>NC_090922.1:869423319-869726349 GCF_040938575.1 Ambystoma mexicanum
ACAGGGATGACAACCAGACTGGGAGGGAGAGAGAAGAGATAAATCGGTAACAAAGGATGAAATCTGAGAGTATACAAGGAGCTCCAGAAGCTTGGATAGATAGGGCAGAAGAGAAGCTTGGATAGATAGGGCAGAAGAGAGATAGGACAGAAGTTAGAGACAATAAGAGGATTAGCTGTGTTTTGTTTTAGGATAGGAATAATAGTTGCATGTTTGAAACCTGTGGGAAAAATAGAAGTAGAAAGGCAAGTGTTAAAAATGGAAACAAGAAAAGGTACAAGAAGAGGATAGACTTTGGGAATAAGTGTAGATGGAATTGGGTCCATAGGAGCTGCTGTAGGATGAGCTTTGGCCAACAGGAGTAGCACATCGGAATCTGATACAGGAGCAAAGTTAGAAATGAGAGTAGAAGGAGAAAAAGGGGGGAAGGTGCAATGTTAGGAAAGGACAAGTTTACAATGTCCTGACGTACAGAATGAACTTTAGTAGAGCAAAAGAGAGCACAATCAGATGCAGAAAGAGTAGAGTTAATAGGGGAATCAGAAGAAGGAGGGGAGAGGAGCTGTGTTAAAGTTTGAAAGCGACACCTAGGGTGAGCAGGTTGTGTGTGGAGAAGGTCAGAAAAGTAAGTGTGTTTAGCAGAGTTTAAACAAGTGCCATAAAGAGTGTGATAGGAGAAATAAGCAGAGTGATTAGATGAGGATCGAGTTTTAAGCCAGCGCCTTTCCAAGCGACGGAGACAACGCCACAAAGAACAGAGATGAGAAGAGAGCCAGGGTTGGGCAGGTTTACGAGTAGGTTGAAAAGCAGAAAGAGGATAGAGTTGATTGAGGCATGAGGAAAGAGATGAGGAAATGGTGAACGTGGCCTCATCAGCGGTAAGAGAAGAGAAATTCATGCAAGATGGAAGAATTGTAGTACAAGTAGCATAAAAAAGTGAAGAGTTAAAGTTGCACAAGTCACGTCGAAAACATTTTTGGGGAGTAAGATGAATAGGGGAGATATAAGAAGTTTGAGGAAGAAGCGATACATAGACAGTTAAGACTAATATGGAGGAGGCAGTAAACGTTGAAAGTAAGATTAAGTCTAGTGACGAGCCAAAGATATGAGTAGGAGAAGTGGGAAGTGAAGAAAGTAAATGAGAATCAAGAATAGAGAAAAAGGGGAGGCAAAGTGAGTAGAGGAAAGGTGAAGGTCAAAATCTCCTAATAGACCAAGTGGAATAGGACAGGGAAGAATATGACGAATAAGATGGTCAATATCCTCACAAAATGATCCAAGGTGGACAACAATAAGAAAAGAAATAGCGTGGGGAGCGGTGAAGATCTTATAAATAAACTCAAAGGAGGTATAGTCAGGTATGGCAACTGGTGAAGGAATAGAAGAATGGGAGGAGCAATACAGTATACCAATGCCACCCCCACGGTCTGTGGCTCGAGGGACATGAGCAAAGGAAGACAGGGAAGAGGTAATTAAAGCAGCAACAGTTGTGTTGTGAGGTAGAATTCATGTTTCGGTAACACAGAGGAAATACAAATGTAATCTTAAAGAAAAGGTCCAGGTCCAGTACTGCAGATGACTTATTACACAAGGACCTGGCATTCCAAAGGCCAAGGTCAATGGCAGCGGAAGTATTGGTAGTCAATGGATAAGTGAGGTTGGGATTGGAATATGAATATGAAGACCGGCTGTCCCACTGAGGGCTATCAGAAGATAAAAAATGTGATATTGATATAGTCATGTAGAAATAGACCAGTACCTTGATGGAATTCCTGATAATGGGGAATGATGTGCCCGGTAGTACTGAGGAGGATGTGAGGCCAAAGCACGACATGGCTACAGGGTCATGGGCCGCTGTCCCGTCGCGGACAGCTGCAGACAGCAAGAAGCAGCAACTTGGTCGAACTTCGCCACGCCTTCGCCAAGGGGGGGGTCGTGTAGCCGGAAAGCGGGATGATAGGGAGGCTGGGGACGTGGCTAATGAGTTGCCAGGTGTAACTTGGCAACCACAAACACAACGCAGCTGATATTCACAAGCCAGGGCCGCGGGGGCACCATGAATCCTGATGGAGATGATCCATATCAATCAGTTGGCAAAGTCATATGCAGTCCAGCTGAGCAAGATGGTAAGGCACACGCGGCCACTGCAGACAGCAGGAAGCAGCAACTTGGCCGAACATTGCCACGGCTTCGCCAAGGGGTTGGGTCTTGTAGCCAGCAATTGGGATGATAGTGAGGCTGGGTGCGTGGCTAATGAGTTGCCAAGTGTAACAAACACAATGCAGATGATATTCACAGGCCTAAGGGCCGCAGGGGCACCACAAATCCTGATGGAGATTATTAGTGACTTTCTACTGTGTTCGAGTTGTGGAAGTTTTTGAAAGTGGCTTTAAAAGTGTAAAGTCTTATGAGGCGGTGCACCTAATGAATGCTAAGTTGGTCATGATGTTTGCTGATGATCTTTTGCTTATTTGTGGAGATTTCTGTATTCTGCCAGCTTATTGTGAACGTCAATTTCAACTGGTAAGTTTGCAGTGATCATTTCTTTTCTATCAGAAGTGGTTTGGGAATTGTACTCTGAGGTCATCGCTGCAGTATGGTAGCTATTATTAAAGTTTTTGGGCGTTTCAGGCAAAATATACCAGGTAAATGGTTTGAGTGAAATTATGAAGCAAAGTGAAGAGGTGAATGCATAGTGGCTAAGGCCTCATAGATTGTATTTCAGCTTTCCTGCAGTAATCCATCAAATGTGCTTGCTCTTGTTATATAGGTATGACCTTGCAAATGACATGGTTTATACATATCATCCTCTTCATATGTGCATGCTTTATCATTAATTGTTAGGTTGTGAAAGAAATGGTTACTGTGGCGTATAAGATTAGCTCACTTTTCATTCAGGCTTATCATCCAGAAAGTGTACTATGCCAACCACAGATATATCACAACATGACAAACTCAGTGCCCACCCAATGAAACTCTAATTTGCTTCTCTTATTTATGCTATATGAGCTGCTCAATACCATCCCACATTACTCAAGCACTAAGAGCAGAGCTGTACATGGGGAAATATTTTATATTGCAGTATTTCCACTGTCATCTAATTGTTGCATTATGTAGCTCAGCTATGTACTGTTTCCTCACCAACAATATATGTGAAAATGAGTCTAGCATTTCGGTCATAGATTTGAAAGTAGGTTCCATCACTGCAATGTATGTTGAACAGTGTAGGTAGTATCATTGTCAGCACCAGTGCATGCATAACAGAATGTTAAATAAATACACAGCAACCATATCTGGCAGTTTTACAATTTGCTTGGAAATGGTGTGCTTTGGAAGGGCAGGAACCTACTTGGGGTTCATGCTATGTAATCACATATGTTATTAAACAATGCACAGACATAGGAATATGTAAAAGGAATGGGGTGCATATAAGTTATATAATTAAACAAGTAGCATTTCTCTACCCCTGAAAAATATTGTAGCCGTGTGTGTGTTACGAAGTTGGATATCAAGCTCTTTCCTATGAACCCACATTAGTAACTCCTTTTGTGTATATTTGTGGACATTTTTTAATGTGGCCTTAAAGGCATGGTCTAGTAAAAAATGTTATTTAAAAAATAGATAGGCAACATAAAAAAAAATACTAGCATTCTCTTTTTTAAAACTTCCTATGTAAAATTTTGAGCTATTCAAGCTCAAAATTCGCAAAAGCAAGCACATGGACGCATCCATTTTGTGAAATGGATGCCCTCCTGTGCTGGCTTTTGCTTTTGCGGCACTAATGAAGGAAAAGCCAGCCAGCTGTAGTAAACAAAAGCTACCGCTGGGTGGCTTTCCCTTCATTAGTGCTGTACGCCGAGGACGGGGACCGGAGACCAGAGCAGGAAAGCTGCAGCTGAATCTCGGTAAGTGCTATTTATTTTTTTTAAAAAATAAGCACTAGCTGCGTTTTTTTTTCTAAGTTTTCTGGGCTGGAGGAGCCCGGAAAACTTAGAAATGAAACCGCAGCTTTAAAAACATTGTATTTATGTATTGTGTTGGAAAACGCTGCAGTTTTTCTTTCCAAGTTTCTCAGGCTCCTCCGGCTCGGAGGAGCCTGAGAAACTCGGAAAGAAAAACCTCAGTGTTTTCCAACACAACCACGTTGTGTTTCTGCCTGAATCTGCTTTCCCAATGGGAAAGCAGATTTAGGCAGAAACAACGTGGCATTGCGGAAAACAACCGCGTTGTTTCTGCCTGAATCTGCTTTCCCATTTGGGGCTCTCGGGCTCCCCACGGGGAGCCCGAGAGCCCCAAATGGGAAAGCAGATTCAGGCAGAAACAACGCAGCATTGCGGAAAACAACCGCGTTGTTTCTGCCTGAATCTGCTTTCCCATTTGGGGCTCTCGGACTCCCCACGGGGAGCCCGAGAGCCCCAAATGGGAAAGCAGATTTAGGCAGACACAACGCAGCATTTAGCATTTCCCATTTGGGGCTCTCGGGCTCCCCACGGGGAGCCCGAGAGCCCCAAATGGGAAATCAGCTGTAGGCAGAAACACTACGTGGCATGTAAACACAACCTCGCTGTGTTTCTGCCTGCTGTGGCTTTCACTTTGGGTCTCCGGTGCTCCCCTGGGAGCACCGGAGACCCAAAGTGATAGCCACAGCAGGCAGAAACACAACGCGGTTGTGTTGGAAAACGCTGCGGTTTTTCTTTCCGAGTTTCTCAGGCTCCTCCGAGCTGGAGGAGCCTGAGAAACTTGGAAAGAAAAACCGCAGCGTTTTCCAACACAAAAACGTTGTATTTATGTTTGCGGTCGCTTCAAAAGCAACCGCAAACATAAATACGTTTTTAAAGCTGCGGTTTTATTTATAAGTTTTCCGGCCTCCTCCAACCCGGAAAACTTAGAAAAAAAACCGCAGCTAGTGCTTATTTTTTTTTAAAAATAATTAGCACTTACCGAGATTCAGCTGCAGCTTTCTTGCTCTGGTCTCCGGTCCCCGTCCTCCGCGTACAGCACTAATGAAGGGAAGCCACCCAGCGGTAGCTTCTGTTTACTACAGCTGGCTGGCTTTTCCTTTATTAGTGCCGCAAAAGCAAAAGCCAGCACAGGAGGGCATCCATTTCACAAAATGGATGCGCCCATGTGCTTGCTTTTGCGAATTTTGAGCTTGAATAGCTCAAAATATTACATAGGAAGTTTTAAAAAAGAGAATGCTAGTATTTTTTTTATGTTGCCTATCTATTTTTTAAATAAAATGTTTTACTAGACCATGCCTTTAAATATGAGACAAGTGTTGTGATGGACTGCAGCTGATAAATGCAAACTTGGTTTTGATGTTGGCAAATGTGTTTTTCCTTATTTGTGGTAATTCATGGATGTACTTGTGAAGGGAAAGATATGCACCAACTATGGGAGTTGCTAGGCCATACCTATAGAAAAAGAAGCAAGGCCATTTGATATGGGAAATATATTTTTGTTACACATAACTATAGTATAACACGTACTATTGGTTGAGCACTCTTCAGAAAACACTGAAATACAATATGGAAAACCCTACTTTCCAAGCAATACTTATAAACTGTACTAAATTACAAACCTAAATATACTTAATACATTTCATATAACCTACAATTTATATTATATATTGAAAATATAAAGAAACACAATCACTGACATTCACCATCCCAAACATTTTTGTTTACATCTTTTTCTATGATGCCATCAAGCAAGTTACAAAATTGTGCCAGAAGGAAGAATCATATGCCGGTAAGTAAACATGTACAATATAATATTCTTTAAAGTGTTGTTCTGAAATCTGTAGATAACAATTCTGTAGATATGATATGATATGGCATTTATAATGCGCTTGTACACAAGTGTTTCTTGGAGTGACAAGACAAGGAGAGGGACACAATGATCTTACTAGGGCTTGTGTCATTCAGGTCAGTGCGGAGAAGATGGAAGGGCAGAAGTGCCAGGGGAGAGGAGAAGGGAGACGTGCAGCTAAATGAATAAGTGCAGCCAGCGGGTGGCTCATAAGTGCAAAAAGAGGGGACTGCAGGGTTGCAGGTACAGATCCTTAAGTGCTTGTGGAGCCCAGAGGCATTGCAAGTGCAACTGGACATGCAGAAGCCTGGTCCTGAGTTCAGAGGGTATCTAGTAGACCCGTGTTTGGAGCAGTCAG
The DNA here is from genome assembly GCF_040938575.1 of Ambystoma mexicanum. NCBI lineage: Eukaryota > Metazoa > Chordata > Amphibia > Caudata > Ambystomatidae > Ambystoma > Ambystoma mexicanum. Next base: position 869,429,489 of record NC_090922.1, read on the forward strand.
GAAGGTCGTGGTTGCTTCCGGAACCAGAGGTGGTTCTGTTCAAGTTTGAGAGAGGCATGGAGGCTGTTTCAGAGGGAGAGCCCCGCCGAGGAGAGAGATCTGCCCCCAACTCTATGCTTGGAGAAGTGTCTGACCCTCAGAGAGCTGGAGGTGGATGAGCGTAGAGCTCGAGAAGGAAGATGTTTTGGAAGAGAAAGTTGGAAGCAGACTGGTCCCTGGACCCAGAAAGCCTTGTGAATGATGCAGAGGGTCTTGAACTTGATTCCTGCAGCCATGGGCAGACAGTGAAGAGATTTCGGGGCTGGAGAGACATGATCCCTGGGCTTGAGGCCAAGGACAAGTCTTGCAGTCCTGTTCTGGATAAGTTGTAAAGGTTGAAGAGTAGAGGCAGGCAGAGTTAGAAAGAGGCTGTTGCAGTAGTCCAGGCTAGAGAGGACCAGAGGTCTGGAGACATTGTGCTTCTGCGGAAAAGTGAGAAAAGGAAGAATACCTCTGAGGCGGTGTAGCTGATAGTTTGACTTCTTAGAGACATCAGAGATGTGTGAAGAGAAGGTGGAGTTAAAGATGACACCAATGGTCTTAGCCTCACAGGAAGGAGCAGGAAGAGGGCCCAGAGTGGGCGGTCAGAGAAAGAGTAGAGGAGGGCACAAACAATGAGGAGGATCTCAGTCTTACTGGCATTAAGGCAGAGATTGTTGGTGGCAAACCATTCCTGCTTTGCGGCCTGGCAGTCTGGTATGAGAGAAGGAGGCGAGGGGGGCCTGAAAGAGAGCTGGGTGTCATCCGCATAACACTAAAAATTTGAACAGAAAGTAGCGATGCAGTGGGAAAGAGGTGCCAGGTAGTGGTTGAAAAGCCAGGGGGAGAGGTTAGACCCCTGGGGAACAGCACTACTAGAGAGAGCTAGAAGCGATAAATGACCCCAGTTGGACCTGCAATGGTCGGTCAGTGAGAAAGGAGGTCAACCAGTCCAGGGCCTGATCGGTGATACCCATGTTGTCACAGAGGCAGTTGAGCAGGTTGGCATGGTTGACCATGTCAAAAGCAGAGGGTAGATCGAGGATGATGAGGATAGAAGGGAGATTGAAGACAAGTTTGGAGAGCATCCCTTTGCAGGTGTTCAGGAGAGCAGTTTCTATGCTTCTGGCAGCTCTGAAGCCAGACTGGTGAATGTGGAGACTCCACAAGATTCAGTATACAGATTAAGCTGGGAGATGTACAGCCTTTCCAGGAGTTTGCCCTAGAAAGAAGAGATGGAGATCGGGCGATAGTTAGCCTGAGAGGAAGGATTGGCCGATGGCTTCTTTAGAATGGGGTGCACAGGGGAGTGCATGAGGGGGGTGGGGAAAGTTCCAGTGACAAAGGAGTAATTACAGAAATTGGCCAAGGCTGGTGAAAGGGTGTTGATGGGGTCCTTGATGGTTCTTAATGAGCAGGGGAGGACCTTCTCTGACGAGACTTTCATAGATCGGGCCTGTCTAGAAACATTGTCAGGGGTGAACAGGGGAATGGAGGAGAAAGGAGGAGGAGAGATAGCCTCAGGAGGGCCAGGAATGGTAGAGGAGGAGAAAGAGGAGGTAGAGGAATATAGGGTGGACAGGATGTCCTGAGTTCTAGTGGTGTAATGAGAAGCCAAGGCCGTTCAGAGGGCCTGGGAGAGAATATGAGAGGATTGGCCAGCTCCTTACAGATTTTGAAAAGTTTGGCCGAGATGTTAGATGCTGCTGAGACATGAGCTTGGATAAAGGCTCTCTTCTTAGTGAGGACAGAGAGTATGTATTGCGTTTAGAGGGTTATAGGTTAAAGGATCGAAAAAAAAGGTTTGAATGGTCAAAGGATTGACTCAAAAGTACCGAAAACAAAAGGATTGAAATTTTTGGGTTTTTTTAACATTTGTTTTAACCAACAAAACAGGGATTGGGCCTGTTTTGTTGGTTAAAACCATTTTTTTTACCTATACGATAACCAAAAAAAATATATAATTACAAAAAGAAATTCGATCCTTTTGTTTTCGGCCCTATTGTGTCGATCCTTTTGCATTTGATCCTTTTTCATTCGATGCTTTAACTGGACAGCTCTTTAGAGCAGGCGGCAGGCTAGTTTGTCAGGCGGCACCTGATGCCCTCCACTTCCTCTCTGCCACCCTACACTTGCGTTTAAGGGTGGTGAGGTCAGAATCGTACCAAGAGTTGCACTTGGATTTGGGCATCAAGTAGATCCTTATGACAGGGGCAAGGACATCCAGAGTGTTAGAGACAGAGAGATGAAGGTTCGAGAAGGCTATGTCAGGGTGTGAGTCATCCACAGGTGAAGGAGGAGGAGAGAAAGTAGTGTCAAAATCCTCAACTGAGACATGCCTCATGGGTCGGATGACAGAGAAGGTAGGTAGCAGTGCTGGAGTCGGCTTGGCCTGAGGGGTAGAGAGAGAGAGGTGGGAGGGAAGGAGAATGTGATCACTCCAAGAGAGAGGAGTGGTAACAGGGTTGGAGAAGGGAAGGTTTGAGGAGATCAGAATATTTAGGGTGTGCCCTGCAGAGTGAGTCGGGCCAGAGGGAAGAATAGAGAGACAGAGCGAGAACTGCAGAGGTTGTGAAAGAGTCCCGAAGAAGGGCTCGTAGCATCCAGGTGGATGTCGGGTCTCGGAGGAGGTGAAGTTGAGAGGTAGAGGCAAGAAGGGAGGAGCAGAGGTCAGCCCACTCAGAGAGGAAGAAGGCAACCTTGTCAGGTGGCCTGTAGATAGTCGCCACAGTGAGAGAGGCCAGGAGAGATCGAGAGCCTGCAGACAAAGGCATTCAAAGGAGGAGTAGTCCTGCATTGGAATGATAGAAGCAGGGATCCACTCTCGGAAAGTCAAGGCTACACCCCCACTGGGACGGTTGACTCTGGGTTCAGAGAGGTTCTTGTAGCCATCAGGAAGGAGAGTGTCAAAGCTTTTGACAGAGCTGGCCATGAACCAAGTCCTGGTGAGACCGAGTACATCCAAATCAAGCTCTTCCAGGAGACGGCAGATGTCAGAGGAATGTTTGACAGCTGAACGAGGAATGAGAGTAACAATGTGGAGCAGGTTCCCACATTTGCAGGACATCTGGGGAGGGCTACAGGCCAGAGGTACGCCCTACTGAAGTGTTGACGGTGCCCGAGGATCGGCAGAGGAGGAAGGAAGAGAAGGCAGGGTAGTCAGAGAAGAAGAAGAGAGTGCCAGAGAGGTGGCGGAGGATGGAGCGCATGCGAGTAAGATACGAGGGAGAGCACGCACTCGAACAGGATGCAGGGCCCTACGATGCGAGGGAGAGCACGCGTCCTAAATTGCAGGGAGCACACATGGCCTACTTTGCGAGAGAGCTTATGTGGCCTAAGTTGCGAAGGAGCGCATGTAAGAAGGGGAGACGCAAGGGTGCGGGGGGGGGCAGTGAAGGTGCCTGCATCATTTAAAGGGTACCTGGTATCAATAAAACGTGCAATTTCAAATAGGAAATGTGCAAAATGAACACATTTATGGAACACAGAATGTTTTTACTGGAAGTAATAAAATCATCAAATCCATTAGTAAGTAATAAAACAAAGGTTTTTAGAGGAAAATGTAGCAAATCTGCTATCAAGTTGAAACAGAGGAATACAGATATATATATATATATATATATATATATATATATATATATATATATATATATATATATAGGAAAATGTACCATTGTAGGGTTTTTACAAATCCTTGGAGACGTGCAAAACCAAAAAAGTGCTTTTTGCAAAAGAAAAAAGTAGAAGCAATATAAAAAAGCTTTTCATATTACAAGAAAATTGTTCATTTTTGTATTGAATAGAAATGTAGAAACAGTTCACGTTCTTACAAGTGATAACTATTGTGACGTGTTTAGCAGTGAGTGAAAATATACTTCACATACAGAAAGATTTTTTAATGAGCAAAGTTACATTCAAGGAAAGAATGTGCCCCTTGGTATTGATGAGAGTGGAGATAGCTATGAAGTCCAAAATGGTGTGATTTCTAAAAAAGAAGAAATCCTGATGTCTGATAGTACAGAAATTGAAAGTTTAGGTCTGTCTAGAATGAAACCTAAAAAGCAACGTGAGGTATGGATGTGCAATATTGATAAGTTTTCTTGTAAAGTGTTAAAGAGATTTTTGCAAGCTTTGCACACAAATAATAATGTTCAGACACCGATCAAAAGGCTACAAAGAATCGATGACTGTGAAGTTTGTGAAAAAACAGGACTTTTGGGTCACTCTCTAGCTTGTCTTGATAAAAGTAGATGAAAGAGTCAGTTTTATCATATACAGATGCTGGCTCCACATAATACTAAAATGAGATACCTTTTAGTTAAACTGTATGAGTGCAGTACACCAAGTATGTCTCTTGCACTTTTAAATCAAACACTTCTGACTGGAACTGTAGAACGTTTAGTTTCTACAGTGCAAATTTTAAATATCATGCATTTAAAAGAGTATGGGCCTCATTACGACCCTGGCGGTAGGGGGTTGCTGGTGCCGTTAACCCCCTACCGCCTCATTACGAGGTCTGCTAAGGACACCTGGTAAAATGTGGCGGGTCCTGCGAGCAGACCAGGATGCTAACAACGGGCCCGTCATTAACGGGTCTGTTGTTAGCATCCTCCCCATTCCCATTGAGCCCTATGGGAGCTCAAATGGGAATGGGGATGTACTGGGTCCAGGTTCCTTGAATGGGAAAATACTGGGTCCTCCAAGGTCGGAATAGCCCGGTATTTCCCCATTCAGGGAACACGGACCCGGTACCTGGTATGGGGGTAGCCATGCCGCTATAAGCGGCATGGCTACCTCCATAGTCATAATGAGGCCTTATGTGTATGTAGATGAAACATTTACAGGTAGTGGAAATGATGATCCTATGCTTTCAAAGGATCTGATTTTTCAACAGTATAAAAAAAAGTATCTACCTAAAGACCTGACATTGTTTGCATATCTTATTGACACACTTTTTATAAGTCTCAAGTGCAACTAGTGTACATTGAGAAAATTATACACAGTTTAGAAAATATTTGCAGAGAACTTTACCTGTACTAGTGGATGCAGGTGCTGCAGATGGTTCTGATTTCCATGCACGTAATGCATGAGCCCTGTGCATTTCTATTGTGTGGTGCTCGTACGATGTCTGATACGCATCATGCAAATTTTCGAATTGGACTTGCACCAAATAATTTATCATGATTGATGCTCCCAGGATTTGTGATGGAACATTAGAAGGGCCACGTCTTAGTGTTTGCTTGCACAATGTGCATAGTACGTCCTCCGTCTCTTTTTTAGAACAGTGTTCTTTAACCTTGAAGTATCAGAACTGTCTGCAATGGTCTTCATTCCAGTTGCTTTCTTCCTGGGTGGCGACGGATTGGGCCCAATAGGCAGATTCTTCACGGAAGCGCCCAGACTAACATTTTACCAGCACCCAACTTCCCGGGCTCCCGGACTTGTAATGTCCCGGTTGGTCCGGGAAGTCAGGTGCCGGTAAAATGTTACAAGTCTGGCGGCAACCTGGAAGCACCAGCAGGGTTACCACTGGACTCATAATGAGGCCCAATGCCACAAAACTGAAAAAGTTGTTTAAAAAAAGAAAAGAAGTAAAACAAAAAATAAACAAACTGAACAAATCACAAGACAAGGGAAAAGAGGATTAGGTGAAAAGTGCGTAAAAAGGAAAAATAATTAATGGGTTAAAATGCTAAGGGTTCTTGCAGTTACTTGGATAAGCTTTCACTAAGAAGCACTGATACCAATGATCAATAGAAACTTATTTCTTGTGTGTGTGTTGATTGTTCACAGCTACACACTGCCGCACGCGCTGATTGGACAGTTTCACATGTGCGGATGTCCTCATATGACGTGGGCATAGCCGTGTTAATACATCGCAATGTGTGATTGGACCATTTGTTGACACAGATAAGAATCACGTGTAGGCATGGAGCTGCAGCACGTGATATGATTGGCTGGAGCATGAGGAATGCAGATCTGGAGCCTCGTTGAAGGATCTAGATGTCGTAATTGGGGCATTTTGCATGTGCGTATTTCATCAAATGCCATGGGCGTAGCCGCATTAATACATCAAGCCGTGTGATTAGACCATTCATTAATGTGGATAGAAGTTACATGTTTGCATGGAGCCGCAGCATGTGATATGATTGGCTGGTGCTTGAGGCATGAAGATTCGTAGCCACGCTGAAGTAGCTTGATGTCCTATTGGGTCATTTTGTACATGCAGATTTTGTCAAATAGCATGGGCTTATTTGCGTGAATACACCGCAGTGTCTCATTGGCTTGTTCGTTGATGCGGCTAGAAGGGTAGCGCAGCCCATAATGTGATTGGCGGTTAAAAAGAGGTGCAAAGCTGTGTAGCCACGTCAACGTAACTTTCAAAGTGATTGGGCCTTCCACTGAAGCGGCTACTGCCACGTGCAGGTGTGACTCTTCATTGGGCAATGTGATTGGTCAATACTTTAGGCACAAGCACGTCATTGCGCTTGAGCATACCCATGCCTAGAAAACCACACTCTGGTTTGCTATATCACGTAACCACGGTTATAATCCTCTCCCAAAAACCTTTTTCATGTTTTCTGTCATTGTTTTTCATCACTTTGTGCGTGAACTTCATTGTGAGCCTGCAGGAACTTTTAAAAGCAGTACCTTCAATTATCCATTCCTTTTTACCTTTCTTCTTCCTATACCTTTGTCCTTTGTCTTGTGCTTTGTAGTTTGTCATTTTCTGTTATTTTAGCTTGTTATATTTTTAGGTTTTTTGATATTAAGTGGCAGAGTCATTTTTGTTGTTTTGTATTTTTGCAGTTTTTATTTTTCCTCCATGGTCCTGCATTTCAATAAGACTAAGACCAGCAGTGATGATTAGGTGGCTTGTGTGGCTTCAGCTTTAGCACCACGGAAGAAGCAAAGTGAACAAAAAAAAGTAGCTGACAGTTGCCAATATTTCCACATAAAGGACCAACACAGCAAAAAGGAGATCAAGGAGGTCATGTTTAATTTTTGTGGTAATGTTTTGCAGAGGGGACCTTCATACAAGCCACCGCAAAGCTTGGGGACATTCACTTTAATTCAACACCGTGTCCGTGTTTATTGGGATGAAGTGGATGAATACTATAGGAAGGCTCATGTGCAACATAAGGTCAAAGGACATGAAGCAAGATCAGCACAGCAGTATTTGTCATCTGTGTCACAGACTTCCAATTCGATGACCATCTATTTCCAACCAAGTAACACCCAACCTCAGTCCATCCTGCCTGCACCCGATCTTTCAAATATTATCCTGATATGCAAAACCTGTCTCAGCTTGATCGAGGTTGGTGGTGGCACCCTAGACGCCCTGGGCAAGGTACTTTTGGAACATACATCCAGTTGTCAACGCTAGGTATATTTTTAAGTGTCCATTTGTTTACCCCATTCTTTAAAAAAACACAAACATTTACAAAATATTAAATGCGAAAAAAATAAATGTTCTTTTTTTAACCTTTTGTTATATGTATGAATGCTAGTGTTTTTCCCTTCCCAGTTCTTACCTCTTTTTTCCTTATCCCCCAAAACGGTCCTTTTCATGGCCAACTTTTCCATTATAAAAATAGACAATAAAAACACATACTGTAAATATGGATCAAAGACCTTTAACTCTTTAACTGATCCTTTCAATACACTACGTGTTAAAAAAAACAACAAATCATTATGGGCCTCATTACGACCCAGGCGTTAAGGGTTAACGCCGTCGTTAACCCTTAACGCCTGATTCTGATTTTAACGGCTGCTTTTAGCAGCCGTTAAAATCCATGGCGCTAACCCGCCATGATGCTAATTACGCCACCGTAATTTACGGTGGCGTAATTAGCGCCTTCCCCAATCCCATTATGCCGTATGGGGCAAAAATGGGAATGGGGAAGGGAAAATGGGAAATGGGGATTTACCGCCCCACTCACCTTGGAATGGGGTGGTAAATCCGCCATCCACCATGGTGTAAACGTAGTTTACACCATGGTGGTAAAGTTGGCGTACTTAGCGCCTGGGTCGTAATGACCCCCAATGTATTTTATTATAGCCATGGTTATCCTATGTGGGAGCCACAAGTAGACCCTCCCCCAGTTGTACTGCATTTAGCCATGCATATATTTTGACAGCCGCAGCTATAAAACCAATAAAAAAAGTATCAACATATATATATATATGGGCAGCAGTCTTATAGAGATTTATTTTAAGATATATTGAGTGTAGTCTTTGTACACAGTTACTGTAATACTTTAATGACTTTCTATTTATCAACAGTACATATAAATGTACATATGAAAACAAAGTTTTTTAACAATAGCTTTACTTGAGGGGAATGTGCTTGTACAATGTTTTTAAAATGTTACATTCTACACATGATAAATCATTTTCACTAGTCCAATTGTCTGTATTATTATTGTCAATTATGTATGGCATAACAAAACCCTTGAAATTCAAGGAAGAATCTTCAGTTGCAGGGGCGTTAAGGTTAGTAATACATTGTAAAGAAAAATTGAAAATCAAGGAGAAAACTTTAGTTGCAGGAACATTAAGGTGAGAAATACATTGTAAAAAAAACCCTTGAAATTCAAGGAAAAAAACTTTAGTTGCAGGGACGTTAAGGTGAGCAACACATTGGGTCTCATTATGGTTCTGGCGGTAACCCTGCCAGTGCTACCAGCGGGTTGCCACCAGACCTGTAATAATTTACCGGCACCTGACTTCCCGGTGTCACAATTACAGTGCCACCATGCCAAATGTCAATTTTAGAACACTACCAGACCACTAGCCATGTCCTTTGGCCATGCCCACTGTATTTTTGAAATCACTACCTCGTAACTCATTGTTCACCACCAATGTCACTGTAACTACAAAAATCTCAATTTTTTTCTACAGTTGTGGGTAGTATTTTAATGAACTACCAATACCCTCAGTAATTTGTAGTAATAGCCATGATTATCAAAAAAAAGAAAAAAAAGAAAATGCTCCCCAGCCATCACCAAGTGCTCCTGATGCCCCCTAATGTGCTCCTACTCCCCCCACTTTCCGGATAGCCTCCTCACCTCCCCTGACCATTCCCCCCACAGCATTTGCTGTTTCTGTGACAGTGTTTGCTCTGAAATGTTGGCTATTCATACCTATTCTGTCCGATAGCCCAGGTTACAGAAAAGCCCTAGCGCCTCTCCAATTCCCAAACTTCATATGGTGTCCTATTGCCTCCCACCCACCTCTACCCTGAAGGCATTCCTCTGTTATTGTTTTGTTTAACTCAAAGTGCAATTTTTCTACTTTTGCGTTTTTGCCTTTTCGCGTGTATAGCTGCAGCATTCTCTCCCATTGAGAAATAAAAATGACATCTGTTTCTTTTGTAAGCCCAGTTTCTTGGCAATTTACCCGAGATGTAGCTATCTATTTTGGTGAAGGGGCACCGCCTTTTTCCATCAAATATTATAAAAACGACTGGACAGAATAACACCAAACCACAAAAGGGCTGTGTGCCCAAGTTGTTTTGCACATGGCCCAAATCCATCCAGCAGTTTTGCCTGTGAGGTCCAGCAAAAATTTACTTTTTTTGTCTATGGGAAAAAGAATGGGCACTAGGCTACAACTTTTTTATCACTTTCGTTTTCTTATTAACTTTTCTTATTTTTTAAGGAATAATTCCCAAAATGTGCAGTCTAGGGGTTCCGGACATCCCTAGTTGTCTTATCAATGTCGACCAAATCCGCTGCACGAGTCAAAAGTTATAAGCAATTCATATTTTCGGGTTTCCTATGGAAGTCCGACTCATGTGGTGAGCCGTGAGCACGCTAAGCAGCATGTTTCACTGCACCTTTTTTTGATGACCAGGAACCACATGTATTCTCAAGTGGGGCAGGGCGTCGTCGGAGTCCACAGCAGTGCACTGCGTGCAATCCGCCTGTTTCTTTGGAGAACGGGCGAATTGCAAAATCTCTGCTGCTTTTTCGTAAAATAACGAGGACATTGTAATTTTACGAAAGTGCTGCCGAGATCACGGCAAGTATTGATCATTTCCGTAGGGCTATTTCATCCTCGTGTGTCTGGATTAAGTCATACCTCATGACATAAGTCATACGGCATTTCTCAACATGAGATTTCTCAACATGAGAAATCTCTTCACACAAGGAACGCTGTTTCGTGTGGCACTCCTTCACAACAGTGACACCAAAGTGGTGCCCTACTTGTGGGCCACTTTGTGCGCCACTTTGTGCCATGTGCGAAACTGGAGGAGTGCCACAGGAATCGGCATGCATAATGCTGCATACCAAAAGTGTCGGTTGCTAGGTTTGTTTATGGCCCATCCTAGCAACCAGCACATACATTCTGAAAGTGCCACATTTGTTCTGACTTCAGAACAATGCACCGCCTTCAGAACAGGTATAAAGTACCAAAAAGGTTGCTAACGCTTTCTGCGACCTTCTCAGTACTCAATACCATGTACAAAACCAACCCTGAGCTGGGGGGCAGACATAAAATACAGTTATACAGTCATGATCCGGGACCAATAATGCCATTAGAGTAATAGTCATAAAATCCATCAAAACCTCTAGCATGCAATACAGATAGGCAACTCAAAAATCACTCACAAATCACAGGTAGACCATGTACTTATATAATGCCTAGATTGAGCTAGGGACACCAAAAGTCATAGGGCCTCATTACACGGAAGGCGGTAAGGGTTAACGGTCACCGGTAAGGGTACCGGTGACCGTTAACCCTTACCGCCTTACTACAAGGTCCCTTTGGGGGACCCGACCTTAACAGCTGGTGTAGACCAGCTGTTAAAGTTGGGACCCGCAAAGGGACCTTGGTGCTAATTACGGTACCGCAATTTGCGGTACCATAATTAGCTCCTTCCCCATTCCCATTATGCCCTATGGGGCAAAAATGGGAATGGGGAAGGGCCATGGAGAAAGGGGGAATTACCGCCCTGCCAACCTTGGAATGGAGTGGTAATTCCCCTTTCCTCCATGGTGGTACCGGTATGATAACGGCAGCAACCATGGTGCTAATAGCACCATGGTTTACCGCCGTCCGTGTAATGAGGCCCATAGTATATTTAGGCTTACAGAACCAGACCAACGGGCCCTCATACTCCACGAAATTACTACAAAGTAACTCAATAGGTCAAGGGACGAAAAGTTTGAATTTCAAGTGAGTACATTCAATAGTCACGTTTTAAGAGTTTACTAGTCAATGGAAAATAGTGGTAGAGTGGGACCTGCAGAACCCAACCACCACTGGACCTCTAGGAACCCATGATGGTTAATCCAAAAAATAACTCATCAGCCCAGGACCCAAGGGTAAGTATTCAGGGCAGCATTTTCAGAGGATCTGGCTCAGGAACGACAAAACAACCAGATGAAGAAAGGTCTTCCTTTACAGGGCGAGGTACAGGGTCCATTAAATCAAGGATTTGCACTCTGTACTAGCGACAACATGATACAAATTAAAAATAATCAGCCTTCACATGAGGTTGACCCTCTGGAAGGATCAGAAGCGATGGCGAAGAAGTCATAGGAACCTGGATTTCTCAAATGACTAAATGTGGCACTCAGCCACAGAAAACAGTATCAGGATGTGGCAACAGTGGAGATGACTGAAACAAAGACCCAAACAAATGGCAGAGTGGGGTAGTGTTGTTCCACCACCCTTTTGCATGACAGAGACTTCATACTTTGAAGTGGTAGGATAAAGAGGATAAGATGGAAAGACAGCAGTAAAATGGTCTAAAAAATAACGCAGTATGTGGCACCTGATGTACCCAGTGAGGAGCACCAAGAGGAAGACGAGGAATCGCCAAGGACGTTTAGCAGCCAAAGGTTGAAACCGGAACAAAACACAAAGGACCTAGGTATCGGACAGTATAGCCACACCTGCTCCTCTAATTCAGCATCCCAGCTAAGTCACAAATCACCCAGCAAATCAGGTAGCACAGTCAGAATTGTTTACTGCACAGGAACTCTTCTAGGTGCACACATTCATGCGTGGAAAGCCCTCCAATCACACAAAGGTCTTGGCAGCAAGCCAATTAGGGTGTCCCTAAATACTGCCAAACTCGCAGGTTCACCACTATAATGTGTGCAGTGCCCTGTCTCTGGAAGGGAGCCAATAACACACCAGCCCAAACCACTACAGTGGGTACAGGGCTGAGGTGAAGGTGGGTCATGTTTGCACAATTGCCAGTTAGGCCAGCTGCCTGATTTCCACAAAGGGATGCTTTTGTAATCTGGCTTGGAGAGTAGCAGTGTGTGTGATGTCATCAGCTGGTGGAATGTTGGTGTGAAAGTGTTCTGCTGAGTGACGATTAGTGAGAGAGAAAGCTGAGAGCTGAGAAGATGGGTGTGGGGGTGAGCCCGTTGTTTCCTTTGTGAACTTGTTTCATCTGTGTCCCCTACCATCCCCATGTGTTATTGATGGATTACAGGACAAGGACAATAAAGCTCCTGAAACTTAACTTTGAAATCCGGACATTCACTTTGTTACACTGGTGACGAGGATGGGATGGTAGGTGGATAGCCCTTCCAATGGCACTGCTGGGGGGGTTCACCACCCCTGGAACACTGCCCCGTGATGTCCCCCAACACCCAGGCGAGTCCGTGTCTAATTGGGCGCCGTGTGCTGTTCGTGCCCCCTCATGTTTGGAGAGGGGCACCCTGGTGGCAGTTGATGTTTTGGACTTTGCCGTTCTCCCAGTCTCATCCGGCGCTCAGGGCGGTTCTGGGAAGTGCAGTTGCAGCGTGCTCTTTAACCGGAGAGGGGTGTGTGCTGCTGGAGCTGTTAAGTTTGGCGTCCTGTGGTCCAATCTTTGGGTGCGCCATTTGCCAGTCAGTGATCCGGGCGGTCCGGCGTGGTGGCACTGAAGAATGAGGGAAGCCTTGCAGTGGTGCCCGGGAATAGCCGTGCACCTTCCTCGTCCCAGGTGGATTGTAATGATGTGTCCTTTTTGTCACGTAGCCTGTGCGTCCGTGCTCTTTGTCTGGCTGGCGGGGCAGAATGCGCTTTCCTCATTTCCATCGGCTGGCGCCTGGCGGCTGGACATGTTGGCGATTGGGCCAAGGAGGAGGATCTGGCCCTACTTTAAATCGAGTGCCTGCTGCTCTTTGAGTGCCGTTGGGGTGGCGACTTGCACACTCCGCGGCCAAGCAGTGCCAGGCTAGTTAGGGGGACAGCAGAGCCCCGCGGTGATTGCCAGGTTGGTGCTTCCAGCAGTTTTGGTGACCTCACAGATGGGGCCATAGCTCTTACGGCAGCCATGTGAGCAGTGGCCGTTGTTGTTCTTCGCTGAGCCTGGCGTGATCAGGATGTCAAAACAGGAAGTACAGGAAGTCGCATTCCAGAAGGGTGAGTTTTGGCTTCCCACCTGAGTTGGAAGTGCGAGGTGGACATAGCGATAGGAATATCGTTGCGGAGTAGATATCTACGTGTCTAAAAGTACGTTCTGGGAAATTGTGTATTTAAACAGCAGTTTTCCGGTCTATATGGTGGGAAGTTTCCAGCGAGGACTTTAATAAGGGATCCTGGTCAAATGCTGGTCAGGTTAGTTTATCAGCCGTGTGAGTGGAATGGATGCAGCTACATGTGGTGGCCCATGTTTTTGGCAGGTACCTAGCGCCCTTATTTAAGTCCGGGGGGGGGGTGTACCTCTAAGATTTAAAGGCCGTTGTTAGTTTTCCTGTCATGTCCAGTGTTGTGGCCTTCTGTTGTAGTGTAGGACGTGGGTGTATTTGGGTACAGAGTTTTCGCCCCTTTCCACTTCCCAAGGTGAGGGGGGGGGTGTGATGTGCTATTTACAGACGGTTGTAGTTCAGTCCAATTTCTTTGAACAATTCAAGCGGTGGACGACCGTATCTGCAGGAAATATGATTTTTTTAAAAAGTTTTACTCGTGGACTGAGTAACGTGAACATGTGTCCCTGTGGTGTGGTTTCTTGGTGTGGAGCTCTGATTTTCATGCAGCGTTTACGTGGTTCGTGTGCCTTATTCCTTGCTGGATACCAGCTGCAATTCTGGGTGACATTGGTACTGTCTGCACCTAGTTTCTTCCCCTGTATTATGCAATGTTTTCAGCTTTTCACATGTGGTTTTCATGATGTCTGCACTCAACTTCCATATGCAATGTTATCAGAATGTCATATTGTTGCATAATATTATTTTTGTTCGGGGTGTGAGTGATTTGTATAGGTGCATGTAAGTAGGTTGGTGCACGTGTGGTCGCGTGTTTATTACTGCATTGGGTTCTCAGTGCCTGGTATTTGCGCCGGAGCAGTTTGCCATGTCTGTGTGTGAGAGTGTGCGTTGAGCTATTTGACTGTAGGAGTTGTTGCTTTCCATGGTGCCCGGTTTTGATACTGGGGTAGGTCGCTGTGTGTATGGTCATGGGTTGGGTTTATTGCCCATGTGTGTGTGTAGAGTGCTCGGTGTGCCTGTTCTCATTCTATGTTCTGTTTTTGTAGTGCCTGATCTAGTGCCGGGGTAGGTCACTGTGTTTTGTGGTGTATCTCAGGGCAGTGTTTATCTGTGGTTCCATAGTTCTTGGTTTGGTCCCAGGGTTGGTCGTTATGGTGTTTTTGGTTTCAGTTGTGCATTATTCCTGAGTGTGTGGTTGGAGTTGATGTGGTGGTTATGGTGTGGTTGTTATGGTCATTAGTGCCTGGTGTGTTATCAGGGTAGGTCACTATTGGTGTTGTTCTCAGGGCAGTTGTTTTGCTGCTGTGTGTTTCATAGCGTTTGCTTTAATTCCAGTCTGGTCGCTATGCCTGAGATGTGTTTGAATTTTCATGTTGTCCGTAGTGCTTGGTCTAAGGGCTGAGGCAGGTCACTAAGGGTTAGGGTTTTTAACTTTGCCAGTGTTAGCATAGGACTCGGTTTCATCTGGTGTAGGTTACTATGTTGGATCTAAGGTTGCCAGTTTGCCTCCTGATTCTGATTCCTAGTTGGCAAATCAGGTTGTTTTACTGGTGTGTTTAGAATTGGTGTAACGTAAGAAAGAGGAAATGGCCAACGGTATTGTGGTGGAGGAGCAGGATTGTGGGTGTACTTCTTCTTCTTTGTACTGCAGTCAGGGTTCTGCAGTGTGGGTCCCTCAGTTGCTGTAGGGCATTTGTTGTTGCTCCTTTAGTAGGGCGGTTGGTTTGTGCTCAGAAGGGCAGCTCTGATACTCCAGGAGACAGACCGGAGTGGAAGGTGTTAAGCGCCTAAGAGGGTAAGTTTGGTTAGGTAGTTGTGTTAGTGTTATCTAACAATAGTGGGCTAGGGGTGGCAGTCCTAGGTTCTGAGGGGCAGCTCAGGACAGACGTAAGTGCATAGTTTATTGTTTTTAGGCCTCGAGGGTGAGAACTGAGGGACTTTAGTTGTGTTGTGGCATATAGTGTCATGGAGTTAGTGTGCTGTTTGCATTTTCTACGTGGTCCGGTTTGGCCTGTGATTGGCTTCCTTTTGTGTGGTTCCTATTAGTTGAGGTTGCCAGGGGTTCTGGGCATAGGCAGCCGCTGTGTGCGGAATTTCTGGTACCGTGTTTGCGTTTGGATGGTTAGGGTTTGGTGCTGGTCTCATTACCTTAGTCATTTGCTTGTGTTTCCCTACGGAGGGAGAGGTGTTGTAATATGGCTTGGAGAGTAGCAGTGTGTGTGATGTCATCAGCTGGTGGAATGTTGGTGTGAAAGTGTTCTGCTGAGTGACGGTTAGTGAGAGAGAAAGCTGAGAGCTGAGAAGATGGGTGTGGGGATGAGTCCGATGTTTCCCTTGTGAACTTGTGTCATATGTGTCCCCTACCATCCCCATGTGTTATTGATGGAGTACAGGACAAGGACAATAAAGCTCCTGAAACTTACCTTTGGAATCTGGACATCCACTTTGTTACAGATGCCCAAAACAAAATGCCTGAGAGTAGGACTTAAAAAATGCGTTACTTTCCCAATTGCTACCATAATGGTACATTGGGCTACTAATGGAGTAAACCCAGGGCACCCATGGTGAATCCAAAACTCAATTACTGTTGCCACCAACCTACTCCAAAACACTAGTTGAGGGTAATGTAATCACCATAGTGCCAAAATGCACCCCTGGCCTAGGTGCCATATTGCCTGCTAAAGGATAACATAGCAAAAAAGGTCACAGTGGTAGTGGGACTGAAGCAGAAGTCCCCCTGACCACACACATTAAGGCAAAGATCCTAAGAAACCAAGGAGCACAATTAGGTAGGCGGTGTACTTGTATTAGAAAAGGGATATTACCATACTAGAAGATAGGTAAAAATGACAACAAGGGAATGCTGCCGTCCCTTTATGCATCACGCCATTTCATCATCCGTTTCACACATGTTTCTTCTTTTCCTGTCTCAGAGTGAACCGGGCAATCCCCCTTCCTCCTTTCGTTTGTTTGTCATCTTTGAGATTTGGCCGTCATGTGTCCTTCTCTGCTGCTCTATTCTATAATCGTGACGCATTTCATCCTCGCTCCAGGGTTCAGCCAGGAGCCCGGTTGCTTGGTTACCAGGGAGCAGAAAGCTTGCTATAGGCGTCAGGCGCTCTCTGCATTGTGGCTGCATACCATTCGTCCTGCTGCACCATTCCTTTGGGTCATTTATTTTCATTTCTCAAGATGACAGGTGATCTTAAAAAAGCAATACATGCACAAAAAGCAATCTGAGTGGTGTTTACAGTTTCCTTACTTTGCGGCCTCAAAAAGAAACCTCTCTTGACCGGACTGTGTGAAGGTTAAAGTGCCAGGCACTTTTGTGACATGGCGCAAGAATAACCTACTTCATGAAAGAGGTTATTTGCTCCTTTTCCCTACGTCACCATCTCTGGAAACGCTGGACAGACCAAACGATTTGCCGCAGATTATGAATTCGACCATGTTGGACACACCATTTTTTATAAAGTGTCGCCTGATAAATAGCTCCGTTTTTTTCCATTAAACATTGTAAGGGTTAGAAACCACTGGGCTTTCAAGTGACGCTGGGAGCTCATTGTGGTTTTTACTGCATAATACTACGGCTATCAATTAAGCCAGATAATGTTATGTTATGTTAAATGATATTTATACCACACATTATCACCACCTGAGTGATCCCCTGGTGCTCTGGCGGATCTGAAAGGCAAGAGGGTAGGGAGAGTTAGTAGAACTCAGCGGGTCAAATGGCAAGAGAGCTGTGATGTGCTGTTGGCAGCTTCAATTCAGTTTACACAGTTTGCTGAACGTAGGTGTGATTTTTCAGTCGGCAGTCGTTATGTGCTGTTGTGCAAGGCCATGTGTGGTGTGTTTCGTTGCTGTGTAGTCAAGTGTGTGCGGTTTGTTGTACTGTATAGATAGGGTTGGAGTTTGAGAGGTGTAGGCAGATGGATGAGTTTTTTAGTGGGTTGGTTAGTGGTGACGCTCCATCGTACCACCTCCGCTTTGGCCAGCTGTGGCCCGTGTCACTGTCAGTGTTGTGCATTGTAGTGTGCTGGGGTGGAGGCTCCCTCCTCTATTTATGCAGATTCGTGGGTTGCCAGCAGGGGGTGTTCGGTGGTGAGGCCTCCTCTGCCCTCCCCTGTGTTCAGACTAATGGACGTTTACACTGTTTTGTTCCTTGGCATATCCTGGTGTGGAGCCACCATCGCCTCCATGGGGCCTTTAAGGGGGGATGCATTTTCCCTGTACCCTTGTGCTCTCTGCGCCCTGCGGTTTATCTGTTCGATCTCCCCTCTTTCCTCTTCAGCTATAGTACCCTCTGTCTGTAGTTCAACCTAGGACACTCCCATCTCTCCCCTAGCCTCTGGTATGCCCTCCATGTGAATGGGTGCACCCCGGTCTTCCTCTAAGTCGGAATTCTCTCCACCTCCCTGCATTTCTCATGGTGTGGTCCTCCGCCTTGCCATTTGTGTGTTCGTTCTGAGGTTTGCGGATGTTGCTCATTCGTTTTCATCCTGTTCTGAGTTGAAGAGCCAGGGTTTTAGAAGTTTTTTGAATTTTAGATATAGCGTTTACTTGTGGTTCTAGGGTAAGTTTGTTGTCCATTAGGATTCCGAGGTGTTTGACTATTTTGGATGGCGTGGGTGCTGTTCCTAGTTCTGTGGGCCATGGGATGTATTGGTTGCTGACCTGGTTCTTGGATATAATCATGATTTCCATCTTGCCCAGGTTGATTTTGAGGCTGTTTGTGTTCATCCATTCGTAGAGCTCTTGTGTTCTCCTCTTGTACATCTTCTATTTTGTAGGCAATATGGGTGTCATCTGCATAGTTGGAGTAGGTGAGGCCTTGTTTTTTGATGAGGTTGATTAGTGGAGTCGTATAGATGTTGAAGAGGAGTGGGAATAGGGGGGATCCTTGTGGTACTCCACAGGTGGTGTCCCGCGGCACAGATTTGAATGGTTTTATCCATACTGTTTCGGTTCTTTCAGATAGGAAAGATTTAATCCAGAGCAACGATGTGTCAGTCATCCCAATTTCTTCCAGTCTCTTAATGTGATGTTATCGTTGACTGTGTCAAATGCCGATGAGAGGTCCAGAAGTATCAGTGGCGAGTTTGTGTTGGAATCTGCTTGGTCTTTAGGTCATCCCAGATAGAGAGGAGTGCCATCTCTGTCCTTCTCATGGGTCTGAAACCGACTTTTGCCTGATCCTATAGTTGGCGGTTTTCTACATATTCCAGCATCTGTCCATAGACATAGGTCTCTAGCAGCTTTGCTGGAGAGGGAATGTTTGATATAGATCTGTAGTTAGAGAGGTCTTCCACAACGCCCGTAGTATCCTTGAGGAGTGGTTTGATTTATGCAGATTTGAAAGCCTGTGATACTCTCCCCATTTTAAGGGATTGGTTGAAGAGGTTTCTGTGGCATTCCAAAGGCATGCCCTGTGTAAGGATTGATTTATAGGGTATCTAGTCATTGCATCGAATTGATAGCATTGAATGCCTTACCATAGAAAAAAATGCATTAAAAAAAGCATCAAATGCATTTTTTATAAGGTAAAGTGTTTATTTTAATTGTAACAGGTTTTAAAGGTTAGAAAAGGGGGGGCTAGGTGGGGACCCCCCCATTAAAAAAAATGCATTCAATACTTTTTTTGATGCTTTGTTTTCAATGGTAAGGCATTCGATGCTATTTAATTCGATGCAATGACTATAAACCATTTATAGATGTCTGCTGGCCAAAGGTCCATTGGGGAGCCTGCTTTGTTGCTAAGTTTCACCAGCTTGACAAATCTCTCTCTGATTTGGGTGAAGCTGTGCAGCTTGCTCTGTGGTTCCAGGGTAATTGGGGCATGGTGCACAGTCAGGTTGATTGGTCTTCTTTGTATGATCCGATGTATGTCAGCAAATTTATTTTTAAAATGGTCTGCAAGGTCGTTGCATACTTTTTGTAAAGGTACCGGTGTGTTGTTGCATCCGGGTGCGTTTCTCATCTCATATATAATGTTGAATAGTTCTTTCTGGGTGTTGGTGGCTTTTGTGACATATTATACTACTTCATACCAAATTTAAAATGCTGGTAAAATGAGTTAAACAGGCCTACATGAAGCATGGAATGTTAACGGAGTATAAAAGAATGCAGGGGCATCCAACATGTTTGCACCGTGGACACAAATTACAGTGGTTATATTTGAGTGTGACCGTGCAGCACGGTGCGGGTCCAAACAGGAAATAAGGCCCCCCCTTGCACCTTGACCTGGTACAGTGGCTTGTACTACTTCTCTTTCTGTTAGTATCCTCTTTATTTTTCACCTGCCAGGTCTCCTGTATCGCTCAATGTTATGAGACTGGGCAGAAGAGCCAATAGGTCGCAATGTCGAACACAGCACTTTGCAGCTCGTATACAGTGTTTCCGAAGCTATAAAGGTAAGGGACATGGGCGATAGGGGAGGTCAAAGGGAGAAATCTCAAAGAGCAGAGGCGACCAGAAGTGTTTGAGTTGGAAAGGAGCTAACCAGTATGTGAGTGGGAGCAGTCAGGAGGAGGCTGCCTGGGAAGGAACCAAGATTGGTTCAGAGATAGAGAAAGGTCAAATTGGGTGCAGGCTGAGCGGAGAAGAGCAGAAATGGCAGACAGAAAACTGTGCGGGAGCAGCAGACTTTTTGGAAATTCCAGACATATAATTATGCAATAAGCATCCGTTACCAAACAGATGATTATTGCTATTAGCACTGTGGGTTTTATTAAATCAAGAGAGAAGGTAGGCTGGCAATGAAGTACCGTTAGACCCAATAATTACCCCCAGAGAAATACACCACACACTGGTATACTGAAAAATATATGAGTTACTGTAAAATTACCGAAAGAATAACACTAGTTCAAACAGCGTGTAACAGTTTGCTGCCTCACTTAGGGGTGTAAATGGCCTTCCATCCAACTGCTAATGTCTGCTGTGGGGCATACATCATGCAAGGGAGGTCTGAGAGATTGCAACCACTATCAAGATCTGCTTTTACTAGAGGTGGCTCTTAATCATTTATCTCCTCTGGTCACAAGCCTCTTTTCTTGGATTTAGGAGGCAGATGATTGATGTTGGGCGACCTGGCCTTCCTGGATCCCTGCCTAGTGCCAGGCCTGGTGGCATGGAACAGACAAACCGTGTAGGGCAGGAATCCTGAGTCCGCCTCAAAACACCACACGTTTTAAAACAAGCAAGCATTTTCATGCTGGCGTTAAACCGATGGATTCAGAAGCCACCTGACTTTTACACATGGTAAAAGAAGACGGTTTCCGTAGTAATCCACTGTAAATGAGCCCCACAATCGCTAATTGCAGGAGGCATTTACAATTTTTCCAAAACGTAGTGCAAACCAAATATGTTAACCTGGAGCAACCAGGTTTAACACTTTCATTATTCACTTTGCTTTAGAAATGTGGAAAATTGCACGTGGGGGATCATTTTGTTTGAAAGTGCAAATGGAACTGGTCCCCCACTTTTGGTAAAAGCATGTCCCCTGGGCACTCACATAGCACATTATACAGACACATTTGTAAATCCAGAGGGCAGCATTACAAAATATTGCATTTTAAAATACAAAGTAGGTGGAGGGATAAAAGTAAACCTTGGACAAACAAAATATTTAAGTCAAAGATATAGTCCACCCAGGGTATTGCTGATAGTGGAAGATTCCAAGCAGTAGTCAGAAAGGAATATCTGAGAGGCATACACACTTGGGGCCCGATTCATGGAACAGTGCTCAGAGATCCCACAATGCCCACGTGCTGAGAATGACCCTCCACGTATTCAGGGAATTGATTGTGCAAAGTAACCTCATATGAAAGTAGTGGCTGGAACACCCCCGACATGCCCCCACACAAGCAAAAACGGGCAAAAACAGCTACCTTTGCATGCTCCCCGGGCACAAATAGATGCACCCTTAATATAGTGTATGGGGTCCCCCGCAAGCAGGTCTGCATCTCAGGGACCCTGCATGGGGTCCCCTGTAACTGTTACCGGCACCCCAACAGCATGCGTATGATTTTTCGTAACTTGGGTAAAACTCTGAAAATCTGCGTGTGAACACCCATAAACCGTTCCTGCAACCCCGCTACACTGCAGACATGCACCTCTAAGTTAGATTGGAACCTCAACTGCGTACACGCACCCCTAAATCTGACACTTGATATAAGCTCTGTGCAGTGAATCCCATGCGCAGTTGTCTGTATGCCTGTCTTCGGTTGGTGGATAGAATGAGGGCTTTCCCTGCCAAAAGGTTGCGCGGTCAGATCTATGAATACTTGTCGTTCTGCGCTATAGTGGGCATGCGATGGAGTGCCTGTGGGCGTCCCTCGTAACCCTCACATTTTCCCTTGTTCTTCCTCATTTTATTAGTTCCGCCCCTTACCTACCTGCCGCGCAAGCCACACCCACACTCTGAGTGGTGTCTCACACAAGGCACTCAGCTGCTCGCAGAGATGTACCGAGCCTGCACGAAGTCTCTGCAAAGTATAAAGAAGTGCCACGCAGTGGATTTTATGAATCGACAAATGGTATGCAAATGGTATGGTATCTACTACGTATCTACTACGTAAATAATTCCATGAAACGGGCTGATGAGAGCAGGCCAGTGTAAATGGACTTTCTAAGAATGGTTAACTACGGATTGCTAACCCTACATTTATACTTCTATTTAGCATATTTCTAAAGTGCAAATGACCCATGAGGTCTGACAGTACTGATAGTCATCATATAAATCTGGGTCAAAGAGTTCTTAAAACGCGTTCAAGCAAAAAATAAAACACATCCCTTTTAAATATTAAAGGCCTCAATGTGAGTATGGTAGTACAGGTAGGTAAGGGGGCTGGCGAATACTCATATAACACCTACTGTCCCTACTCAAATGAGTATGCATGTGCCATTTCCTGTTCCCATTCCTTTCCAATGTCGTCCAGGTGGAAAATGTTACAAGCTGAGACAGCCTTACCACACTGAGAGTCTGGGGGTAAAAGACTAGACAAACTAAGACAATAAGCTTGTTCTTGCCGCTTATAGCACCCACCAGTCCCATTGGGTCCTAGGAACCCAATGGGGAACGGGCAATAACCGCCCAACCGCTACTCATGATCCGGCGCTAACAGCTATTTGCACTGGTGTTACCGCCAGGATACAGCCAGACTCTTGATGAAACATGATGGTCATCAAACGCTGTTTAAACCGTTCTTTAGATTCGATCTTCCTGAGATCTGGTGGGATTGAATTCCAGGCTGCAGGTGCCACTGCAAAAACGCACCTTTACTAACCATTGCCAATTTGGTCCTGGGCACAATAAGGAGATTATCCTTATAAACTCTCCTTTTAAAACCTTCTGACAGGTAAGAGGGGTTCTTGCTAGAAAGGCAGTTATGAGTGATGGACAGTAGGCGAAAAGAAATTCTCGCCTCTATCAGCAGCCAGTGAAGCTTTTTTCTGGCCACGGATACATGCACTCTTCTATTAAGAATGACCACAGCTCTAACAAAGCTATTATGGATAATCTGAAGAATGGAGCAATCCCCCTTGCTATTGCCAACCCATAGACAGTAGTCCATACACAGTAGTCCATTTTGGTGCCAATTAAAGCTCTGGCCACTGTGGCACAGATTTTTTCAATCAGGAATGGCCGTATTTGAGACAAAGTACTAATGTAATATGCCCAGGTAGAGATGGGATTATTCATCTGAGCCCACATATTTAAAGTGTGATCTAAAATGACTCCCAGGGTCTTCACTTTCTGTTGGATCGAAATTTTGCAACCAGCCAGCAGTATGCGTTGATATGCTGGGTCTAGCTTCAGAATTCTCATGTTCCTATGTTGTATAGTTTGTTAGCTAGGTTCCCTTAGAGTTCAAATTAACTAGCAAGTCTCCATTTTATTGTTTTTAAAATGTGCCAAGTGTTTTGAATTGACACCATGCTTTTGGCTCGCCTTCTCATTTGCATGTTTAGAAAAAAGAAATCATAAACTGGCTTCAGACAAACCTATGAAAGCATGAAACATTATTTATAGAGAAGAACATAAACCATCTTATTGTAACGTGCAGTGCTTATTAACTAGCACAATTTCTGTTTAATTTACTTATTCTTCAAAGCTTCATCCAGCTGCTATTTTGTGTCACACCATGTGTCATCTGTTAGCTGACCTCTACAGGGCCTAAGTTTCAATGTTGTCAATTGTCAAAATAATGAAGGTTTGTGCTCAGAGCTCGACAGGTTTTTCAAAACTATTTCAGCAGGAAGGGTGGACAATCTTTCTTGTGCATTGTAGTAGTATACAAATGCATTCAGAAAACAGATTCTATCAACTTTCAATATAATAATTATAACATTATGAAGACATACATACACATACAGGTCTCCACAGTTAATTAACAATACAGTCAAAACCTTTAAAATGTCATATCAGTAATACAAATGCACAGAAGTTGACAGGCTTTCCAGTATGACCATCACATCAATCTAATGTTCTTTCAGTAGGGTCTCTCTAATTCTCATAGCGTTTTTTTTAAATCCCAGCAATGAACATGCTATTAATGGAGCCTCTGCTTTCAACAGAAAAACAAAGGCAAGTTTACAGTGTCTAAAGTTCACATATTTGCAAAGTGGGATTAAGAAGTGCTGATGGTGCCTCACAAAAGCTGGACAAAAAAACAAAGCAGGTGTAGCAAATCTTCCTTTGCCGTATTACATATTCGACAGCTGTGTTAGTTAGTTATTATTTTTTACCGATTACTTTGACTTTGCTGTGATCCCATTCAGCCAAATGGCATTAAACCTTGCTCTTCTGATAAGAATGCATTCGCTTCTTACCTTGGGCTATGTCAAATAACCAGGCACATGACCGTCAGCCAAAATGAAATACACTGTATTGGTCGGTTTCGCAATTTCATATGTTTTCTTTCCATGTTACGTCTTAAGCATTAGTCAGAAATGATTCTGCCAATCAACAATTTTGAGAGACCCGAAACATTGTAAAAATAATGAACACATATATCCTCAACATGATTGCAGCAATGGAAGGAGGTGTTTGCGCCAAGGTCGGGCCTTCTTGCTGTACTTTTTATACCATCCTATGACTGTCAGACTGGGACTCTGACGGATGCTATAACTATGTTGCCAGAACTACACACGAAAGTGGAGGAGGAGACAGAGGCTATTGGAGATGACGATTGGTTCTCATTTCTGTTTGCATGGATTCCCGACTGGATGGCAAATGTGTTCAAGTTCCTTGGAGCAATATTGGTGATGATAATGTTCAGATTCTGTGTTATAAGGAAAATAATTGAACAATGCCGGAAAACAACAAAGAAAGCAATGGGAATGAAGCTCATGATTAATGTGAAGGATGAAACAGAAGACAATACGCAGAATGAAAGTGTCATTACAGACCAGATAAAAGCAAGTATTGTGGCACCTGAAGGAACAAAATTCCAGTAACAAAGAGATCATAAGAATTATGTAGGACATTGAGGGGTCGATTCATGGAGCAAAAGTGCGCCGAAAATCCCAGCGCAAGCAGGCGCAAGGTAGCGCAAGCGCGAGAAATGCAGCGCCGCGCACGTGTGCGATTCAAGGAAGATGCTGTGCGTGTTTCCCGCTGTCTGTGCGCCCATTCCTGCCATGGCGCACGCAGGCACACACGGCGTGCGCTACGCGCACAGCAGAAGCACACATAACGCGGCGCACACAACCAAAGTGGGCGCAACAGTGGGCGTAACACGCAGAATGGGGAATAACGCGTGAAAAAGAAGGCGTAACTGGGGAAGTACTGCAGGGAACTACACGGAACGCCCACACGCACGCCAACAACCCGTATTCATGGATTTGAATACGGGAAACCCGCGCATGGCAAAAGACGCACACAGGTGTCAACGCATCCGCCACACGAAGGCAGGCGGAAGCGTCCCCGCGCACAGTATAAAAGTGCGCGCAAACAACAAACACATGTATACAGCTACGATGAATGCCCCATTTGTCGCAGCACTGATCGTGGGACACCGCAGGAGGAGGAGAATAGCCAGGGCATGCATTTTCGCACCACGGACAAGCCTTTTTGGGATGCCTGACGACCAGGTCTACGTCAGGTATAGGTTTCCACCCCACATCATCCTAGACCTGGTCAGGGAGTGGGAAGATGACCTTACATCCCCCACCCTTTGCTCCCAAGCATTGAGCCCCTTGGAGAAGCTGCTCAATGTCCTGCATTTTTTGGCCACTGGGTCATTTCAGCGGACTACTGCCATAGTGGGGGGGGTCTCACAGGCCACGCAGTCACGCTGCCTACACCAGGTACTGGCAATAATGACAGCGCGCCCCTCAGTCCGCAGGCACATATACATGCCCAGAACACCCGCAGAAAGGCAGGCCGTTGTCCTGGATTTTTTCAGGGTGGCACACTTCCCCAAAGTGCTCGGTGCCATAGATTGCACCCATGTGGCCCTACGTCCACCTAGGGCCACTGAGCACATCTACCAAACCGCAAGCACTGGCATTCCATCAATGTACAGGTGGTATGCGATGCAAAGGGAATCATCACCTCTGTCTATGCAAACTACCCTGGCTCCACCCATGACAGTTTCATATACAGAATGTCCGCCCTGAGCCGGGCCCTGGAAGCTGGGCAGCATGGCGACACCTGGCTCCTAGGTGAGTACAAATGCCCTTGCACATGCATGCATACCACACACACACACACAAATAAACAAACCCCAATAATCACAACCATTTACACTTCCCCAGGGGACAGTGCCTACCCTCTGAGCAACTACATGATGACGCCAATCCGGAACCCCACCACACCACCCCAGGTAAGATACAACGCCGCCCATATTGCAACCAGGGCCATAGTGTAGCGCACATTCGGAGTGCTCAAGTCACGTTTCCGCTCCCTTGACCGCTCTGGCGGGCAGCTACTCTATGCACCACCAGTAGTGTGCAGGATCATTGTGGCAGCATGTGTCCTGCACAATGTTGCAACACGGCAGGGCGTCCCGGTGGACATGGTGGTGCCCCCACATCCCCAACCACAGGCACAGGCGCTGCCCATGGGAGGGGACAGGGCATGTGGCGAGGAAGCCCGGACCCAGCTTGTGGCCACATTTTACACCTAAACTCCCACACCTGCGGAGTGCACACAGGCCTGGCACATACCAGGTGACAATCGATGATGACAAAGAGACAGTGAACTGTCACAACCCTACCACCCTGAGATAGTTGCCATGGAAGTGCCACATTGTCTGCATCCCTAGCTACTTAAACACAAGCTATCCTATGTGACCAAAAGGCACACATATGACATGACATGATATGGCCTATACACAAGTATTTCAAGGTGCGATGAGGCAGGGAGGGGGGAACAAGGGAAGACAGACAACGGTACTACTAGGCCAGGTGTCATTTAGATTGTGCAAGTGCAGGGGTAGGGGGAAGGGAAAAGTGCAAGGGGAAGGGGAGGGGGGGTGCAGTACAGGGTAAGTAGACCAAAAAACAAATACATAGGCCAGCTGGTGGCAACTGCAAAGGTAAGTGCAGACAAGTGCTGGGAAGGGGGGCTGTAGGGATAGAGAGACAGTCCCGCAGTGCAGGGGTTGCCAGGGAGGCAGTGCAAGTGGAGAGTGGCTGGGCCAGGGACCGAGGTTGGTGAGAGTGGCCCAGTTGCAGATCTAGTGCAGTTCCAGTGAAGAATTTAGCAAGGGAGAGGCAGAGAGAAAGCAGAAGCAAAGAGGAAGGTCTTGAGGTGCTTCCCGAACCGGAGATGGTTCTCCTCAAGTTCCAGTGAGGCAGGAAGGCTATTCCAGAGGGAGGGCCCTGCCGCGGAGAGAGATCTATCCCCAGCTAGTTGCTTTGAGAAGCGGATGACCCTGACATGCAAGGTGTGAATCACACACACCTGCAAAACAGGCCATGGCCATCACTGTTATGTCACTCAAACCCTCCCAAACCACAACATGACATGGCAAGCAATACCCATACACCAACACAGTAACAATAAGGTACACATTGCCATGTACAAAATGTACAGTGGCATCAGACAATGATGCCTGACCTGGAATCAGATGAAATGACTGACCAACAACCTCCCACCCAAAAAAAGGCATTTCCAAATGCTTTACAAGAGTTGTAGACGTAACATAACAATGAATGCCTGTCTACATGCACATTGTGCATTGCAAAATCAACACTGCAGCTTCTGTGTGCTGTGTCCTACTCCTGCAACACACTGCCCAGCGCACAGCACAGTGAACATCCATTGTGTGTGATGCACACCCTGAGCATCACATCTAAGCGACAGACCACATCAAAAAGAAAATTAGGCATGTACAGGATCCATAATTGGTCACAGAACATGTGCTGTAGGGACATAGTGGGCACCAGAAGGCAAACAGTGTACACATGGATATGCAAGGGTGGTTGTACATGTAGTGCATCAGAGTGCAAGTGTGTGGGTCAGCAAGGACATGCACTCAACATATGCATGTGCAATCAAGTGACCATCAGTGTTCTCTACACATCACATGTGAACATTCACCATGTGTACACCCCAGCATGTCAAACCACAACTATCCCCTCGCACCTGAAAGGTAAACACAACACATGAACAGGCATTGATCAGCAGAACACAACATGTACATAGGATACCACCATTACAATGTCAGGGTTCCCATCACACGGCAGGGCAAGGCAACTATCAACAACAACCCCCCCCCTCACAAATGGCCATGACCCACTGAACAACTGCACCTGGGTCATGGAGCCTTCAACCCTCAATTCCACCTGGCCACAGGATCACCTTTCCCCTTCGTCACCATCTCCCACCTTGTGTGTAAAAGGTGCCTGCACGCTCAGAATCCACACTCATTTCCAAAATCACAAAATCCAAGCCAGAAAAACGAACCAGAACACCCTCCAGTAGATGACTTGACGTAGCAGTACCTCACAAAGGTCAAGTACTACCACAATGATGCAACAACCAAGGTAGCACAGTAAAACAATGTCACAACAGGATGTGAACCATGTGTGGTACATAACATAGAATGATGCACCATGAACGGATGTGTACTGTCACAGGTCCCGTGTACAGGCGCGGGAGTGCCACGAAACAACCACCCCCACTGTGTCCCGGGTGCCTGCAAGGTCAAACTCACACAGGCCCCTGAAACCCTGGTGGGGAAGGAGGGTCGGGGATATGCAGTCATGACAGGTGTTGGCAAACTGGATAACTGGAATGAGTAGTAGGAGAGGGGAGGAGGAATGACACATGAACGTAGGGAATGCACAAAAATGTACTACCTGCATGAACACATACACAATCCAAACAAACTTGGACATCATTGTCATGGCCTTCTGTAGTCCAGGCTTAGGAGGGGCACGAACCAACCACCCCCTCTAGGGGTTTGGCGCCTGCAAGTTTGGGGCTTACACAGGCATCCGCAACCCCAGCGGGGAAAGAGGGTTAGGGAACGTTGCTTGGATAGGTACGGGAAGCAGGAACACCGGGTAGATGGTACAGGGTTCAAAATTGCATAGGATTCCGGGTGATTAGGGGGAAAAAAACATACCAAATTGAATTACACATTCATCCATGCATTAGTGCACCCCCCAGAAAGCCTATGCAGAGCAGTTTGAAAGAAAAACAACAAGACACTTAGCTCTGGTTTTGAGTGCTGGACTCCTGCCTGCGCACTCTCAGGTCCGGTTACAGAGGAGCACTGCAATGCTGCAAAGAGAGCCACAGTCAACAACCTGTACATGCCAATTACACAAAAACACACCACCAAACATGCCCCATAGCAACAAACTACTCTACAAACAGACAATCTGGTGTAGATGCTTCGTACCCATATATAACATTACCCCTGTGATGGGTCATACACAGTCAATGCAGTAAGTGAGCCGCCGGTGGGTGCGTGGCAAATGGAACACCAATGTGTCACAATTCACACAACATGCAATGTTCCCTGGGTAAGCAGACATACCCATATAGCAAGCCATGACTTCAGAGCAAGTTGTGTACCACCATGACCGAAACAAAGTTGGCAGTGCATTTATCAAAATGTACATGGAAATGAAATGCACTGCACCCAAGTATGTCCCTTGCTGTATGTCCCTGTGAGCTGCCCCTTTCCATGTCTCGAAGGCTACATGGTTGATACAAGTGCCTCAATGGACCTTGGTGTACCGGAGGGTATATGCCACTGCCCCTGCAGGTGTCCCAGACAACCTTACAATCAACAGCCATCAGTCCACCAACACATCTGAGCTGCATTGTGTGCTTCAACACCAATATTCATCCAAGCTCACCCTCAGTTCTGTGACTAAGCCTGCATGTGCAACTCACCTGGTGCAAGCTTTGCTGTGTTGTGGACCCCCTGTGCTGCTCACCTTGCCTGGAGTTCCTTGGAACACGTCAGCAGTTCTAGGATGTAGGTCTGCAATCCCTGTGCCTCTGCTTGTGCATACATGTGCATGTGGGCACCAACAAACGTGTCCAGAATTCAGATGTCCAATGGGCCATGTCTGCTGGCAAAGGTGCTCTGGAGGCTCATCCCCCTGCAGAAAGGGCATGAAACACATGATTAATGCTTCAAAGCCATGTGTGTGTGTCTCTTCAGGCATCTCATTACTTGACCATGTCAGAGAGTCACATCAGAAATCCCACCATCAGTCTGTCTTTCACATCCGAAGTGTGGAACACTATCTACGGCATGAATTGCAACAAGCATGTGTACAGTAAAGATAAGAAACATACTACACAATGCATAGCAATGAATGTACACATTAATCATGAAACACCCCATCTAGCAAAAGCTGAACAGTGGACAATAACACCAAAATCATCCCCACTAGGGGTGTAAACACAAGTCACACAGCACCAGACATGCCACAGATATGACAGTCCAAAGCCCTTGTGTAAAAGGTTGTGACACCGACCATCCTTGCGAGCCCATGGATAAGGGAGGCAGGAGTGGCATATGTGAGTCAAGTACCCCAAGCAGCAAACACATACACAAGACAAGCCTGAAGGGCCCAGCTGGAACAGACAGTGGATGCCTTCAAAAGCCACAAAGCACCGCACCGTCACATGAAAGCACAATAGACAAGCAATTTTAAACTATATTAACTAATTACACTAACTATGGAAAACCTACATTACCTAATTAAACTAACTATCAAACAGAAACAAAAATAACTAAACTAAAAGAAAAATCAAAAATGGCCACATACGACTCGGGGGGAGGGGAGGCACCCAGGTGGGGGAGGTACAGGGTGCTGCTCAACACCCACATGCGATGATGCTGAGCCAAAATAAAACCTCCATGGGCTCAACGCCTACACAGCCCGACCTATGTGGGAGATAGATGGTCGTCCGAGTCTGGCTCATCCTGTAAAGGAGGACGTGGCACAGTAGCCTGGCCACGCCTAGCCGCAGCTTGCCCCTTGTCGGCAACAAGTCTGCCGGACGGGTGAGCCTGGTTCTGTGTGGCGATGTGACGTAGGTCTGCATGCAGAACCACACGTGATACACGTGCTTCCTCTTGCAAGGTAGCACGTGTAACACGGAGTTCCTCCTGCAAGGCCTGGCTGGACAACCGCTGCACCTCCCGGCAAGCCTGTAGCTCAGCCGAGATGTACGCTCAAGCTTTGCAAACCTCTCCTCTGCCCGCTGCCTCTGGGACATCATAAGGACACCCAGAGTGGATTTGAGGGAAGCATACTCCTCCCTCAGGGCATCCATGTGCGCCTCTGCGTGAGCAGCAATTGCTTGACGCAGAGACGACATTTCAGCCTGGCATGCCCTGTCTGAGGCCGCCATGCCCAGCCTGAGCGAGCGGGCCGTGGACCGTGCCGCCTGCTGCTGGAGAAGCACCTGCCTAGCAGGGGTGAGCACAGATCGGGCCACACGCTCCATGCTCTCAGCGATGTTCTCCATTGCTGCCCCCTGCTGTTCGGAATTGGCAGTCATGTCTTGCTCCCACTCAGTATACTGCGGTTGCGCGCGGCGACCGCGTTGCCGGGCTTGACCCCTGCGGGACCCAAGGAGGTGACCCTGCGTCCCGATCCACCACGGGCGGAGGAACCAAGACTGTCTGATCCCTCAGTGCAGGTGTCGCGGACAGAGGAGTGTCCACATCAGAATCACTCACCCCTGACACATGGACTTGATGCTCATCCAACTCAACATGGACGTCAGAGTCGTCATCAAGGCTGGATTCATAGGCAGCCAGAGACAAGATGGACTGTAGCACTTGGGGGTTTTCGTGGCCTACCACCCCACGAACCCCACTAGTGCCGGGTTGATGTAGTGGTAACAACCCTGTGTTTGGCATGACAACACCATCCTCCGCCTCCATTGCGTCATCACCTGAAAAATAGAGAGAAAAAAGGTCACTACACATGTCAGAAGCACACAACACACACACACACCGACAGCAAATGCATCAGGCAGACATGTGACACACAACATATAACCTGGCATGCATGCTGGGTCAACTTTGAATTGCTTCTTTGATCAGACCTGTTGAAAGGTGCCATTTTCCATGGAAGTCAGTCTATGCAGTGCAGAAAATGTGTACGCCATTCACTACCTACATGTACAAGGACTCCATGGTGTGTGCCAGGAAATGTGAAGGCAGTGCAATGTCAAATTCAGACATCACGTGCATTGTGCATTCAATGTGTACCCTATCTAGAAGCCAAGCACCCCTCCACCCCAGTACCAAAGCAGGGATGCCTAGCATGGTATCAAAAGGCTGACCATACACCTGTGTATTGACAGGCAGTGTTGACTGGCATCAACAGCTTAATGTGATTCAAGTGACAACACTGCAAATGATGCTGGGATAGTAAGCAGGACACATGATGAAAACTCTGGATGCCGCCCATGTGTGAAGCAGACACATCAACAGTTGGACAGAGTCATTGGCCATTGAACAGGCTGAGGCCTGTGAGCCACACAGATTGTCAGACCCTAAACATGTGCGCAACGCAGGACTGAGCCACAGTTGACATGGGAAGGCTGATGAGATGCCAGGCAATGTATGTAACCAAGGACTTGTATTACAGTGATCATCCAGTCAAGGACACATAGGGGCATGCGTGCAATGCACATGGAGCATGAATGGGCACTCATGTCCCTGCGGGACATCTGACCTATGCACAGTACAAGTGAGATACCCTGCATCAAGTACTAAGGCTGTACCACACGGCATATGTCTGGCAGATTCTACGCTGGAAGTTAGCATCTACACAGGACGCATGAACAAGAAAGTACACATTGGCAAGCAGACCAGTGCAAAGGTGGAACTGGGGTGCAGAGTGGCGGAGGAGGGGCAAGGGAGCATGCCTACATGGAGTCCCCGCATGCAGGCAGAGGAGACATGCATTATGGAAGCATTGCATTACTTACACATCAGAACCATGTACACGTCACATGTAGTGGCAATCATGCACAAAACATCCCACAAGTGAAACACACGTCCTCAACAAACACGCATCAACACTCTCTGGACTGGGCATCAAAATCCAGCATCTCTCCCACTCCTTCGACCAATTCAGGTGGTATGAACTCCACAACGAGTGCCTCATGCGGAGTGAGCACTTCCTCCTCTGGTGCAGGCCCACCGCCAGTCACCAGAGTCAAGTTGTAATTAGAGGCACGCTTAGCCTTAGTGCTGCATTTGATGTCATTCCAATGCTTTTTGCACTCTTGCGCCGTGCGCACCTCATGGCCGAATGAACTGACATGTTCCGCAACATGCTTCCAGTGGGTGTCACGTTGGGCAGTTGTAGTCTGACTATTGGCACCCACTAGCATGTCACGGCTGTGGCCCCGCATGTAGTCCACGAGGAAGTCCAGTTCCTGCTTGCAGAAAGGCTTCTTCCTCGACGTGCAGGAGGTCGTGGCTGTGTGTGGGGTCCCAGCCTGTGCTGCAGGTGCAACCTTCCTCCTCTTGGACTGTGGCGCAGACCCTGGCTGGCTAATGCCGCCCTGACCAGTATGGCCCTCTAATGGACCCTGCGCAGCAACATCAGCTGTGGCAGGGTCATTGACCGCAACAGTCCTGGTTGGCAGACTCACAACCGGGTTGTTGTTGGGTGCATCTGCCCCTGCACTTGCCAACACCCGGCTGTTCGGGGCAGCAGATGACATGACTGCCCCAGGGACACGTGTCTTGGTCTGAGCAGCCCGGCCTGCCCCTATGGTTTCCCTCCTGGCCTGTTGGAGATCTACCAAGGGCTCCTCAAGTGCCAACGCAGCCTGCGCTGGCAGACCCTGAGCCTGGGTGGCGGTGTCCACAGCTGCACCTGCAGCTACCACTACCCTTGGGCCTGTGGCAGTCAATGGAACAGACTGCCGGGTAACACGGGCGCCAGTGCCAGATGCAGAAGCTGCATCCCCCGGAACCACAGGGGGTTGTGGCATGACTGCACCGACACATGGCACAACATTGTGCTCAAGTGGCGCACCCCTGCCTCTTCCCCCTCTGTGGCCGCCCTGGACACCCTGGAGTCCCCTTCCTCCCTGGTCACCACGGCCACGTCCCCGACCACGCCCGCCACGAGGAGGACACCCAGCTGAGGCGCCCCTCATCTTTGGTCGCCTCCCAACCATGGTACAGATGTAGTAGTGCCGGAACAGATGGAGTGGTGCCAATGGGAAGTGTACACCACAATTGACCTGGGCAATTGGGGTGAAGGGGGTGGGAAGCAAGATGTTAACAGCCCCCCTGCACCTGCAAGGCTGTATGTGACCCCGGTGATGTAGTGACGGGTCACGCAATGCTCAGGCACCCCAAAACTGCAGTAAAATCGTGCACGCAACCCTGCAGCCTACATGCGTGGATTCAACCTCCCGCAGTACGCGGTGGCACCCAGTAACACGAATAACGCGTACGCGTGGGACACGCAGGCTACTATGACATCGAAAATGGGTGCGATACACAGGGGCACCCGCAGTGGGAAAAAGAGCGTGTGCGACTCACCGTCTGACTAGCGCGATGTAGAAAAACACGCGTAGCCAATACCCCCACCAAAAGAAGAGATACGTCCTTGATAGCTGTGAAGTTGTGATGGCGTGCGAAACAACAGGAAGCAGCAACACACGTCGGTCTCCATGAAAGGCACGTACAGCGAACTGCTGGGCCCACTAATCTTTAACCCGTGCTGAGGGAAACGCCCGCGCGCGTCACGTCACTTACGCGCATGGCCCCTTTCCTCGGATTACACGCGGACGTGCAGTTTTTCACGCGTGCTGAAATGCCCATGCACGCCTGCGCGCGTCACGTCACAGGGGCGCTTGCGCTTGAGGGGCCTTCTGTCCAATGAAATTGCATATGCATGCAGACACGCTTACGCGCTAAGGGCCTTTCCTCGAATTACACGCTGACGTGCAGAATTTTCACGTGCCAAATCACTCCTTATCAAGCTGGCCACGCGTAAGCACACGGAAGACCACACTCCTGCCCAGAAGGCCGGATTACTGCCCTCCAGAGCCCCGAACATGCTCCCACCTGCCATCTGCTGCTGCCTGACTGCCTGCTGCCCACATGCCCTGCCATTTGCTGCCTGCACATCAGCCAGGGGTGCTGTTGCTGTGACCACCCCTGCTGGAACCGAAGACTCCCGACTGGGATTCCATCGCTCCACAGCCCAGCCCCAGGACCCAGTTGCCCACCCACTCCTGCCTCTGCGGTTGTCATGTCGGGCACTGCAACATCTGGCACCGCTGACAACCCCCGGCCAGAGAGGCAGAGGGGCACCAGCTTCAGTGCCAGGGAAGTTGGTGTCCTGGTGGAGCAAGTCCTGGGGCAATATGATGCCCTCCTCGGAAGTGTGCGCGCCGACAAGGAAGGACGGACTCGGATCTGGACGGTCATCATGACTGCCATCAACGCGGAGGGGGTGGCAGTCCGCGACTTCCAACATGTCAAGAAGCGCTGGGAGGACTTCAGGTCCAGGACCCTGAACAAGGCCCGGCACCTCTTGAAGGCAGCGGATGCTAAGGGGCGCCGTGGCCACTTGTCGGAAGATCAGATGAGGGTCCTGGAACGCATATCCCCAGCGCTCCACGCCCAGGTCCTTGAGAGGCAGACCCGTCTGGAGTCGAGCGGTAAGTGTACATGCATCCTGATTGTGAGCTGTGCGTGTGGTGATGTTTCAGTAGTGTGCAGGTTGCACATCTGTTTGTATGGGGTCGAGTATGGGTGGGGGTGTACAGGGCCGTGAGGCTAACACATGCGAGGGCTGTAATGTGTGAGACATGGATGGTGCTTGTGTGTGTAGGCTTGCATGCCAAATGCAGTTGTGTGGGCACACATGTTTGGATGAATGTGTATGTAAGTAGACATGTTCGTGATGTCACGCATGTATGTTGTTTTCAGCTGCATGTATCAGCACTGTGTGCATGTGCATTTGTGTGTATTTGACAAGGGTGGAACAGTGATGCAACATGGATGCATGTGACAGCGGGATGTGGAAGCCTGATTGGCAGATGTGACATGGATGCCCATCTGAACACTGCGACACTTGGCAGAGGTGTACACATGCATGCAAGTGTGGTGGTGTGTGTACATGTGTAGTGCACTTCCTGTGTTGCATGTGATGTCTGGCTCAGCTTTGCCTGCTCATGCTGCTGTATGTGTATGGATGGTGCTGGCAGTTGCGATATGGCTGTGGTATGGCTCATGTGTGCGAGTTGAAATGACATGTGTGTTGGGGATTGTGATGGCATGTCTGAGGTTTGCCAATGCCACTCATGTACAACTGTCATGTGTGTATGTGTCCATTGTACAGTGCCCTGATGCCTGTGTTTTATTTCTCCCTGTCTGCAGCGTCAATTGATGGAGAGGGCGGAGAAGGTGCTGTGGAGTACAGCGGCGGGGGAGGAGTCCGGTGCTGCGTCCCAGGCCGCAGCTGCCGGGGGGAGGTCCAAGAGGCGGAGGTTGGAGTTGGACTCCTCGGCAGCAGAAGGGGCAGCTGGGACCCCACAGGGCCCATCGGGGGAAGATGGCACGGAGTCATCCAGGTTGGTGGGGGGTTTGGTGGAGGAGGAGGCCGTGCAAGCAACAGAAACGGGGTCTGGAGGTGGGGATTCCACTGGTGCTAGTGGTGCAGTGCAGGACCAGGGACAGGAGGCAGCACAGGCCGCCGCGGAGGTGCCTGTGTGCAATCATGTCCCTGATCCTGTCCCTGCATCATCTTGCACCAGCAGGGATGCCTAAGCCCAGACCTGTTTTCAGACAGGGGATGAGCTCACGACAACTGGCCTTCCTCTGCCTGCGGACGTGGCTATCTGGGTCCGGGTTGAGCCTGTCCTGACTGGTGTGGCGTTGCGTCAACGGGCCATGCGAGGTGACCTGCAGTCTTTTCATGATGAGACTGCACGTCATCTCGAATGGCTCGTTGACCGCATCGGCCTACTGGGACAGGTCACCCAGGCCGGATTCCTCCGTTTGATTGGGCTTGCTACGACCCCCTCCTCAACTGAACCCCCTATGTGCCAGTCGTCCTCCGTGCCATCTTCCCACCCATCAGTCACCTGGGTGCCCTGTGGAGCTGCCTCTGACGTGCGGCCAGGCTGGTGGAGGAGGCATCCCCGCCACAGTCGGGAGTCAGACGTCCAGCAGGGGTGGCCACATCAACGACTGCACCCCAGCCAGCGGAGAATGTGCAGGCAGCAGGAGGCAGTGCACGGGCAGAGGCACAGCAGCAGCAGCAACGTGGTGGGAGCCATGAAGGCTCGGGGCCTTCGACATCGGAGGGGCAGGCATCGGCCGGAGGGCAGGAGGACCCAGGACAGAAAGTGTCTTCAGTGTGGCAGCGGTTGGGCCACGCCATAGATGCGGAGCGGCAGCGGGCGGAAGAGGCACGGCTCACGATGGTCAGGGCAGAGAACTCCATGCAGAGGGCCCTGAGGCGGGCCGAGTGCCTCGAGGCAATCCGCAGGGGGTTGGAGGTGGACACGTCGACGGCCCTGCGGACCCTCAGGGCCATGGAGGAGGACCGCCTCCGGGACATTGAGCAGGAGTTTGATGATGCCCTGGCCCGGGACATCCAAAAGTGAGCCGTCGGACTAGCCCGCTGCCCTTGTACATAGTTCTGTAGTTAGTGTTAGGTTTCCTTTGGTTTTGCATTTTTTTGGGACC
The DNA here is from genome assembly GCF_040938575.1 of Ambystoma mexicanum. Classification (NCBI taxonomy): domain Eukaryota; kingdom Metazoa; phylum Chordata; class Amphibia; order Caudata; family Ambystomatidae; genus Ambystoma; species Ambystoma mexicanum. The sequence continues at coordinate 869,467,113 of NC_090922.1, forward strand.
TTTTGGACAATGGGCCACATTTTTGTATATCGTTTTTTTTTATTAGGTAGTCTTATTATATAGGTTTCATTTCTTCTGTTGGGATCATGGACCCTGGCTTGTTCATCTGTACATAGTTGACTGTTGGATTTTCTTTTTTTTTACAATTTACCCATGGAGCAATGGCTTTCAATTATAATTTTCCATTGGATTTTCTTTTGTGGACAGTGACTTTGGACACCATTCCTTTGGATTATGATTTTTGGTTTTGCATTTTTTCACGGACATGCGTCTTTTTATTTTTTTACATTCCCATTTCTGTTTGTTTATTTTTGATTCAATTTATGTTTCCTTTAATACATATTTTTTGTTCAAACTTCAATGTGTAGTATCATCTCATTGGTTTCATGCATATCATGATATGGGTTTTGAGATTCACTGACACCCATTGGGTGTATGTGAGGGACATGTGTTCGTTTTCCAAACTTGCAATTGGGGTTCTATCATGTTATTGCCATTTCTAAGTGGGTGGATGCAATACTCGGGTGGGTGTTTTGCATTTGGAGGCTGACCATAGGGACCAGGGATCTAGATTGTGATGACATGTTGGCTGGGGAACATGAGTTGGGGCCTGCTGGCAGGTGCCCCACAGTGCTGGGGGGTGGGGGTGCAGGGGAACATGAGTTGGGGCCTGGTGGAGGGTGCACCACAGTGCTGGGGGGTGGGGGTGATGGGAGACATGAGTGGGGGCCTGGTGGAGGGTGCACCACAGTGCTGGGGGGTGGGGGTGATGGGAGCCATGAGTGGGAGCCTGGAGGAGGGTGCACCACAGTGCTAGGGGGTGGGGGTGCAGGGGAACATGAGTTGGACATGAGTGGGGGCTTGCTGGCAGGTGCCCCACAGTGCTGGGGGGTGGGGGTGCAGGAGAACATGAGTTGAACATGAGTGGGAGCCTGGTGGAGGGTGCACCACAGTGCTGGGGGGTGGGGGTGCAGGGGGACATGAGTTGGACATGAGTGGGGGCCTGGTGGAGGGTGCACCACAGTGCTGGGGGGTGGGGGTGCAGGGGGACATGAGTTGGACATGAGTGGGGGCCTGCTGGCAGGTTCCCCACAGTGCTGGGGGGTGCGGGTGCAGGGGAACATGAGTTGGGGCCTGGTGGAGGGTGCCCCACAGTGCTGGGGAGTGGGGGTGCAGGGGAACATGAGTTGGGGCCTGGTGGAGGGAGCACCACAGTGCTGGGGGGTGGGGGTGATGGGAGACATGAGTGGGGGCCTGGTGGAGGGTGCACCACAGTGCTGGGGGGTGGGGGTGCAGGGGGACATGAGTTGGACATGAGTGGGGGCCTGCTGGCAGGTGCCCCACAGTGCTGGGGGGTGGGGGTGCAGGGGAACATGAGTTGGGGCCTGGTGGAGGGTGCCCCACAGTGCTGGGGGGTGGGGGTGTAGGGGAACATGATTTGGGGCCTGGTGGAGGGTGCACCACAGTGCTGGGGGGTGGGGGTGTTGGGAGACATGAGTGGGAGCCTGGTGGAGGGTGCACCACAGTGCTGGGGGGTGGGGGTGCAGGGGGACATGAGTTGGACATGAGTGGGGGCCTGCTGGCAGGTGCCCCACAGTGCTGGGGGTGGGGGTGCAGGGGAACATGAGTGGGGGCCTGGTGGAGGGTGCACCACAGTGCTGGGGGGTGGGGGTGATGGGAGACATGAGTGGGAGCCTGGTGGAGGGTGCACCACAGTGCTTGGGGGTGGGGGTGCAGGGGGACATGAGTTGGACATGAGTGGGGGCCTGCTGGCAGGTGCCCCACAGTGCTGGGGGGTGGGGGTGCAGGGGAACATGAGTGGGAGCCTGGTGGAGGGTGCACCACAGTACTGGGGGGTGGGGGTGATGGGAGACATGAGTGGGAGCCTGGTGGAGGGTGCACCACAGTGCTCGGGGATGGGGGTGATGGGAGACATGAGTGGGGGCCTGGTGGAGGGTGCACCACAGTGCTGGGGGGTGGGGGTGATGGGAGACATGAGTGGGAGCCTGGTGGAGGGTGCACCACAGTGCTTGGGGGTGGGGGTGATAGGAGACATGAGCGGGGGCCTGGTGGAGGGTGCACCACAGTGCTGGGGGGTGGGGGTGATGAGAGACATGAGTGGGAGCCTGGTGGAGGGTGCACCACAGTGCTGGGGGGTGGGGGTGCAGGGGAACATGAGTTGGACATGAGTGGGGGCCTTCTGGCAGGTGCCCCACAGTGCTGGGGTGTGGGGGTGCAGGGGAACATGAGTTGGACATGAGTGGGGGCCTGGTGGAGGGTGGACCACAGTGCTGGGCTGTGGGGGTGCAGGGGGACATGAGTTGGACATGAGTGGGGGCCGGCTGTCAGGTGCCCCACAGTGCTGGGGGGTGGGGGTGCAGGGGAACATGAGTTGGGGCCTGGTGGAGGGTGCTCCACAGTGCTGGGGGGTGGGGCGCAGGGGAACATGAGTTGGGGCCTGGTGGAGGGTGCACCACAGTGCTGGGGGGTGGGGGTGATGGGAGACATGAGTGGGAGCCTGGTGGAGGGTGCACCAAAGTGCTGGGGGGTGGGGTGATGGGAGACATGAGTGGGGGCCTGGTGGAGGGTGCACCACAGTGCTGGGGGTTGGGGGTGCAGGGGAACATGAGTTGGACATGAGTGGGGGCCTGCTGGCAGGTGCCCCACAGTGCTGGGGGGTGGGGGTGCAGGGGAACATGAGTTGGACATGAGTGGGGGCCTGGTGGAGGGTGCACCACAGTGCTGGGGTGTGGGGGTGCAGGGGGACATGAGTTGGACATGAGTGGGGGCCTGCTGGCAGGTGCCCCACAGTGCTGGGGGGTGGGGGTGCAGGGGAACATGAGTTGGGGCCTGGTGGAGGGTGCCCCACAGTGCTGGGGGGTGGGGCGCAGGGGAACATGAGTTGAGGCCTAGTGGAGGGTGCACCACAGTGCTGGGGGGTGGGGGTGATGGGAGACATGAGTGGGGGCCTGGTGGAGGGTGCACCATAGTGCTGGGGGTTGGGGGTGCAGGGGAACATGAGTTGGACATGAGTGGGGCCCTGGTGGAGGGTGCACCACAGTGCTGGGGGGTGGGGGTGATGGGAGACATGAGTGGGAGCCTGGTGGAGGGTGCACCACAGTGCTGTGGGGTAGGGGTGCAGGGGAACATGAGTTGGACATGAGTGGGGGCCTGGTGGAGGGTGCACCACAGTGCTGGGGGGTGGGGGTGCAGGGGAACATGAGTTGGGGCCTGGTGGAGGGTGCCCCACAGTGCTGGGGGGTGGGGGTGCAGGGGAACATGAGTTGGGGCCTGGTGGAGGGTGCACCACAGTTCTGGGGGGTGGGGGTGATGGGAGACATGAGTGGGAGCCTGGTGGAGGGTGCACCAAAGTGCTGGGGGGTGGGGGTGATGGGAGACATGAGTGGGGGCCTGATGGAGGGTGCACCACAGTGCTGGGGGGTGGGGGTGCAGGGGAACATGAGTTGGACATGAGTGGGGGCCTGCTGGCAGGTGCCCCACAGTGCTGGGGGGTGGGGGCGCAGGGGAACATGAGTTGGGGCCTGGTGGAGGGTGCCCCACAGTGCTGGGGGGTGGGGCGCAGGGGAACATGAGTTGGGGCCTGGTGGAGGGTGCACCACAGTGCTGGGGGGTGGGGGTGATGGGAGACATGAGTGGGGGCCTGGTGGAGGGTGCACCATTGTGCTGGGGGTGGGGGTGCAGGGGAACATGAGTTGGACATGAGTGGGGGCCTGGTGGAGGGTGCACCACAGTGCTGGGGGGTGGGGGTGATGGGAGACATGAGTGGGAGCCTGGTGGAGGGTGCACCACAGTGCTGGGGGGTGGGGGTGCAGGGGAACATGAGTTGGACATGAGTGGGGGCCTGGTGGAGGGTGCACCACAGTGCTGGGGGGTGGGGGTGCAGGGGGACCTGAGTTGGACATGAGTGGGGCCTGCTGGCAGGTGCCCCACAGTGCTGGGGGGTGGGGGTGCAGGGGAACATGAGTTGGGGCCTGGTGGAGGGTGCCCCACAGTGCTGGGGGGTGGGGGTGCAGGGGAACATGAGTTGGGGCCTGGTGGAGGGTGCACCACAGTGCTGGGGGGTGGGGGTGATGGGAGACATGAGTGGGGGCCTGGTGGAGGGTGCACCACAGTGCTGGGGAGTGGGGGTGCAGGGGAACATGAGTTGGACATGAGTGGGGGCCTGGTGGAGGGTGGACCACAGTGCTGGGCTGTGGGGGTGCAGGGGGACATGAGTTGGACATGAGTGGGGGCCTGCTGGAGGGTGCCCCACAGTGCTGGGGGGTGGGGGTGCAGGGGAACATGAGTTGGGGCCTGGTGGAGGGTGCCCCACAGTGCTGGGGGGTGGGGCGCAGGGGAACATGAGTTGGGGCCTGGTGGAGGGTGCACCACAGTGCTGGGGGGTGGGGGTGATGGGAGACATGAGTGGGAGCCTGGTGGAGGGTGCACCAAAGTGCTGGGGGGTGGGGTGATGGGAGACATGAGTGGGGGCCTGGTGGAGGGTGCACCACAGTGCTGGGGGTTGGGGGTGCAGGGGAACATGAGTTGGACATGAGTGGGGGCCTGCTGGCAGGTGCCCCACAGTGCTGGGGGGTGGGGGTGCAGGGGAACATGAGTTGGACATGAGTGGGGGCCTGGTGGAGGGTGCACCACAGTGCTGGGGTGTGGCGGTGCAGGGGGACATGAGTTGGACATGAGTGGGGGCCTGCTGGCAGGTGCCCCACAGTGCTGGGGGGTGGGGGTGCAGGGGAACATGAGTTGGGGCCTGGTGGAGGGTGCCCCACAGTGCTGGGGGGTGGGGCGCAGGGGAACATGAGTTGAGGCCTAGTGGAGGGTGCACCACAGTGCTGGGGGGTGGGGGTGATGGGAGACATGAGTGGGGGCCTGGTGGAGGGTGCACCATAGTGCTGGGGGGTGGGGGTGCAGGGGAACATGAGTTGGACATGAGTGGGGCCCTGGTGGAGGGTGCACCACAGTGCTGGGGGGTGGGGGTGATGGGAGACATGAGTGGGAGCCTGGTGGAGGGTGCACCACAGTGCTGTGGGGTAGGGGTGCAGGGGAACATGAGTTGGACATGAGTGGGGGCCTGGTGGAGGGTGCACCACAGTGCTGGGGGGTGGGGGTGCAGGGGAACATGAGTTGGGGCCTGGTGGAGGGTGCCCCACAGTGCAGGGGGGTGGGGGTGCAGGGGAACATGAGTTGGGGCCTGGTGGAGGGTGCACCACAGTGCTGGGGGGTGGGGGTGATGGGAGACATGAGTGGGAGCCTGGTGGAGGGTGCACCAAAGTGCTGGGGGGTGGGGGTGATGGGAGACATGAGTGGGGGCCTGATGGAGGGTGCACCACAGTGCTGGGGGGTGGGGGTGCAGGGGAACATGAGTTGGACATGAGTGGGGGCCTGCTGGCAGGTGCCCCACAGTGCTGGGGGGTGGGGGCGCAGGGGAACATGAGTTGGGGCCTGGTGGAGGGTGCCCCACAGTGCTGGGGGGTGGGGCGCAGGGGAACATGAGTTGGGGCCTGGTGGAGGGTGCACCACAGTGCTGGGGGGTGGGGGTGATGGGAGACATGAGTGGGGGCCTGGTGGAGGGTGCACCATAGTGCTGGGGGGTGGGGGTGCAGGGGAACATGAGTTGGACATGAGTGGGGGCCTGGTGGAGGGTGCACCACAGTGCTGGGGGGTGGGGGTGATGGGAGACATGAGTGGGAGCCTGGTGGAGGGTGCACCACAGTGCTGGGGGGTGGGGGTGCAGGGGAACATGAGTTGGACATGAGTGGGGGCCTGGTGAAGGGTGCACCACAGTGCTGGGGGGTGGGGGGGCAGGGGGACATGAGTTGGACATGAGTGGGGGCCTGCTGGCAGGTGCCCCACAGTGCTGGGGGGTGGGGGTGCAGGGGAACATGAGTTGGGCCCTGGTGGAGGGTGCCCCACAGTGCTGGGGGGTGGGGGTGCAGGGGAACATGAGTTGGGGCCTGGTGGAGGGTGCACCACAGTGCTGGGGGGTGGGGGTGATGGGAGACATGAGTGGGGGCCTGGTGGAGGGTGCACCACAGTGCTGGGGAGTGGGGGTGCAGGGGAACATGAGTTGGACATGAGTGGGGGCCTGCTGGAGGGTGCCCCACAGTGCTGGGGGGTGGGGGTGCAGGGGAACATGAGTTGGGGCCTGGTGGAGGGTGCCCCACAGTGCTGGGGAGTGGGGGTGCAGGGGAACATGAGTTGGGGCCTGGTGGAGGGTGCACCACAGTACTGGGGGGTGGGGGTGATGGGAGACATGAGTGGGAGCCTGGTGGAGGGTGCACCACAGTGCTGAGGGTGCAGGGGGACATGAGGTGGACATGAGTGGGGGCCTGCTGGCAGGTGCCCCACAGTGCTGGGGGGTGGGGGTGCAGGGGAACATGAGTGGGGGTGCAGGCTAGTCCCCCGTGGTGTGGGCTGCCTGCAGGGGCCGTGGAGGTTGTGGAGCGAACACCTGGGAGGACCCACATGGCCAATTCACGTGTAGTACTCCACGGAACCCCTGAAATACACGTACCCTACTGATATTGCGTGTGAAACTTTCCGCGCACCCCAAGATACACGTACCCAGGACATTTGCATGTGGAACTTCTAGCGCACCCCTGAAATACACGTACCCTGCTGATATCGCATGTGAAACTTCCCGCGCACCCCAAGATACACGTACCCTGGACATTCGCGTGTGGAACTACCAGCGCACCCCTGAAATACACGTACCCTGCTGATATCACGTGTGAAACCTCCCGCGCACCCCAAGATACACGTACCCAGGACATTCGCGTGTGGAACTTCCAGCGCACCCCTGGAATACACGTACCCTGCTGATATCGCGTGTGAAACTTCCCACGCACCCCAAGATACACGTAGCCAGGACATTCGCGTGTGGAACTTCCAGCGCACCCCATTAATACACGTACCCTGCTGATATTGCATGTGAAACTTCCCGCGCTCCCCGAAATAAACGTACCCAGGACATTCGCGTGTGGAACTTCCCGTGCACCCCTGATATACACGTACCCTGCTGATATCGCGTGTGAAACTTCCAGCGCACCCCAAGATTCACGTACCCAGGGCATTCGCGTGTGGAACTTCCAGCGCACCCCTGGAATACACGTACCCTGCTGATATCGCGTGTGAAACTCCTCGCGCACCCCAAGATACACGTAGCCAGGACATTCGCATGTGGAACTTCCAGCGCACCCCAGTAATACACGTACCCTGCTGATATCGCGTGTGAAGCTTCCCGCGCATCCCGAAATACACGTACCCTGCTGAATTCACGTGTGAAACTTCCCGCACACCCCTGATGTACACGTACCCTGATGGAATCGCGTGTGGAACTTCCAGCGCACCCCTGAAATACACATACCCAGCTGGAATGACGTGAGGTACTTCCCGCGCACCCCAGTGATACACGTAGCCCGCTTGCCATGCTGGTACAGGGTTAGCGCAGCCCTTTGCGCTGGATTGGGGATTTTGATGGCTTTTCCCTGCGCAAGGGGCGTTCTTGGGGGCGTAACTGGCGCTGCTGCAGGGTCGCTGCGCCACTGTGCACCACGGCTGGTTTTGGTGGCTGGAATCCATGAATACACTGTGCGCGGAAATGTATTTTGGCGCACGCGGATGGTGCAGGGATTCACACGCGCACACTGTGCGCCAGCCGCGTGCGCCACTTGTGCGCTGAATTCTATGAATTACCCCGTCAGTCTTCTGTACCCCAATGGGACAATGTTATTACATGACCTGGAGTGTGGACGAACACATCAACAATGCAGACAAACTGATGGGGGTGATGAAGATATGGATACCAAAGAAACCTTTCTTCAAGAGAAGATTCAAAGAAGCAGGAAAACCTGAGGAGGTGGTTGAGGACTCTACCAGAGGGGGGAAAGTAGAGGAGCAGATGCACACATCCGCAGGAGATCCTACCCCCCCTACCTCCACTCTATTGGAGACATGAGACCGTTCCCTGTCTAACGCCAGCTATTGTACCAATATCGCAGCAAGCATTTGGAAGATGGTATCCATTGAGACAGAAAATGGACTAATGATGTCATAAGAAAGTGTTCACAAAGTCCTGAAATACTGAATGAAGACAATGTATGAATCCTAGATGAGAAATGACAAAGTAAAGAATCAAATGAACCGTAAACGTGTAAAAAAAAAATATTACACAGTAAAAAGTGCTGCAGAAATCAGAAGTACAATGAAAGTACATAGGCTGAAATGTGAAAACATAAAAAATAATATGAGGCCGGGAAGCCCAGAAAGAAACACACCAACACAGGTTACAAAGAACATACAAGTGCTTTATTTAAAAGCTACAACAGTTACCAAAGTCAATTGACAAACAGATAGCTATTCGGCTCTCAGAGTAACATAACGAACTTCAACGAAGGTTCGATGCGTTAGTGAGAGAGAGCGTACATTGGAATACTTAGGTCTTTTATACTTTTTATCCAGCCCTTGGCCAACCTTTTCGCGGATTAACCATTATAGGAGTCGGGTTTATGGGTTCCTTGCCAGGTCAATCCTATAATATATGCATTTTGATTAGTTTCGCTGATATAGTTGTACATTTACACATAGGTCAACAGTAGGACAAGGTCTTAGTTCGCGACCCCGACAAGTGGCCTGCAGGCATTTTAATTATTGTGCGTACGGAGGTCACAACGGCCAGAATCTTGCTCAGAATGTCATTCGGCCTCCATTTTGATGTTCAGGGTGACTTCCATATTACAAGAGAACCTAAAATGGCGATTTAATCCAAGATGGCGACTTACATTACTTTCTCTAAGGTCAAGACCTTGTTGTGGAGTCTGTTCGCATATGATGTTTTAGACAACTTGGCGTAGGCCAATACACATACAATTGTTGAGATAGGAGGCATAACATTGTTTCAATTCCGACAAACCCTCCTTTTGGCCTATGCCAAGTGCTAATATCGGTTCTAATATCTTTGTAAATAACTCCATGTATTGTCATCCATACATCCTGAATCATTATCTGTAATGTCTATAGACATTAGGTCGTTCATCAGAACTTCTTGTAACACAAACTCTTTAGATGCTGTATCTGCGGCATATATTTTGTGCCCTACTGTGTTCACTGCTTGAGCACAACAACCCCCTAGCATTGCACATACACTAGGTAGACATTGGAAACAGCAACAAAGGAATAGCAGGATTCCCAAAATAACCAGGATAACAGAAAGCACCTTCCAACCCCAGGATCGTAAAGAATCCCAGAACCAGGCGCTAATATTCCAATCTCCCACAGGAACATGCACTTCAGAACTAAGGATGTGCAAGTTCTGTATTACTTTGAAAATTGTCGGTGAGGAATCTGGTGCGAAAACACAGCAAGGGGACCCCACTAATTTGCATACTCCACCACGTTCTGCCAGGATGACATCTAATGCCATCCGATTTTGGAGTGCTACCAATCTTATTGCTTTTTGTTCTAGTGTCATATTGTAGAGTATATCCATGGTCCGGTTGATGGTTCTCTCCAGTACTCTTGCTAGTCCCCTAATATTTTCAGAATTTGCTATCTGTCACCAAAATGGCACAACTGATTTTGCTATATCTCCCAATACTTGCCCAGGGGTATCTCTGTTCTCGTCCCGCCGTGGGCGAGCCTTAGAAACTTCCAAAGTACTAGCAATGAATACCCCAGGTAACAGGATTCCTAAATAACAGGTTCCCTGCCAATCCTTGGGCAACCAGGGAAATGCTGAACTACCACAAACAAAATAGACAGGCCCCCCCTACATACAGAGGCCTGTTCACTTCGGTCAAATTTACAATGTTCACACAACCTTCAAAATCTCCTATTGACCGAGTGCCATTTCTTTGTACACAAAAGGGGACTGAATCAGGGCTATGATTAATAGAGTGGGAAGGAGGCACAGCGTCCTTATTGCCTATCAGAGCCATTTTAAAGGAAATTAGAGTTTGAAAAGGAAGAGATAGTTTATCAGATGGCCTAATAGAAGCAACATTAGGTTTACTTCTATTTGCGAAAAGCGAGCATCCCAGGGGAGTCAATTCACGTTTCTCAAAATCATTTAAATTAGTTCCATCAAAGTTCCCTGAGAGGCTATCATTCCAACGGCCAAAGAATAGTGCTCTAAGAGAGGCATAGCAAGCAGTCGTTAAAGGTAAAGGGTGAATATACCATCCTAGCCCCTTGTTCCCATGTTGCGGTAAATGGGTACAAATCCAGCAATTACTCTTATTAAAAATGGCATGCGTCAAATTCATTATTATCATTAGAGTGTTATTATGGTATTTTCGTCTATGCTGGGAGTCTCTAGGTGACAGAGTGTGAAGGTGTACAGAGGGAGTCAAAGCAGTAGGTAAAATTTCAATTGGCAGTAAAGGTTTTAGAGGGTACATTTCTTCGAAGTACCAAAGTCCCACAGCAGTAACTATACAAATTCCAATTACTATTATCACAACACAGCAATACGTTTTCGGGGCCCAGGCACATTGTTCGTTGTCCGAGTTGGTCACCCCCTTATTTACAAGTCCAATGCGAACAGCAGTGGTGGAGGTGGCAGGCATCGTAGTTTCTCAATCGACGACCCCAATGTTCGTTGCTTGCGACACTACGGTCGCGCGACTTCTTAGTTCTTCCCAACCCTAGCCAGCAGAATCCCTTTTTTTTCCTTTTGTTCGAAAAGGAACTTTCTTTTACAAGAGAAAACTCTCAATGACTTTTCCTTTCCAGATGCACAGGCAAATCCCATGCCGTAGTTCTATTTTCTTCGTCGAAGGTCGTACCTGGTGGTACCCAGTGCTGTTTGATCCGGAAATAAGGTAACGTCACTTCCTGAGGGAAGCGACGTATCGGAGGCGACGGAAGTCGCAGAACTTGAAACAGTGTTTTCCGGAAGTGACTTTTTCAAAGAGTGCGGAGATGAAATGGACTGTTCCCCAAGCTCCACGGGCTCACAGAAATTCTCCGATGCACTCACAGTGCTGTTTGCTACTCCAGGATAAGAGATTGTAGCATCAGCGAGGGGTTCTGCTTCTTCTGTAACGTGTGGCGTCGGGTGAGGAAGTTTCTTGACATGCGTCGCGTGGATCCAATGCTTCTTTCCAGCCACCCGCACTGCTGTTTGGGTGACCAACAGTTCCTGATAGGGTCCCCTCCAGCGAGGAGCGAGACAGGAAGACCTTTCGTAGGCCTTCACTAGGACCCAACTTCCAGGCTGAATATCGTGTCCTGGGCCCGTAAACCGTACAGGCAAGGCTGATTGGACCTGATGATAAATGAGATACAGATTTCTAGTCAACTGGTTACAGTAGTCTACAAGCAATACATTTTCTACCTCGCTCAAGGCTTTAGGCTTCGGAAGACCCCAAATGTTAGCAGGTCTCCCCATCACTACCTCAAATGGAGAAAGCCCAGTCTTAGTTTGAGGTGTGGTACGCATGTCTAACAATACAATTGGTAACGCATCTAGCCATTTCAGTTTGGTGCCGGCACATGTTTTTGCAAGCTTATTCTTTAGGATGCCGTTATGTCTCTCTACCAACCCAGCACATTGAGGATGTCTAGCTGAGTGAAATCGCTTTTCAATGTGTAACGCTGTGCATATCTGCAAAATTACTGCTGCAACAAAATGGGGACCATTGTCCGACCAAATTACCCTTGGAAGCCCAAATCGTGGAAAGAATTCTTTTACCATAGTCTTTGCAGTGGTCATGGCAGTAGCATCCTTAACGGGGAAAGCCTCGACCCATTTACTAAAAGCACAAATAATCACAAGAACATATTTTAGATTGTTACACCGTTCCATCTCAATAAAATCAAAGTGGATGACCTCGAAGGGAACAGAAGGGGGCCCAAAGCTACCCCTTGGAGTTACTGTCCCCTTCCCACATTGTGCTGTAAACAAATCATACAATTCTGAACATGTCGCTGTGCAGTCTTCAAAATTTTATCATTCACCCAGACTTGTTCTAGCATCTACGTGATCTGTTGAGCACACACATGCGTAGGACCGTGTGCCATCGTAACCATTGCCAGCACATATGAATCAGGGAGCAACCATTTTCCTACAGATGTATCTACCCAACACCCATCGTCATCCAGTTTCCCCATTCCTTCGGCCCACTTTTTAGATTCTTCTATTGTAGCATCAGTTTGAATATCTCGCACAGACCCGATACCCTCATCTATTACATAGGCATCTTTTGTTTCCCTTAGAGCATACATGTCTGCGCTAAGGTCTGTGGCCGTTTGCCTGGCTATCTGGTCAGCAAAAGCGTTCCCTTTTCCCACATCATCTATGACCTTATGATGTCCTGCACATTTCATGATCGCTAACTGCCTAGGGAGTGAGAGTGCCGAGAGCAATTGCACTATCAGGGGACCATGCTGAATCTTGGTCCCATGTGAGGTTAGGAACCCTCTTTCCGACCAGAGCCTCCAAAAGTTGTGAGCCACCCCAAAGGCGTACTGGCTATCAGTATATATGTTTACTGTATGCCCTTCGGAGAGTTCACAAGCTTGGGTCAACGCTATAATCTCTGCGGCCTGCGCGGAGTTATGCGGAATTCTCTTAGTTTCAACAATCGTACTCAACGTAGTAACTGCATAGGCAGCTGTAGATGTACCATCTGGGAGTTTGAAGCAGGAGCCATCACAAAACAGCTCCTCTTCTGCATTGGCCAAAGGATTATCTATAAGATCTATCCTGCCCTTCGTTTCCTGTTCAGTGGTGTACAGTCAGTCATGCAATTCTTCGTCACAACAAACAGTATTTTGCGGGAAAGGTAGGAGTTCAGCCGGATTAAGAACACAACACCTCTTAATTTGAATGTGAGGGGCAAACAGAATTAATTCATACCTTGTCAGCCGTGCAGAGGTGAGGTGTTGCGTTTGAGTTTTATTCAATAGGACATCTACAGAGTGAGGTACCATCAAAATTAAATCATGGCCTAGGACCATTCCCTCACTCTGTTTTACAGACGCGGCAGCAGCAGAGACAGCTCGCAAACATCTTGGCAAAGCGCATGCAACAGGATCAAGGGCGGAGGAGTAGTAGCCGCACGGCCTATTCTTCCCTCTGTGTTCCTGTGTTAACACAGCCAAAGCACATCCATCACATTCATGCACAAACAACACAAAGGCCTTGTCATAATTTGGAATACCCACAACCGGTGCAGAGCATAACGCGGTTTTGAGAAGCTCAAATGATCTTTGATGTTCCGATTTCCATGGCAGCGGCAAAGAAATGCCCTTCTTCGTCAAAGCCATCATCGGTTTTATCACTAGTGAAAAGTTTGGGATCCACAACCTACAGTAAGAAGCCATACCTATTAAGGCTCTGACTTCCTTCTGTGTATTTGAAACAGACATGCCAGAAATGTGTTTTATTGTTTCAGGTGTCAATCTTCTCCCCTCCTTTGACAGGAGGTAGCCTAAATAGGTGACCTCCTGACAACAATATTGAAATTTTTTGAGCGAAGCTTTATGACCATTTTTAGCTAGATGAACAAGCAACAGTACAGTGCCTTCTTTACAAGCACTTTCAGAATCTGCGGCCAAAAGCAAGTCATCGACATACTGGAGCAGTGTACAAGTAGGCGGCAATTCAAGGGTATCAAGCTGCTCTTTCAAAGCTCTACTATAAATGCTTGGGCTTTCAGTATACCCTTGAGGTGCACAAGTAAATGTGAATGAACGTCCCCTCAAGGTGAACGCGAACAAATATCTACTCTCCTTGTGTATCGGAATACTAAAGAAAGCATTCTTTAGATCCACAACACTAAAGTGCGTAGCTGTAGCAGGGATCATTGTTAGTATCGTTGTTACATCAGGCACAATTGGAAATTGTCGGGCGACAACTTTGTTAATAGCACGAAGATCAATTATGAAACGGTATGGGATTGCATTGTCGCCTTTCTTGTATACAGGCAAAATCGGGCTGTTACATAAACTACCTGCAATCTCTTCAATCACCCCTCGATGCACAAAATCGGAGACAATGCACTTCAAAGCACGCTCGCCGTCAACTGACATTTTATATTGCGGAATACGTGGTACTTTAACTCCGTGCTTCAAAACTATTTTAACGGACTCAATCTGTAGCACCCCGACATCATTGTCGTCAACCGCCCACAAACATTCTGGAACAACGCTAAACTCAGGAGGCAATGGTCGAATCAGAAACTGAGAATTGGGAAGTTGCTGTGGGGAAACCGTCAGTCGTACTCCATCAGAGGAACAATAAATTACTGCATTCAGTTTCTTCAACAAATTTAACCCCAGCAAATTCTCTCCACAGTTCGAAGTCAGAAGGAAGGGACAATGGTCCGTGAAGGGACCCAAAGAAACAGACACCGGCGAAGAAACAGGGCAAGCAATTGGTATACCAGAAAACCCTACAGAAACATTTGTTTGCCCTGACAGTGGAATGTTTGGAACCCGGGAATGATCAATGGTGCACTTCTGTGCTCCAGTGTCTATCAAAAACTGATGTTTCCTATTCCCTACTAACAATTCAACGTAGCGGGAATAGGTGAAGGTTCCAAACCCTGCTTCGGGCAGTCCTAACGAAAGAAAATGTCGTCGGAAGGAAGCTCTTCAGAAAGGTAGGCAGCAGAAGGGTGATCAAATATGTTTCTCGTGTCCACACTTACAGTCTGATTTTCCCGTGAAAAAGGTTGCTGAGGATCTTGCGAGAACTGACCTCTATCAGGGCCCCCTACTTCGGGGCGACCTCTAGGTCGTCTACCCATACTCCCAAACGCATTGTTTGACCTTTGTCGAAGGACGGGGCACTGTGCTCGCCAATGACCTTCCTGGTGGCAAAAGGCACATTGATTAATATTCACAGGACCCAAAGGAGCGTTTCCTTTTGGAACATACTGACCTCTGATCTGTGAAGTACCTCCTCTGGGATTTCTAACAATTTGTTGTAACAATACTTTAGTCTTCAAATCTCCTTTCCTCTTCTCTATTTTCTCTTTTTCATTATTAACACGGTTCTCATAATACTGAGCCGTGTGCAAAACTTCTGATTGGGATTTCGCCTGCCAAGCGCTCTCAGAGGACATAATCTGTGACTGGATGTCGGGCAACAATCCACGTACAAATGTGTCCACGAACAACCTTTTCCCATACTCTGTGCCCAAGTCCTGTCCACTGAATTCAGAGAATACCTGTTCGAATCTATTAAAGAATTCAGTGGCACCTTCGGTTTTTCCTTGAGCACAGGCCGTAAGCTTGTCCCAAATAATTATTTTCTCTGGAATTATAGTTTTCAATTTTGCGACAATTCTATCAGGCAAAGTAAGTATTACCTGAGGTGGTTTCCCACCAGCTGGTCTTTCTCCATCAAACCTAGTCATGTTAGCCCACGTATCTCCCAACCCTGGCACATCGTCTATTGTCCGAACCTGCTTCCATAAATCTACGGGCAGGAGTAGAGGGAATAGTAAGTCAATATCACTTAAGGTGAACACAGAGGACTGCAAAACGGACTCTATCTCTTTGTAAAACCCTGTCGGGTTTTTCCTGATATTGGGAATTGATTGTCTAATAGTGTTCACTTCCTGTCGTGAAAACGGGACGTGAACAAATTGCGATACATAATGCGCAGGGATATCCACAGTGGGTGCAGCAGTCCCACCGTTAGCGGGAATCTCAACCTTTGGGACAAATGTCAGAGGAACCTCTCTCATAGGCAACTGAGATATAGGTAACTCCGGCCGCTTACCAAGTAACAGAGCCAGGTCGAGCGCTAAGGCAGTCGAAGAAGTGTCGGGCGAAAAAGCCCTTTTACAAATTCCCAATAACTCTATAGGACAACTAACCTTCTTCCTTACACATTCTTCCTGCAGGTACTGCACCATTACCTGAATCACCTTCCTTTGCATTTCTACTGTATACTGACTATGCGTGTCATATACTTCATCTGGCAGTATCGATGAATCCGAGATCCATCGAATCGCATCTTTGGTACAAATTTGTACTTCCTCAGGTGCCGATCTACGACATGTAAGGAACCGTTTCTGCACATACATACTGTCATCTTCATCATCCTCATCCCGCAATTTCTCAAAGTCCCTCCTATACTCAAACAATCTCTCAACATGACCATGTACTTTCTCCTCTGTATCCCTCGAAAGTGCTAAAGTATTTAGATCCCTCACCCCTTGTGGGAGATCCGAATTATGTAATCTACCCCACATTATACATAAATGAGTCCCCAAACCTTCGATAAAAACATTTTTCTCGGGAAAATTGTCCATATTTGATAATGTGGAAAAAACGTTGACTTGATCACCTTTCTCCATACAGTGCTTAGCCCATGCAAATAATTCCTGTTTCTTGTCTGCAGAAACAATATTTCGAGTGACAATCTTTGACCCCGCACCCCGATCAACGTTAGTCAATACAGAACTACTCGGGAGCGGAGATATGGGCAAATTCAATGAGGGTGCAACTATCGGCGCAAGAGGAAGGGGTGGCTGTATAGGTGGAGGAACAACAACTAGAGGAATAGGAACAATAGGTTGTACAGAGAGAACAGGAATAACAGCAGGAACAACAGCAGGAATGGGCAGAGCACCCGGGAGAGGATCATACGGAGGTGGCGCAGAGGCACCAGGCCTGCGTTAGTTTAACAATATTTCAATAAACTCTTCAGAAACATGGAAATCTTTAGAGGGATACATTTCTGGATTCCGAGTGAAAAAGCCCTATCCATATTTTTAACTGACTCCGAATGTTTTTCCTTATCATATAACAACGCCTTTTCGGCATTTGTTTTATGACGGCGTGCATGTTTATCCCTACTTTTAAGCTGCTGCAACGCTTCTTTTTTCCAATTCTGCAAAACATCAAATGCTGCAGGTCTGGCCTTCTTTTTTAGCAAGACCGATTTTAGGTATTCAATACGGGGATCTCGAAACTACCATTGATTGGCCACTGAAATTCGGAGGCATGTCTGGTCTGTCTGTGCCAAATATCATTAAATACTATACTTCCAATGCCATTCTTACAGTACATAGAACATGCCGGCGACCCCTCCTGTGGTGCCGGGTGGCTAAATTCCAAAGATTGTCGATCGCTGCGGAACAGAGCCCTAAAGCAGCTAGACAATTTCCCAGGCATTTCACAAAAAATTGGTGTTACCTGGTCAATAATTGTGTCTGCAGATACAATACGCCAAATTCAAATTGTCAGGGTTAAATTAAGAGCCGGGTCACGACTGCACCTGACCAAACCTAAGGAGGGGCGTACGGTTTACCAAAGAACTTACCTAACAAATTTTACCTTGTGTTTGGTGGTTTCGACAAATCTGCCCGCCTCAAAAATGGACCCTCGTCAAGATGCCGTGTCAGACCACACGACTATCGTCCAAGGATCGGACCGTGCAGCGCTGCCGAGGTATCGCGTCTCGTTCGGTCGGGCCCGCAGTATCACCCCGTCCGATCCTGGTTCGATAGTCTGCGTCAACCTTCAATGATCTGGCATCAACCTTGAGGGTCCTTGTTCGGGCGCCAACTGTGAAAACATCAAAAGTAATATGAGGCCGGGAAGCCCAGAAAGAAACACACCAACCCAGGTTACAAAGAACATACAAGTGCTTTATTTAAAAGCTACAACAATTACCAAAGTCAATTGACAAACGGATAGCTATTCGGCTCTCAGAGTAACATAACGAACTTCAACGAAGGTTCGTTGCGTTAGTGAGAGAGAGCGTACATTGGAATACTTAGGTCTTTTATACTTTTTATCCAGCCCTTGGCCAACCCTTTCGCGGGTTAACCATTATAGGAGTCGGGCTTATGGGTTCCTTGCCAAGTCAATCCTATAATATATGCATTTTGATTAGTTTCGCTGATATAGTTGTACATTTACACATAGGTCAACAGTAGGACAAGGTCTTAGTTCGCGACCCCGACAAGTGGCCTGCAGGCATATTAATTATTTGTGCGTACGGAGGTCACAACGGCCAGAATCTTGCTCAGAATGTCATTCGGCCTCCATTTTGATGTTCAGGGTGACTTCCATATTACAAGAGAACCTAAAATGGCGGTTTAATCCAAGATGGCGACTTACATTACTTTCTCTAAGGTCAAGACCTTGTCGTGGAGTCTGTTCGCATATGATGTTTTAGACAACTTGGCGTAGGCCAATACACATACAATTGTTGCGATAAGAGGCATAACATTGTTTCATTTCTGACAGAAATGCAAGATAGATCAAGTATTTGTATAGGCTAGCTCCAAGTAGTTAATAGAATTCAGGCGGAGCCGCCATTGTATAGAAACTGGACATTGGTATCATGAACTAATTAAGCCAAAGAATTATGAAGAGAGAATGAAAGGCTGTGTCGCAGTAGAATAGCCAGTTGTTGGAAATGCCTTGGGAGGCTGTCTGGCCTGAAGGCAAGAAATGAGAAGTCGAGGTCAGCTATCTACGCTGAAGAGGAATATGTCGCGGAGGATTAATCCTCTCATGTTAAGGTGCAAGAAAGAACACAGAGGATGCCATGTCTTAAATTCATTAAAACATTTAAAAGCTTGCAGAATTAACAGAATCGTGGTCTCTTGTCATGTGAGACGGGGTTGAAAATAGGGCTTGAACTTGGAGTTTCAGACACGATATCGAGTGCCCTCACTCCCGTTGCATTCCTTGGACAAGAATACTTCAGACAAGAATGCTCTGCAAAGCAAAGTACAAAGATCATTTCATGGCAGAAGGCATGGGTGATGAGAAATGTTGGGCTAATTGGGTGGTAGGGCAGCTTCATGTCCTATCTATTTGCACCTGGGTCTTGGCTTATTGGCTGCTAATTGAACCGAATGTTCCAGACATGGCACAAGCATGCCAAACCAAATGTATTAGTCCATATAATGAAGGACCTCATAGCTTGAGAAACCAATGAAACACTGTGTAACAGATTTTTCTTAAATGACACGTATGAAGAAGTAGGCATAATTTGTCCACCTTATATCTGACAGCCAATAACAAGCCTAGCTCCTATATGATTGTATATTTAGAGGTGTCCCTTAACCAATCCCAACCCTTGCCAGGTTGTTTACTATTGCCACGTAGCATGACGTCATTCTGATGCATAAAGAAATATATAATTGTATTTTTTGTGGAAACTGCAGAAAATGAGCGCACGTCCGTTGATGTTCATTGTAAACTCACTGTTTTAGGTAATTGCTATTAAAACAGCAACTTGCCATCTTCTTGAGTTTGTCCGGTTATTTGGACTCATCCAGTATCAGATGCACGTTTCCAAGGGCCATAAGCTCACTTACTATAACTCGATTCAGGTTTATTGAGTACACAGTCTTTAGGTTTATAAAACAACTTGACACATGACGGAATTCATAGGCGTCGGGCCACATCAACTAGCCTGTCTCCCATTCATTACAATGGATTGTAGAGGAGTTCATGTTTTTCTTTTTTTTTAAAACTCTTTATCAATTTAAAGTAGTACACACAGACTACAAACATCAATATAGAGTTAATGAGATACACTGTAACAATTCAGATGGTTCTTTCCCAAAAGAGGAGAAACATAGGCTAGTTTCATTCCCACTTATGGAGTCACACATCATAAAGCCACCATCTACAACTAACCCTATGCAATGTTACTAAATATGAAAAGGGAAAAGAGGACACAAAACAAAAACATATACAGACATATGTAGACAATATGACTCGATTCACACTCACACACAATTATCTCACCCACTCACATCCCTACAATCACACATTCGCCTCAATTCTCTCAACTATTAGGATGGAAGACTATTCTCAATGATACAATTAATGAAATGGTCCCCACATCGCCAAATAATCACCCTCACATTTCAGTTTTCGCATCATGAGTTTCTCATAGCTGGACAGAGTCTGTAAATCTGACAGCCAGTCCTCCACCTTTTGCTTTTTCCTTGTTTTCCAAACCCTCAAGATATGCTTAGCTGCCATCACCAGCGCTTTATCTATCCAGCTATCATAGTCTCAAGCCACATTACATCTCCCCATATCTAAGTGCAGAATCACTGGATAGGGCGATCTAGGAAACACCACTCCCAAAATTGTATCCAACGTGTCCAGAACCTCTCCCCAAAATCCAGTCACTCTTGAGCATTCCCACAGCATATGTAACAGGCTACTTCCCCTTTGACCACATCCACAGCAGAATTCCTCATTTGTCAGACCCAGCTCGAACATCCGTACTGGCACCCAATCCTGATGATATAGAATCCTCTGATAAATGAATTGCAGATTCAAATCCATCTTTGACTTCGTACCCACTCTTAATGTACTATACCATTCCTTTGTGGTTATGTCTTCAAAATGTTTTTCTAAATGCCTCTGTCTGTTGGTTCTTAATGTTTTGATACCTCGGGGTACGATAAAACACTCATGTTTGTCCATTTGTGACTTTGGTTGCAGGTTTTTTGGGGGGGTTTTATGAAGGAGATATGTTTCTATGAAGGAGGTGTTTTATCTATGATGGTCACTTTCTTTGGAAGTTGGTGTATTATATGTATAATAATTATATTGGACTGTGTGAATTTATGATATATTTTCTATACGATATGACGTATTCACCTGTTCCTATGGAAAAAGAAAAAATGTGGATGAAATGCAAATGTTGATGAATAAAATATTTTTTGAAAAATTGGAAACCTACAAAAAACCTTTACTGTGAATAATAGAAAACAAAGGGATCCCCTTTTTCTTGTTTATTGCTTTATTTCGACTCCCCCTGATGCCCCCTCAGCGCCGGATAACTCTGCTTGCCCTCTGCAGCACCCAGGCCGTCTTGTCATGCCGGCCTGCGCTTCTGCTCCTTTTTGCTACTTGTTTACGCTGCTTTCTTCTTTCCTTGTTTTGTGCCGCTGGAACACCAAATATGTGCTTTCCTGTGGCCTTTTTAAGCTTCTATTTGTGGCTTTTATTGGTTGTCCCAACCTTTTCAAATGATGCCGGCAAATCCAAACGTCTGGTGCAGCCATTTTACTCCAAATCCTTTTTGGTGCCTTTTCCTGGCCTCAGCCCTTGTCATGCTTGTGGCCTCTTTTATGGTCAGCCGATGGCTGCCCTTCGGCCCAGCCAGAACTGTGGGAGAAACAGATGAGAGACAACAGCAGTCACTGGGTCCAGTAATTCTGGATCCCAATTGCCAAATCTGTAAGCAGGTCACGATCCTGCTAAATCTTGTGCAGGTAGCACAGTCAGGTAAAATCCACAGACGCCTTTTGCATTTTCAAAGGATGATAAAATAAGTGTCAACAAGATGGGTGACTATGGCGCTTGGATGCTGCTCCCTTTGTAGTGTGTGATGTGTCCATATGTATGTTAATTTACAGAGTGCCCAGTGCAAAGGTTATTTGCTTCTTCACTCAGTGGCCGTGGTCCAAGTCATTGATTTATAACCAGCGGCGTAACACAAAATGTAGGTCTCCCCTGTGAACTATGCTGAGGGGGCTACTCCCCAAGCTCCTCAACAAAGCACGGGACACACCACACTCCAGGCAGGCCTGGACCGCGATTCTAGTTCAATGTCCATGATGTTCATGTTGCTAGGTGAAAAATGTATGTTCTTTAATCAAAGCTTAAATCTTTCATCTACCATAGATACAAGGGGGCGGTGCCTGGCCTATTACACCGAAATTTAACAGTAACATGTGGCAGCTGGTGAATTATTTTATTGGAAGAGCGTAAATATTTGCCACAGTATGCAAGAGCGACCGAGTGTAGCGAGGAAGCCCGAACAAATGAAAAGGGGCTGAGGCGTTGTCCTCCTGAGAAAGGTTTTGAATAATGTGTTAAAAATGCTACGCTACAGTAAGAAAACATGTCCGAAACTGGCTCCAATGTAGGCCTGTATAGATAATTAAGCACACTTATCTTGCTTTATCATAGATGCTCAGTACAAAAGGTCATGTCACAGCAAGAAATGTCTAGACTACCTGCACCCAAATGCCAGTCGATCCAGGTAATAACACTTATCATGATTGCTTTGTCATAGATGCCCAGAACAAAAATGTCATGCTACAGTAAGCAATGGCTAGACTGGCTGTACCAAAATGCCAGTCTAGCAGCGGAATAACACAAATGAAGCTGGCTTTGCCCAAAAATGGCAACAAAACATGCATGTCTTAAGGAACTGTCAACAGTGCTCCCTGGGCCACCAACGACTCACACGCACACATAAATACATTCAAACCCATTCACCCGCCATTCACTCACCCATACATGTTCTCTCACAGTCACTCACACATGCATCCAGAACATTCATACTGCATTCTCCACACGGGCACCTACCCAGAACATTCACACACAATCACATTCATTCCTATTTGCTCACCTACAATCACCCATATACCTTCTCTTACATTAACTCACATTGCATTCACCACACGGGAACCCACCCAGGATACTCACACACAATCACATTCATACCCATTTACTCGCCTGTCACTCATCCATACACCTTCTCTCATAGCCACTCTCACTGCATTCTCAACATGGGCTTTCACCCACCCAGAACATTCGAAGTTACACTCATACACATTCACCCACCAGCAACTCTCCCATACAACTTCTCTCGCATTCGCTTACACTTAATTCTCCACATGAGCAGCCAGAATATTCACGCACATACTGCATTCTCAATCACATTGCAGGCATAGTCACCACGCATAGAGTGCTTGGAGACCATGAAAATGGCAGCGGAGCGGGTATAAATCACAATAACATAATATGCACCATTCACATGCATGCATATGCGTACATACATGCAAACATTACATACTTACATACACAATCACATCAGACCGGCATGCACACACCCATACAGAGTGTTCCGCGTGATGCTCCGTCTTCTCTCCAGGCCTCTCGCTCCATGCTGCATGTAGACAGGAAGGAATCTGTTTCCTGTTTTCAGGGGAGGTCCAAGCCCCCGCAGGGGGCGCTTGAGGGATGTCCCACATAGTGGGACGCCCCTCTGGTTGCCCCCTCTCTCGTCTGTATTCCATTAATCCTCCAGGGGGGCGGCCGTCTGCGGGGCAGGCACTTCCGTCCTGCCCAGGGGAACACACTTCCGGTCTGCCCTGGGGAACACAATAAAGGCAGGGCGGGCTGGACCACAGCCTCTTTTCCAGTCCCCCTGCTGTATTTACTACCCTCTCACGCCCTCAGCAGCTTGCTCAGAGCAGGCGGGACACCACAGAGCAGGCGACCAGGATAGCCTTGGATAGAGGATTTGAGGGGCAAAATGGTAGATTTGAATTGCGTTATGCGGATGTCAAGAGGTAAATAGGGGGATATTGCTAGGTTTGGTATCTACGATACCACATGGTATGCGTGTAAAGTATGGACATTGGTTTATTTTGTTTTCAGCGGATTTCGAGGTGTAAATTAGATAATCCGGCTTGGTTTTGTATCTACGGAACCAGGGTTAAATATGTGTGAAATATGTACGATGGTTTATTCTGTTTGCAGTGGATTTTGAGGTGTAAGTGGTAAAAATTAAAGTGTTTACTTTTTGTTCCTTGTGTATTAATTGTTCCATTTCTGTCACAGGCAGAGTTCGGGGCAGTCCTAGATGGGGAGGGGTACACCACGGCTTGAACCGTGGACATGTTTCCCGATGGCCACACTCGAGCCAAACTCGGATGACGGGCATTGAATCCCTATGGACACTGGAGACTCCTCACCTTCATGTGCAGTGGCTCGAGGTGGACGTACTCTGTGCAGCAATCTGGAGCATATGTCCGGTGCCTTGCGACATGCAAGGGGACACTGAGAACATTCAGAACTGTGCAGTTAGAATCTGGAGCATATGTCTGGTGCCTTGCGACAGCCTTGTGGTGGCAAGGGTACATTGAGAACATTGAGATGGTTGCCCTATTTTCTGGGCTAGTCTTTTTGGTATAGATGGTCGTGAACCATGATGCTTTAGGGCTGGGACTGCCCCTGTGTTGTATGCTCCAATAAACTGTGGCCTGTTGTCTCCAAAATATAAACTAGTGTCTGGCTATTATTTATTAGCAGGTTAGGTTCTCAGGGTATGTCATCCTCTCACAACAAGAAGGATAGGGGGGCGCCAATGGGGGCTGACACTGCTATGTCTGACATGATAGCGGAGGCAAAGTGCCTCCTTCCCACACCGCCAGCTGCAGTAGCCTCAATCCAGCGTTCACCCTGAATTAAAATCAGGGTGAGGGCTGGGTCCGGCCCCATCCCCCTGGACCTGGGGCCGCAGGGCCCTGAGCGCTAAAGAGGCTGCGGTGACTCCTGCTATGCCAGTGTTTATGACACTTCCAGCTCAGAGCTTTAGCCATCAGATCAGCTCTGAAAAGTGCAGTTGTTGAGTAATTGATATGTATGGTGCCGCGCTGCTAATAAAAGTACCTAACACCAACATAAACAGCATTTGCTATAAGTGTCCCTCGAGCACGTATGAATCGGGGCAAAAAGGCAAGCTAGCTGCGTGAGTTTAATGCACGCCTTTGACAGCCTACCAAGCCCAGGTTCGAATCCAGGCCTGGCCAGTTTAGCCCTTCATCCTTCTGATGGTGTTTTTCAAACAGATTGCAATGATTATTTTAAGTGGTAAAACAAAAGCTCACTAGCGGAGAGCAGATGCTGAGTGCGTGAAATTAATATTGTTAGGAACCCAGCAGAACCTAATGAAACCTTTCATCCTTCATTGCTGGATGGATTACTGGAAAACAGCAGCCCATGATCAGATGACAAGATAGGATCACTTCAGTTTAATACGCTACATGCAGCATTACACAGACAAGATGTTTCACACTGCCCCCAAACACACTGCCTACTCACACACTGCCTCTCTCATAGACTCACTGCCCTAAAAAAAGAGACACACTGCCCTCTCCACACACATTTCCCTCACATACTGCTCCCGTCTGCCCACATATTGCCCCCTCCATACTCATCCCACACATGCACTCCACACCACACTGCCCACCCACACTGCATCCCACAAACAACTCCCACATACAGTCTGAACCCACTCACACTGCTTCCCACATACAGACTGCCCCCACATACTTTGCTGACATACTGTAAACTGTCCCCATGCACATGCTGCCCCACACTAATACTGCCCATCACACTGACCCCACACACTTCCCCAGCACACTTCCTACAGACACAGTGCCACCATAGACTCTCTCACCCCCACAAACACACAGTCTGCCTAGCCCGATACACTTCCATTCTCTCCAAACACACTAACTCTCCCTCAGCCACACTTCTGTCACACATACACTGCCCCATGCAGATTGACCCCTCACACATGTTGACCTCCACACACACACGCACTGCACCCACACACCACATTGTCTGCACACACTTCCACTGCCATTACACACACCCACACGCCCACACACCCACAACCCAAGCATACATTCACCCACTGTTCATTAACACAAACACTGCCCATACAACACATACTAATCCTCACACACACACTGTTCGTCCTCACACTGCTCCAAAAATACTGACCCCCAAACATTGTCCCAATACAAACGCCCTCCCAGCCCCCCCACACACACAGTCTCCACACAGTCTCAACACATGCACACTTTCTCCCCTCACACTGTCCCCAAACGTGCCCCACACACACCAACTGCCCACACACATTTCTCCTACACCACCACAGAGTATCCCACACACAGCTCCCACACTGCTCCTCAACACACATTGCCCACACACACTGCTCCCATGCAGACTTCCCTCCACACATGGAGAATGGCTTTTCACTAACACGTCGGTCCACACACCCTCCACTCCCAACCTACCTAAGACTGTGTGATCTGCTCCCAACTGTTTCCTCCCCTGACCTCTTGTAGATCTCCTGCTACCAAAATGCACACTCTCCCACTCCCCTGCTAGTTCCCCACTCCCTTTCTCTGCTTCTCTCACCATGTTTTACCCCAATTATTATAAAACACTCTGTTGTTTCCCGAAGCTAGGTCCACACTCAATAAATACCCTAATAATAATAAACCTAATAATAATCTGCACATTGGGCCTCATTACGACCCAGGCGTTGGACCATGGTGCTAATAGCACCATGGTCCATGCCGGTAACTTACCGACTCCGCCATGGCGGAATGGGGAATTACCACCCCATTCCGAGGTTGGTGGGGCGGTAATTCCCCATGCCGCCATGGCCCTTCCCCATTCCCATTTTTGCCCCATAGGGCTCAATGGGAATGGGGAAGGCGCTAATTACGGCACCGTAAATTACGGTGCCGTAATTAGCTCCTAGGTCCCTTTGCGAGTTGTTTTTTTAACGCCTGCTAAAAGCAGGCGTTAAAGTGCAACCCGCAAAGGGACCTCGGAAACAGGCGTTAAGGGTTTAACGCTGCCTACACCTTTTACGGCGCTGTTAACCCCTTAACGCCTGGGTTGTAATGAGGCCCATTGACTAGCATCACACACACGGATTGCCCACACAGACTAACACTGCCCCCACACAAACACACTGCACCCACATACTAACACTGGCCTCACACACACACACACACACACACACACACACACACTTCTTGTGCAAATCTGCACACACTACTCTACTACTATCCACATGTAGATTGCCCCCCACACTTGCACACACACTGGTTACACACACACACACACACACACACACACACACACACACACACACACACACACACACACACACACACACACACACACACACACACACACATACTGTTGCCCCAACACCCATTGACCCCATACACCATCCAAACACACAGATCCCACACATTTCCACTGCCCGCACATGCTAATACTGCCACCACATACCACACCACCACACACTGCCCCAAAACATACACATACCGTCCCCTCATGCACAATGTAATCACCCTAAACACCCACCACTAACCCCCTCCCACACACAAACTCCATCTACGCCAAGACCTGTGCCCTGGCAGACACATCCCCCACAATACACATTCCCCACACACACACACTGCACCCCCAAACACTGCCTGAAAACACTCCCTCCACATACTGCCCCACACATTTACTGTCCACACACAGTGTCCCCACACACACTGCTATCCTACAGCACTGTCTCCCATATTCTCGCCCATCCACATTGGCAGCACACACACACACACACACACACTGGCCAGAAACAGTACAAACACATGCACTCTGCCACACACACTGCCCACAAACGCACACCCTGACCACTGCTCACACACACACCCATGTGCACTGCCCCCAAATACAAAGGTTGTGAGTACCTGGGCATTTTAGTGAAATTAATGCCAATGGTTTGTGTACCTCAACATTTGAAGCCAATCCTTGCCGACGATGCAAGTGGTTCGTCATATGTAGCTATTAGCTGCTAAAAGACACAAATAGCTGAGCAAATGATGCTAACATGTAACAAATGATAATTCAATGTCAATTCAAAAGCTGAACAAGCATTGCGAAAAACCAATAATTTTAATCTTTGATTTCTGCTTTTCTGAAGACTGCACCTGGGTACAGTCAGACAGGGTCTTGCCAGGATGATTTAGTTCTTTGGGTTTAATGGAGGACATTCTATTTGACAGAATGGGCCTCATTCCGAGTACGGCGCTAACCAATGGCGCTATTAACGCCTTGGTTGACGCCGTACCCGGACCGGCAGCGCCTTGGTGGATGGCGGAATTACCGCCCCATTCCAAGGTTGGCGGGGCGGTAATTCCCCATTCACCAAGGCTCTTCCCCATTCCCAAATGAGCCCCCATAGGGCTCAATGGGAATGGGGAAGATGCAAATAACGGTGACCGTTCATTACGGTCAACGTTATTGGCTTGGAGGCCCCTTTGCGCACTCGACTTTAACACCTGCTCAAAGCAGGCGTTAAGGGCGAGGGCGCAAAGGGAACTCGGAGTATGGCGGTAAGGGATCACCGCCACCGGTCTCGTTACCGGTGGCCGCTATCCCTTAACGCCATACTCGGAATGAGGCCCAATGTCTGTGATCTTTCTTTGGGCCTCATTACGACCCGGGCGGTAAGGGATTACCGGTACCAGTAAGGGCACCGGTAACAGTAATCCCTTACCACCCTATTACGTGTTTCTTTTGCGGGTCCTCCCTTAACGCCTGGTTTTACCAGGCCTTAAGGAGGGGACCCGCAAAGGGACTTTGGTGCTAATAATGGTACCACAATTTGCAGTACTGTTATTAGCACCTTCCCCATTCCCATTGAGCCCTATGTGGGCTCAATGGGAATGGGGAAGGGTCCTGGTGAATGGGGAATTACCGCCCCTGCCAACCTTGGAATGGGGCGGTAATAGCTCCATTAAGCAGGGCGGAGTCAGTAAGGATTTGGAGGCAGCCATGGCGCTAATAGCGCCATGGTTACCTCCAAACTCCTAATGAGGCCCTTTGTCTCCTTTGGTGAAGTAGTCACTGTGTAATTGAGCCTTTCAGGAGCTACTAACTTGAGGGAAATCGGCCTGGAAAATATAAGCACCTTTGGACGTACTGCTGAAGTGCATCCCTTCAACACTTACCAAGCCATAGTTGGCCATATGACACAACCTTGGTCTGTTCGGGAGTCTGAAAAGATGCAACATCTAATAGACACAAAGTGAGAAAACACTGTACCTGGTGCATTAGTGAGGGCTTTCAGGTTCAATGGGTTAAAGTATGTACTATCTTTCATGCCATCGGGCATTGAAATGGCCTTTAAAAATGGACAGGCAACACCATGCGCCCCTTCTCCCTCTCAAACCCCTGTCTGGGCATTGAGCAGCATGAGAGCAAAAATGAATACATTTCTCCACATTCTTGGTTACTTTGTGCCCTGGGGTCCTTGTGGTGTCTGCACGACCAGTTCAGCTTCCTGTATACAGCCACTATGCTGCTCTCCTTACCTCTTCGCTAGGCAGCTGTGCCTGATCTCAGAAGTTGCCTGTCACTGTCTGCTCTCTGCTCCACTCTGCCAACACTATCTGTACTCCTATTTCCAGTCACACCAGTCAGGAGAAGCTGAACACTGGGCAGAGGAGAACAGAGGAAGTTATGTAGCAATCAATAAAATGGCAGAGGATGCTTCCACTCGCCAGCTCTCACCTGCTTGTGACTTCTCAAAGCAACTATCACTATAGTTTTAGGATAACCTATTTCAGGGGCACAGACAAGGTAGGTCCTGAGCGGGCGTGGTCTGCCTAAAATCTGTAAATGCCCAATCAGCAGCACTGTGTGGGCATTTACAGGTAAGTCTCTGTCAGAAGTTGAGCAACAAGAGCCACTCCCTTGGTCGACCATGCGTGACAGGAACCAGAAAGCTCTTCCTGCTTCCAGGTTCCTGTCTACGTGGAGAGCAGCTGAGGAGACGTTGTCATGGAGAGAAAACAGTAAGGGGAAACCAACATTTTTGTATGTATGTGTTTGTGCACGGATTGCATGTATATGTGTATGTTGCGTGCAATGGGGCGTCTGTGTAAGTGTGCATATGTATGTATGTGAGGGGGTGTCTGTGTAAGTGTGTGAATATGAATGAATGCAATGTGAATCGCGTGCATGGTAGGAGTGTGTGCGTGAATGAGAATGCAGCGTGAATATTCTGGGTGCTTGTGGTAATGACTAAGAGAAGCTGTATGGGTGCTTGACTGTTAGATGAATGTGTGTGTGTGTGTGTGTGTGTACAAAGCTGGGATCCATGAGGGTGTAGGGGTTGGGATTGGAGCATAGATACATTCTTACAGGGACATGGCATTGTTCACTGGTATTTTTGAGCAAAACCAACCTGATGAGTGTTATTACGTGGAGGAGGGCCTCAGTTGGGAGGAGGATACTGCAATGGAGTTGACAGTCTGGATCTTTTCTCATTACCCTTGTAATTCGATCGGTTTCTTTTACACAGAGTAACTCAGTGAATCTCTTTTCAATAGAAATCGGATTCCACTTCCATAGAATTCTTTAGTGTGCTCTTGACATGCTTTATTTTGAAAAGCAGATTTTTTTCTGTGGCATGCATATTCTCCCATCTCTGCCTCTTTTCCTCTGTGGCCTCCCATCGCTGCTTTCTGGCTTCCTACGTTTCCCACCTTTAACTCAAGTCTCGACCCTTTCCCCTCCACCTCCCACCTGTCTCTTTGTGTTTGCCATGAAAAGCTCTTATTGTCAGAAAAACATTTTTCTGATTGGTAAGCCATCTA
Source organism: Ambystoma mexicanum (assembly GCF_040938575.1). Taxonomy (NCBI): domain Eukaryota; kingdom Metazoa; phylum Chordata; class Amphibia; order Caudata; family Ambystomatidae; genus Ambystoma; species Ambystoma mexicanum. The sequence continues at coordinate 869,497,331 of NC_090922.1, forward strand.
TAATTAGTGGCAGGGTTAGACCCTCTAAATTTCACTATTAGGTTAATGCTGCTGCAATGCAATTGGGTCCGTGAAGAGTGACATTTCACCAATTGTAACAAAGTTACACTTTTTATGTTCTGCGGAGTAAAACCGGACTCTTAGTTGGTGTAAAGTGCCAGACACCGGCAGGCAGGATCATTCAACTGCTTCTGTACAATTTGATATACAGGATATCTCTCTGCCTCTTCCACTGGGAATTATGGATTTCATTTCATAACAGTACGGGGTGCAAAATGTGCACTCACACCTGGTCATTAGCTAGTGATGTTTGACTGTTAGTGAGTAAGAAATGATGTGCTTTGTGCACGTAAATAAGTTAGGTGACAAGTGACCTTTCTATGACTGGCTAGTAGCTTGCAACTTGAATTTCTGCCCCCTGGCCCATGGTTCAGTTAAATATGTAAACAGCCACTTAAGAATACCTATGTTAACTGCTTGTGAAACCTTCACCACCCATACTTTCTTATTAGTACATTTTGCTCCTGGCTAAATGTGTGTCCTTGCTGTGTGCACGTAAACATCATACTAAAAGTTTATTCAGTTTTGGAGTTGAAGACTTTTCAAACATGTACTCAATGGGGTTAATGACTGCTGTCTAGCATATTTTGATCACATTTCTTTCTGTAGCTCCACTTGGGAAGAGCATGGGCCTCATTACACGGTAGACGGTAACCATGGCGCTATGCGCGTCATGGTTGCCGCCGGTACCGTACCGAGTCCGCCTTGGTGGATGGCGGAACTACCGCCCTACTCCAAGATGAGCGGGGGCGGTAATTCCCCATTCACCAATGCCCTTCCCCATTCCCAATTTTGCCCCCATAGGGCATAATGGGAATGGGGAAGGTGCTAATTACGGTACCGCAAATTGCGGTACCGTAATTAGCTCCGAGGTCCCTTTGCGGGTCCCGTCCTTAACGCCTGGAAAAACCAGGTGTTAAAGTCGGGTCCCGCAAAGGGAACTCGTAGTAAGGCGGTAGGGGTTTACCGGTACCGGTGCCCTTACCGGTACCGGTAAACCCCTACCGCCTACCGTGTAATGAAGCCCCATGTGTTGCAGCTTCAAAGGGTGTTGCAAGTTCTTCAAAAGCTTCACCCAAATACAAAGGCCAGCAAGTGTCAAATTGGTCAGGTTAAGTACAGCAACCTGGGTGAGAGATGGAGGAGGGGGCAGGATGTAACCTCTACCAAGCAAAATAAGCTGTTCAAGACTGGGGGACCCCCACTACACAAACCCAGGTGGGCTTCTTTTTAGTTTTAGGCCTCACAGCATACTACAGGAATGTTATGTCTGTTTATGAGACTTAGCAACCCCTCTTACTGAAATTACTTTCCCAAAGAAATCTAAGAAGATAACTTGAACAAATGATTGTAAAAAGACCTTCCAGACGGAAAAAAAAACATTTGTCAGGCCTCTATTCTTTGGGCACTTAATTTCAAGAAACTTTTTATTGTACAATCAGATGCTTCTGAGGCAGGTATTTGAGCAAGCCTAACCCAATTGGATGATAAAGGCAAGGTACACCCTAAATGTTTCTATCACCAAGCAGATGAGGGTATGGAGTTGAGGTGAGACACTTGGGAAAGAATGGTTTGCAATTGTGTGGTCTGTACAAAGATCCTCTGGACCGTGTTAGAACATGGGCTATATCCCGTTTAGACTAGTAATGCACCTCAAAGGCTGGGCTGCTCTACCCAGCAACTGCTTTCCTTGCTTCTTCTTACATTTTCTTCAACAACTCCAGCTCTCCAACACTACCTCCTAACATCAAGCCTGCTTGCCTCCCCCCTGCATTGTTCTATACTGGGTTAATGTCTCAATGCACATGGTTATTGGTTTGGTCTGTCTCTAATTAGCCCGGGTCACTGGTTTGGTCATGGCCTCTGCTTCCTTCTCCCCGTTAATTTTTTTCATGTGGTTTGCCTTTTTCTGATTCTCATTTTGTTTTTATACTAAATAAGAAGGGATTACATGGGCTTGGATTTCAAAGGCTGTAGTGCCATATTGGAGTCAAAGTGCTGTCATGATGGGCGTGCAGCACCTCTATGCTTGTTAGTCCTACTAAGGAACATCTGTACAAGTGATTGGGGAGAGCAGAGAGGGTCTGGGGAATCACAATAATCTGCTCCCAGGGGCCACGTCACAAAGCTGGTGGCTTCTCCTGCCTCCAGATTCTCCTGGTCCCCCTCTTTTGTTGCTGACAGGTTTCTTGATAACATATTTACCATTATCGTTACTGCCACTTGGTCCGGTGGATTTACTGCCAGATTACAAGTGATGGTATGTGGAGATAGTCCCCATTGTTTGGAGTCTATATGACTCCCTGGGGATTTCCAGTGATTTTGCTGATATTTCAGCGGAAAGTTGGAGGATTTACCTCCAACATTGTGCTGGAGGTAAATCCTCCACTCCAAGGCAAAAATTGCAATATGGCAGAGCAGTAAAAGTGGCGCTCATTCCGGTACCGCCACTTTTTTACCGCTCCACCATACTCGTAATGACGGCCATGTTATGCACAACACAATCACCTTCCTATATAAAATAGCAACAAATGAACTAGCATGTCTTACAACTTATAAACCCTTGACCAACAAGAGTGTTAAACTCAAAAAGCATTACCCTGAACTGGTAAAGTCCTTCAACAGTACAGAATGCTCTTTAGTCCTTGGCACGGTCTGTCAGTGAAATTTGTCAATTGCCACTGAAGTGAAAAGTGCTGGCAGCACCCAGCAGGTTCACCAAGTCATTAGTTTGTGTAATGGGATGTGCATGTGTCTTAGTGTCAGCATTAAGAGCTCCATAATGCACACTGGATCTCAAGTCATGTAGAAATATATTTATCTTGACACGTTTAAATTCTGGATTCCCCTTAGGGACTAATGTCCTCTGTATACAGTATCACCCCACAATTCTGGGCAAGAAAAACAGAGCGTTTTTCTCAAAATTCAAAAGGTATTGAAAGAAATCACCCAATTTTAAACAAATCAGACTCCAGCTTTACCCAGGAAATCACTACAATGTTATGTATTCATAAACAGTCAACCAAACACCATTCAACCTGCCTAAATTAATCTCACTACTGGTTCCCATGCAAGTATTCGTTTCCAAAGCATCCTAAACATTTATATTGCTTTTATCCAAACAACATAATTTACCTCAATGGTAACATTTCTAATTTTTCAGCCAGTTTGTATACATTCTTAACGATTTCAAAAATATTCACAAATTCTTGTTTTTCTCCAATATCAAGACAAGTATGGCATTGGAGAAAAGTTACTACATAGCCTTTATAAATACATATTTATTTCACTTGGTCCTGCTATATGTCTTTGGGGCTCTGAATGTATTAGCTATATGCAGGTCATTTAAATGTAGATAATGGCCAATTAGATCTGACTCATGCAGGTTAGGATTAGAAAAATAATATTCTCAGAATAGTGCACTCGTCTCTGAACACATGCATGTGCATTTTTTTCAGAAGATGTAGAGCACTTTCAATGTACATGTTGTGTGTGTGTCCTTGCCTCCCTTTCAACTTTTGTTCTATTTCACTTCCTCCCTTCCTCTTGAAGAAACTTCTTAAACCTATTGTCTATTCCCAGGTCTCTAGTTTCGTAAATCACAACTCACATATTCCTCTCTTTCAATGTGGCTTTCGGGTCTGTCATTCAACTAAAACTGCTCTTCTTTCTGTCTCTCTCTTCTTTCTTCTCGTTAATCCCGTTAATCACTCTTAGTGCTTCTTCATCTGTCGGCCAGATTTTACACAGTTTCTTTTCTTCATCAACTTGGCTTCCATGACCCTGTTCTTGACTGGCTTCGTTCCTACATTTCTGACCATACCTTTTCTGTTTCCTGGGCAGATCACGCATCTCCCGTTTTTCTACTCATGGAGTGCCCAAGGTTCTGTTTTAGGTCCACTGTTGTTCCTTCTTTACACTACCCCTCTTACTTCTATTATCTCCTCTTTTGGTTTTTCTTATCATTTATACACTGACAACTCCCAGATTCTCTTGTCCTTTTCGTCTTTTTCTGATTCTATCCACTCCAACCTATCTGCCTGTTTGCTCTCTATCCAATCATGGATGTCTAATCATTACTTGCACCTCAATTCCTCCAAGACTGAGGTTATTTTGTTCCCTGCTTCTACGATCTCTCCACCTCTTCCTCCCACTTCTATTTTGTTCCGCTTTCATCTTGTACTATTTCTCCTTCTGAATCTGGGCATTATTTTCAATTACTCCCTATCTTTTTCTTCTTACATCCCTACTAATTCCCGGTTTTGCTGTTTCCAAATTTTCAATAACTGCAAGGATCACCATTTTCTTACTTTTAATTCATCTAAACATCTAATCTCTTCTTCTAATCTCTTCTTTAGTCTTCTAGCATCTATTTTACTGCTCTAGTCTTCTCATCTGTCTTCCTGCCTATCAGCTTACGCCTCTTCGGTCTATTTATCACTCCTATGTTCATGTTGTTTGTGGACTCTCCACTTGTGACTCTATTTCCTTTGCATTACACTCTCTATAGTGATTTTCCTTTGTTGGGGGAGTAAGAGGAGTTCTCATACAGTGACCAGTCACCAACTCATGAGGCGTTCGATGATGATCTGTGCCAGGCTGGTTCCGCAGTGCATATAGTGCAAGGGCTAGGTAATGAAGCCACCCCTTCTTTAAATTGTTTTTTTTATTTTTGCTATCCTTTCTTTTAAAAGGCCATTACGTTTTTCACAGATTCCATTTGCTTGCTGATGATAAGCAGAAGCAAACGTATGCCTAATGGCTAATAACAGAACTATATTTTCAAATAGCTCATTCACGAATTGCGGTCCATTATCAGTTTGCAAAACTTTGCACACACTCCATCTTGTAATCACTTCCTGCACAAGGAACTTAGCGGCACATGCAGCATCAGGGTGCATGCATGGTCCTGTCTCGATCCATCTCGAAAAGGAACATACTACAACTAACATATACCTATATCCATTGCAAGTCTGCAACATATCTACATAATCTATGTGCAGATGCTGGAATGGCCTACTCGGTCTGGGAATTAGTCCTCTCACTGTTCACAAAGTATGACCTGTAGTACATTTCTGGCACACAATATAATTTATAATGAACTGTGCCACATGTTTATATAGGTTTGGTACAAACCATTCTCCTGCATTAGTAGCAGCTGGACTCTCTCTAGTCACACATGCTGGGTAGTAAAGCTGCTCCAATGCTACCTTCAATAGGGCTAGAGACATAACTGGCTTTCCAGTGCTACCCTGTGCTACCCTGTCTCCAAACTGCCTCAGTAGGGGATGGAAGACATTTCATAACTCTTTCGCTTCTGGTGATGCTCATCCTTGTATTTCAATTAACTGTACAATGGACACAATATTGAATCCTTCCTTAATCAGCATGCATCACCCCATTGGCTGCCTTATATTTTTTACCACACTCTCAGATACAGTTGGATTACAGGCCACTTGTTGGGCTCCAAGACTGCAACTTCATTTCAGCGAGAGATTAAATCTGTTGTTTTTGAATGGCTGCACATTTCACGATCGCTATTGTCTCTGGAAAACCCAGTGCTTCAATATGTTTTTCTTATGTTGCACGGGAGTGCCATCTGCACAGAGGAAGCCACACCTTTTCCAACGTGAGAATCCTGCGTCTACAGTTGATGTCACATAGGCGGAGTCAGAGTCCTCCGTCGCTTCCTCATCCTCAAAGCTTTGCAGTGCATCAATAAGCGTGGATAATTCTGCAGCCTGTGCTGAGTAATTTGGGGATAATCTCCTACTGATCAATACTTTGAATTTACGCTCTCGTTCAGTTTTACCACTGCTGATCCAGTATGCCTCATCCGACTTTTCTGGTCAATTCTCGATGACCCGTCAAGGAAGACCACTTTCCCTCTCCGTAGAGAATTTTCTCTAACTTGGGGAATGTCATCTTACCACTCAGTAGATGTAGTACAGTAATGCATACCATCATCTTCTCCCACTGGTTCAGCTATAAACATTGCAGGATTTACTCTGCTACATATAACAATTTTAATCGCAAAGTTTGAAATATTTACCTCATATCCTGATGCTCTCTGTGTGGTCAATGTACTTTTTGGTTTCTCCAAAATTGCAAATAATGCATGTTCTACGGACAGCGTTACTGAACACCCCATGGTCACACTTGAAGCTTTTTCAATTCCAAAGGCAGCTGCTGCCAAAGATTGCTCACAAGGATAATGTTCTTTCAGGAATGGATATAAGATCCCACTAAAATAAGCCAATGGTTCATGACCATGTCCTAATGTTGTTTCCAGTGTAAGTCCTTCCATCATTACCTTGTGCACCACGACCCCAACCGGCCCACAAAGCTGGGGGTCGCCCAATGGCACTTTAAGATGGAATAGCAGCACCTGTGAGAAGGATGGGAATGCAGATTAATACTCAAGCATCAAATCAATAATGACAACTCAATGGTTTGGCAAAGGGAGTCTGTTTAATGCCAAGTACAAAAAACAGGGAGTTTCATGAATATCAGCAGTTGCATGATCTTCCTTCTCGCTTCACAACTCCAATGAACTTCATAAAAAAACACATAATTTATACTAAGAACTCGTCATCACTGATGTGTAAAGCTTAAAAGTTGGCATGCAATTCTATTGGTTCTAGGAAGGTAACTTTAATATAGGTACTTTATCTGTATATTGTAACGGAGTAAGGGGATTTGGTAAACACTGTCAGGTGGGGCCTCTAAGCCCTTCTTTCAAAATGGCTACAGTAGACGTCACTAAAAGTACGACATCCCATTGGTTCTACTAACTATATTACCCTCGATTACTTGGTCTACTACGATTGGGTTGGCACCAACCCCACTCATACTTTTCCATTTTGCCTAGCAGCATGCAGAATAGTGGGCCAGGTGCAGGGTGCCCACCAGCTCCCCCGGCCTTCCTCCAATTATTGTTACAATCAATCATCACTTCAGTGGTCATGTGTCAATTATTTCACTGTGGTTGGCCTTGAGACTGCATCTCTGACTGGAAAAGTTCTGATATCTTTGCATGGCACTCCGCCATGCGTACGTGTGAAAGTTTCACTTCTTCTCGCTCGGCTGGTCACGTTATTCAGACACCGTAAATTTGACTTTTTCTTCATGTAATTCTTGTATTTGATTTTCATTTTGCCCCCACCTGCCTTCTGCTTCTTATCTTGACCTTTCTGAGCAGGATATTCTGTTCTTTGCTTCATTAATTGTAGCTACTGTTCGTAGCTATTGTTCATCCATTTTAGCTGATACGACATTGGCTTTTTGGCACGATTTGTCTGCTGAGTTTCGCTGAGTTTCGCTTCTGCCTTTTATTCTTGATTTGTTAAATATTAAGCTCTCCTCGTGCGGCCTCTAGTAACCTTTGGTTGATTCTGCTCTTTGTGCATAGTGGAAGTATACTTATATAACATGCTTATTTTGAGGTAGATATGTATAGGTGGCGCTTTCCACAATCTATCTTACCACTAAGCATAGCAAGCTGCACAATTTTCTCAGCTTTCTTGCGGTTCCAAGCATATGTACAAGCATAAACTGGCCCAATATCTTTTTCATGCTCATGGCATAAGCTTCTTACAATTGACATCGTCCTTTTACTTTAGATTTGCGATGTCCCTTATTCATGGTGTTTAGTCTCTTTTTGTCATTCTTCGGTTCTCATATCTTCTATATGTGAGTCAGTCTGGGTTCTTGTGGCGTCACCATTCATCTTCCATTAAGCCCTTTTTGCTTCTTCAGGGACTGTACTCAGACGATCTTCATTCCGTTTAATTTGTTGATATGGTTTTCTCAATGGATACCTTAGTGTCCAGGTTTTCTCAGGTATGGGTACCTCAATAGGTGCTGTTCTTCTGATAGGTATTGGACAGAGCTCTACTGCGGCTCTCTGCTGGTTTATTTGCTCATCATACATCACATACTTCGGCGTGAACGTTCCTGGTACTTCAAAATGGACAGTTGGAGTGCGGTCCATGCTTGGGACCTCCTCTACACTCCCGTGTCTGGGCGATTCATCAACCAATTTCATTTCTTCCTTTGTATCCATCTTCTTTGTGTCCTCTCCCTTCACTTTCACTCCATCTTCTGGCTCTATTTTTCCTTCATCTTCTGGGTCTATACACGACGGTCTGAAGAAATGTCTCTTTGGGGTCCATATTTTTATGACTTTGCTGTCCTTACGTGTTCATCTTTGTTCCATAACATTAATTGATGCTGTCACTTTGGGCTACAATAGATCCTTCGACCCACATAATTTCTATGCTTCTTGGGATATAGAAACTTTGTTCCTTCTGGTGCATGAATGCTGGCTTTCACAGAGTCTCTTATTTCTTCATCAGTCACGTCTTTGGGCTTCCATCCTGGTTCGACATCAATCATGATCTTCATCCCAATGGTCTTTTTCGCAGTTTTCTGGCACTGAGAGATTATTATCTTAATAACACATAATCCGAGCAATATCATCACTAGCAGGGCTCCTAGGAATTTGAATGCATCTGCCATCCACTGCGGAGCCCATGAAAATAGAGATTCAAACCAGCTGTCGTCCATTTCAGCAGTTTCATCAATCATTTGATTCTGTAGTTTCATCAACATACCTATGGCTTCTGTTAGAGTTCCACTTTCTTCATTGTGAGAAGGTATAAATGTGCAACATCATTCTCTGATTTTTGCACAAACACCTCCAACCATGGCTGTGATCATGTCAAGGACATATCTGTTCTGGAGAGTCATTAGTCAAATTGCTCTTAACTCTTCCTTTATTGCATTAAATCCTTTTATGGTTGTGTTGATGGTCTGCAGTAACTCCCATCTGGTTATCTGCAACCATTTAGTAATTGCTCCAACCTGAACTCTTGGCATAAAAATTGTCGTCAACACTGATGAGGTTAGGTTGAACAGTCTGTGTTCATATGGGATTGCATGAAAAGCTTCTTCTGATTTAGCAGACAAGTAATTATCTCTCTACATTGGATTCATCAGTTCCACAGATCTCTTCTTCCTCAGGTGAGCATCTGCTTTCAGGAAACTGTTAATATTCAGGTGACTTTTCGGAATCACCAACACTGGAACATGGACATTCACTATTGTGCGTATACCTCCCCAGTTTCTCGGCAGTCTGATATATGCTTTGGATCCACATGCCCAATAATGATCTATGATTACTGCAGTTCCATGCATAATTCCTGGAGCGTCAAAAACTTGTCCACAGTTCTTATTCTCTCCCATCTTCCTTGTGCCATTATTCCTGAAGCAGAGTTTCGGATTCTCCAATGGCACTATCTGCAAGGGCCCTCCTCTGTCTTCGACCCATATTAGCAGTTTAGCAATTTTTGGCCATAACGGCTTGCATATCTTCTGCAAATTTTCAATTACTTCTTTGCAGGCTCCAAGGACCATCCATGCTCTGCAAATCACTACTCCTTTTTCCCATCCGTCTGATGAAAGCACTGTTCCCCAAATTTGCATTTTGCCTCTATTCTTCCATTTCCGAGCTTCTTCTGGAGTTTTTCCTTGGACATTTAGTTTGTGATTTGCTTCTCTTCTGATTTCTGCGCCTTTACCTCCAGGCTTCTCATATCTAATCACAATGTGTTTTGTCTTTCCATTGTTTCTTGTCTTTATGTCCTGGACATAATCATCTTCATTTGGATCGGTTGCTTCAGTGGCCCATTTCAGTAAGGCATCACTTCCCATGAACTGGCCTCTGGTCTTGCACATTGCTACGTGCAATAGACATTGTGCTGTGTGGACATCAATTTCTACAGCTACAAAGATCTTTGACTTCCCCATGCTGTAAGGTAGGAGTGCACAAGCCAAGCATTCCCCCTCTGAAATCTGTCTTACAACTTCTTTCATATGCTGGTACCATATGTTGTTTCCCAAATGTGCCGTGCTGTCCAAGTAGTCGTTTAGTTCACTGTCATCTCCTTGTATGCTTCTCTTGATTCTCAACGTTTTCATGTAGTTTGCTATAACTACATTCTTGAATGCATCCGTATGGCTACTTCTTGCTGGAGGATTCTCGGGTATCCTAGTTCATGGTGCAGGCCTCTTGCCTCTTCCTGGCTCTGGCTATGAATGGCCATAATGATTCTGCTATCATCTGTGCCTGTGCAAAGATCTTCTCCGGGCTTGCACTTGCCCATCTCGCTGTTGGATCAAGAGTCTCCATCAATGCTGTTTCTGTTGGCTTCCTCTCCACCTCTTTTTGGCTCATGAGTTCAGCTTTCTCCATTTGGCTTTTAGCTTCACTTATCGTAGAGCTTCTTATTGTCGGTTGTCCAACCTTCCTTTCTTCTTTGGCTTGTTGTTCTGAAGTTATTGACACTAGAACTGGTGTGTGTGCATTCATCGTTTGCATATGTGTTGTTGTCAGTAACGTTCTTTCATTCACATTCTGCCGACCCTGTCTCCGGCTTTTCAATTTGTTTGTCACCACCGCTGTGTGCGTGTCATTGTTAATCACATCCATCTCAAGTTCACTCACTCCATTATCAGACTTTCTTTACTGGAACGATTATATAAGGTCTGGGTGCTTTTGTGGGCTTCATGTGTGCATCGTTTGGTGGGTGCACTGGAATTGGAACACTTTGTGAACCAATAAAAAATGCACTTCTAATCATCAGTGACAGTAAAACAATGATGAATACATACATAGGAACATGATACCTCTATAGGTTAATCTATAGCATTCAGTTCTGGAAAAATAAGAGCATCCCTCCTCCTGAGGGAGGACAAGCTTGCTACTTTGGCTTCCCATCTCTATCATCTGTCGAAAGAAACTAACTTTTAATACACTCTAAGACAATATTATTTCTGGATTCTGCTGTTTCTGCTTGTGGTACTGAAACAATTGTCCTTCTTTGCCTGGACAATGGCTTGTCTATTTTCTCTGGATGCAGTTCATTTTTCTACATATGAGGAAATGTCAAAATCGAGTAATAAGTTTGGCAGGTCTCTTTACTGTGCATGTTCAAAGTACACGAGTTCCCAGTGCCTTTTATTTGCTTCATTCCAGACCACATGTCGTGTCCTTGTTAGGATAACAAGAGTGAAGTCTCTGGCAGAACTTTCGCGATCTATCCCTCAGTGGAAAGTTTAAAATCTTCTCAGATAGTTTCTTGATGGTTAGAAAGTTCGACTTGCATCACGATACCATGCAAGAGCATGCTCATCTGTGCAGAATTAGCTGGGTCTCTGATGAATGTGAGGACGTCAACACCGGCAGGTCTCCCCACAAGTTCTGGGAAGTCCTCAATTAGGCAAAAAAAGACATTGCTTTCCAATCTGCTATCTTCCGGTGACAGGGACATTTGTCCTGCTCTTGCTGAAGTTTGAAACTGTTTGGCCAACACTCACTGTGAGCAGTTTCTGCAATTTCGATGTGTGTGGAGAGCAACTTGGATGATAATTCCGTTCAGGATTATACTTAAACGTTTTGTGTATGCAGGATCTCGAAGAAATGTCAAAACGTGCGTGGTTCTCCCGACAAGATCTGGACAGTCTTCAATTAAGCGAAAGAACAGTATGTTGATAAGCCTATTCGCGTCTTCCTCTGCTTGGGACATTTGGGTTTTCCTCGCTATACTCCAGAAGCAGGAGGAACTGCTCGGCAATCACAGTGAGCAGCCTCCTTATCGTCTTTTTGTTTTCAGGTTCCTGAAGAAATTCAGTGATGTTAGTGAGCCTTCCCACTAACAACAGGAACAATCTCAATACTAACTCAAAATATATAAAAACGTCCTTAGTGATGTCACTACTGTGGGACACCATAAGTGAGTCCGAACAAAGTCTCTATGATGAAAGAATCTGGATACAGTATTTTCTTCCAATTTATGTGTCCTCGATCAAAATGTGGCATCTCCTTTTCTTATCAAGGCTTCAGTGTGCCTCAGTCCAAAGTTCAAAGTCAACCGACTATGTTGTGGCTTATATGTGCACTTTTCTTCTTCACCCTGGAACTAGGATGCACAGAGTGTCCGTTTTTATGTCCTTATCCCCTTTTTTGCTCAGAGGAATGTCAAAAATTAAGCCAAAACTTTGCACAAAAGTTCCTTGTCTTTGGTTTGCTGCTGGTCATGCATCCTTCCTCGTCATGGATCTCGTCTGCACGTGCTGTGGTTCTTCCCCGTCATCTGTAGTCTCTACACGTTGGGGTATGGGCACGGGGCCTTCTTCGATATATGGCTTGATGTCACCCAAAAATATCCAAGCTCTTCTTTCTTGTAGCTTTACTGCAGAGGGAGTGACGTCTTCCAATGTAAAGGAACTGTTAAACCTTGGCTTGTCCCACTTCTTTCTCGTGTGATTCTTCACCAGGACGGTGTCTCCAGGGAAGATTGATGGAACACATAGACTCGGAGCTGTGTCTGCAGTCGTATCTCCTTCTGTGTTCTGTGCTGCCCTGTACCATTTTCGTCGTCGCTGCAGCTGGCCTGAAATTACATTAACCAAATCCAAAGCTGTGTATTGCTACCCAGCAAGCCCAGATGCACTCAACAGGGACAATAAGTACCCTCTATTTTAAATCAAAATTCATTTAAACATTTGGCGCCAACAGGGCGTAAATTCTACGGTGTACAAGCACCGCCTAAGTTTCTCTAGTTTCCAAAAGAAAATGTCATTACACAATTTAACGGTGTTAATAAGGATAAAATGTGAACACAGGTGTAAAATGAATGGAACAATCAGAACCAAGACATTAGAGTTAACTTTTGGATTTTAATCCTCTTAATCCAATAAACCGTACATGAATAAACAAAAAGTAGTACGATCAGTGTACTCTATTTACATATGGAGAGAGCACTTGTGGGTGTTCCATATAACACAAGTAGGAACAAACGGCGTAGATAGAAAACAGCTTGTATAGAGCAGCACAATTGCAAATCTGTATAGCAGTTTACAGTTTACAAAGCTCTAAATGCATAGGTTCAACCATTCAACAATTTACAAATGAAGTCTCATATTTAGATATAACAAATGAGGCCGACGCGTTTCGGTTCAAAGAACCATCTTCAGGGGATAGACTTCATTTTTCATATTCATAACCATTAAGTCATAGCACAGTCTCAGTGGAGTAGTAAAAGAAAGAAGATTTTTCAGTAGAACTCTTCAGTTTGTAAGAAATCCATTATCAAAGTGAACAGAGTCAAAGTCACTAACCTTGCTGATACAAGAGCCGAGACACAGAAAAGAGATCCAGTCAAAAAGCAACGGGTAGCCAAATGCCACAGATTGCTAGGATATCTGTGGGGGTAAGATCAAAAGACCATCAATTTAGAAAAGCCAGATGGCTGACAGTCCATAGTAGAACAATCAAGTAGAAAAGTAAACGGGCGGCAAAAGTACCAAATTAGGGGCGATATAAGTGCAGTAACAAATCAAGGCCCATACATGCAAACCGTAACGAGTAACAGAGGTAGAGACATCAAGTAAGCCACACATGTGGAGAAATGCATGAAGTTTAGGGGTAGCTGCACACCAACTCGAAAAGTGTATATCAGAAACGAGCACATTAACACAGTCAGCAAATCTCTTCAGAGCGAGTAACGTGAACCGGGATATTCCGAGTGTGACAAGTAATAGAGGGAAACAGATAGCTTACCTTCGGATGCGTGAGAACCAGATCATCTCGCCGCAGCCGTGCGCGCGAATTGACTCTGTTCACACAATCCAAACACAAGCGTCGCCTTGGTAAAGTCGCACATGCGCGTGAGTGCACCAAGGCGACATCCATCTTGGTATGGGAAAAAACGAGTGTGGCGTAACCATGGAGATGATGAAACAAACTACAGTGACAATGTCACCGAGACAGAGCGGTCAGTGGGCCGGGCAGTATCACATTGGAGGAAAACAAAGGGACGCAAAATAAGTCATCAGGAAGGTATGGAAAGAGTGTAAAAGGAACGCGCGCGTCGGGGCAGCAACCGTAGCTCAGAGGAACTACGGGGTGCCCCCACGGCACGGAGGTAAACACAGTTCAAAGATCTATCAGAAGCCGTCAGACAGCAAGTGTAAAAGGCAACACATAGGTCTAAGGTCCAACTAGGAACGGAAGCAGCAGGAGATACAACTAGTGGGGTCTAAACCCAATAAACAAATCAAGTGGAGCAAAGTAATCACACAATGTATAAAAAGCGTGAAGGGATCCTTAGAAAGGATGGGCGCGGGCAAAGGTACAGCATCCTGACCCACAACTAAAGCGAAGGCTAAAAAGATGACTAGACAGGTAACATCAGTCGGGGAGGAACTATGGTCATCGGGCGAGTAAAAAGATAAAATCAACCACAAGAAGGGGCAAAGAGAGTCACCTTGAAGCGATGGTATAAGTACAACAGTCCGCCATGTGAAAAGTCCCTGTTCAGATGGTGCATGTTGTCAGATTTGAGACATAACAATATTCATGAACAGAAAGGGTAGGCGGTGCTATTAAGATTACATGTTATCGACATGTTATTACGAGCAAAGCATACCAATAAACAGTTTTCCAAAACACATAAATTTACACAAAACACATAAGGTCGAATTCGGTATTCATGCCACGTGGGCTCAACGAGTCCAACAGTTCAATCCACAAAATCTCCCGTTGCAACAGTTTACGCTGCACATCACCTCCCCTGCTTCCTGCTGTGATTTGCTCCAAGATAACACATTTCAATTGTGCAATGGTGTGCCGTGCCTCAGTAAAGTGTAGTGATACTGGTGACTTGAGACTCTTAGTACGAATATTCGATTTGTGTTCAGACCATCTAACTTTAACTTTTCTGGTAGTCATGCCTACGTAGTATAACCCACATGGACATTTTAAAGCATAAATAACGTTTTGAGCATCACATGTGCACGAGTGTTTGAGAAAAATGGGTTTACCAGAGTGGGGGTGTGATATGCTGTTGCCTTTAATGATGTTACCGCAATGTTGGCAATTGTAACATGGAATGGTACCCTTAAACACTTTCTGTGGACTAGAAGATGGAATTTCAGCTTTGACAAGGCTCTTGCGTAATGACCTACTATTCCTGTAGGCAAAAGTTGGAGGTTCATGAAACAGTTGCTGTAATTGTGGATCCATTCTAAACATGCTCCAGTTCTTTTTGATGACCCTCTTAATCTTCATGCTCTGCATGGAATAGGTAGTCACGTAAACCAGTGCTTCGCCCGACTTGGGTGGTTTTGGAGTCAGTAATGTCTCTCTCCCAGTGCTTCTGACTTTGTTTGCGACTTCAGTGATCTTCAGCTGGTCATACCCCCTCGATGAAAATTTAGTTTCCAATAGTCGTGATTGGCGTTCATACTCGGCAGTCTCCGAGATAATCCTTCTGTAACGCAAAAATTGGCTAAACGGGACGCTATCAACAGTTCTCTTAGGATGAAAGCTTGTGGCAAGCAACAGGCTATTTCTATCTGTCTTCTTGGTGTAGATTCTTGTCTCAAGAGTGTTGTTACTGGCATATATCTCCACATCCAGAAAGTGGATGGCAGTATCACTTGTCTCTGTGGTGAATTTAATACGAGGATGAATCGAGTTCATCATTTCGTAAAAGTTTTGCAATTCTTCTTCCGGGCCGGACCAGATTCCAAAAATATCATCAATGTATCTCAAATACAGTGGCAGATGCCTCATCCATCTTGGTGAACTGAGAATATTTTCATGTTCAAGGTAGTACATGTAGGTGTTGGCATAGCATGGTGTCATTGCTGCCCCCATGCTAGTACCGGATATCTGAAGGAAGAAACGATCTTGGAATTTAAAAAAATTGTTCCTAAGCACTAATTTTAATAAAGTTAGTACAAACAGTCTGTCTCCTTGACATTGCTCTGATTGAAGTAGGAGCCATTCAGTTGCTTCAAGACCTGCTTCGTGTGTGATGTTAGTATAGAGAGATGTCACGTCCATGGTGAACATCACATCTCTTCCTTTGATGAATTGCACATTTTTTAGTTTGTGTAAAAAGTGCATAGTGTCTTTTACGTAAGTCTTAGATTCCTGTATGAGAGGTTGCAGAATTTTGTCCAAGTATTGGGCCAATGGTTCAAGGAGACTTGCAGTGGCAGCTATAATGGGACGTCCAGGTGGATTTGCCAGTCTCTTGTGTATCTTAGGAAGTATATAAATAACTGGCATGATGGGATGTTTGTTTTCAAGAAACAGACGTGTCTTTTCTGAGATGACATCATTGGCTTCCGCCTCATCCAGTATCCCCTTGATAAGGGATCTTACTGCTTCTGTAGGATTCAGGGGTACTTCCATATATGTTTCTTGGTCATCCAGTTGGCGTTCAATTTCGTTGATGTAGTCCTGTTTATTCATAAGAACTAACGCACCTTCCTTATCCGCTTTTTTAAAAATGATGGTTTGATTATCAAGAAGATTTTTAAGTGTCTGACGTTCTCTCACTGTAAAGTTGCCTTGTGTGTTATTTTTTAATTGAATTTTCTTCAAATCCTGTAATACAGTTTTCTCAAAGGTAGAAAGGATATGATTCTGAACCGGAGGGTTGAAGTGACTCTTAGGTTTCAATTCAAGAAATTTGTGTGGTTCCGTAGTGATTACATCCTCATCTTGTGAGTCAAAGAAGACTTTAAGTCTTAGCTTTCTCATTAGTTTGAAAAAGTCTATTTTTTCGCGGAGCAGAGTGCTATTGTTGTTGGGAACAAACGATAACCCTTTCTTTAGGACTTGTAATTCCATTTTCGATAACTGGTATGCTGAAATATTGACAATAAATGTTTCTTCGTCGTTTTTTTCCGTTGTGGGTTTTTTCTTCTGTCCTCTTCTGATTGGCCTTTTTCTAAAAAAGGCGAAGCGTTAGCTGCTGGTTCTTCTTTAGTGGGACCAGGGACGGTCTCACTGCTCTGCCCTGGGAGAACTTCAAGCTCAGCGCTTGAGACGTCGGATGAGGTGTTTTCTGCCAACTGTTGGCCTGGTTTCCGTGGGTTGTTGAAGTTGGGTTTATTGGAGAAGTGTCCGTAGTATGCCTGCCAACTATACACGATATCAAGCTTATAATCCTGAGTGTCACGTCTAAATTTCCTAATTTTCTTAATTTCAAGTTCTTGTTTGAAATTAGCCAATTTTTGATTTGTTTCTTCTAGAATTTGTTTGAGTTGGTCCGCCGTGTATCCCTTGCTCAGAGAGGTTTTCAGCCCTTCTATATCTTCATTGAGGTTTGTTAGGGAATGCGCTAGTTCTTCAATTGTCAAAAGTATAAGATCAAGTGAACACTTGTTTAGAATTTGGTGCCAACGTTTGACGAATGCTGGATTCTCCTTGCAGAGTGTTGGCTCTAAACTGACACGTAAGCCCCTAGGTATTCTCTTGGCAGTATAATACTGAGCCAAAGTGGATGCATGGAGTTTAAGGTTAATCTCCCTTCGTATTTTCCATTCCAATTGGCGTATCAAAGCTTCTGGTTTATCGGTTGTTATGATCTCCGCTCCTGCGGATTTAATCAGACCTAATATCTTGAGGGCTTCCTCTTCACTAAAGGCAAGAGTTTCAGCTCTGTTGTCTGTGGTCTGATCAATTCTAGAAAAGGACATATTAAAGTCCTGTAAGGATAGTAAGGTATGGTAGTAAAATAAAGAATAGGATAGTCAATCAGTGCGTGCAACCCCTCAGGGATGGCCAATGAGGATAAAGCAAAAGAGAGAAGTATAGGGGTGCACAGACAAGTTAAATAAAGGTTTGAGAGTGGAAGGATTGTGAATAAGAATGTATCAACAAGAAATAATGTGCAAATGTTATACAAAGACTTCTGGTGCAATCGGGCTGTCGTCACAAGGCCACTTGGGACAGAGAAAACCAAACAAATCCAAAGCTGTGTATTGCTACCCAGCAAGCCCAGATGCACTCAACAGGGACAATAAGTACCCTCTATTTTAAATCAAAATTCATTTAAACATTTGGCGCCAACAGGGCGTAAATTCTACGGTGTACAAGCACCGCCTAAGTTTCTCTAGTTTCCAAAATAAAATGTCATTACACAATTTAACGGTGTTAATAAGGATAAAATGTGAACACAGGTGTAAAATGAATGGAACAATCAGAACCAAGACATTAGAGTTAACTTTTGGATTTTAATCCTCTGAATCCAATAAACCGTACATGAATAAACAGAAAGTAGTACGATCAGTGTACTCTATTTACATATGGAGAGAGCACTTGTGGGTGTTCCATATAACACAAGTAGGAACAAACGGCGTAGATAGAAAACAGCTTGTATAGAGCAGCACAATTGCAAATCTGTATAGCAGTTTACAGTTTACAAAGCTCTAAATGCATAGGTTCAACCATTCAACAATTTACAAATGAAGTCTCATATTTAGATATAACAAATGAGGCCGACGCGTTTCGGTTCAAAGAACCATCTTCAGGGGATAGACTTCATTTTTCATATTCATAACCATTAAGTCATAGCACAGTCTCAGTGGAGTAGTAAAAGAAAGAAGATTTTTCAGTAGAACTCTTCAGTTTGTAAGAAATCCATTATCAAAGTGAACAGAGTCAAAGTCACTAACCTTGCTGATACAAGAGCCGAGACACAGAAAAGAGATCCAGTCAAAAAGCAACGGGTAGCCAAATGCCACAGATTGCTAGGATATCTGTGGGGGTAAGATCAAAAGACCATCAATTTAGAAAAGCCAGATGGCTGACAGTCCATAGTAGAACAATCAAGTAGAAAAGTAAACGGGCGGCAAAAGTACCAAATTAGGGGCGATATAAGTAAGTAACGGAGGTAGAGACATCAAGTAAGCCACACATGTGGAGAAATGCATGAAGTTTAGGGGTAGCTGCACACCAACTCGAAAAGTGTATATCAGAAACGAGCACATTAACACAGTCAGCAAATCTCTTCAGAGCGAGTAACGTGGACCGGGATATTCCGAGTGTGACAAGTAATAGAGGGAAACAGATAGCTTACCTTCGGATGCGTGAGAACCAGATAATCTCGCCGCAGCCGTGCGCGCGAATTGACTCTGTTCACACAATCCAAACCATAGCGTCGCCTTGGTAAAGTCGCGCATGCGCGTGAGTGCACCAAGGCGACATCCATCTTGGTATGGGAAAAAACGAGTGTGGCGTAACCATGGAGATGATGAAACAAACTACAGTGACAATGTCACCGAGACAGAGCGGTCAGTGGGCCGGGCAGTATCACATTGGAGGAAAACAAAGGGACGCAAAATAAGTCATCAGGAAGGTATGGAAAGAGTGTAAAGGGAACGCGCGCGTGGGGGCAGCAACCGTAGCTCAGAGGAACAAGATGTCATGCAATTCAAGTAATTTTGCATTTCAGACCGAAGATTTCTCCTGTTGGCTGGGCATCACATCCAGCTCTGTCTTGGGGTGTCAGGGGAGTGTGCATCCTTCTGCCTGTTGCTATTTCGTGCGGCATAAAATGATAGAACCAGGTTGGTTTCTGAGTGCGTATAGTGCCAATGGAAGGCAGTGTAGCAATCCCTCATTTAGAGTAAGCTTCACCTTAGCTATCCTTTCCTTTAACAAGCCGTTGAGCTTCTCAAATATCCCATTACCTTGCGGGTGATACACCGACGAGAACTTGTGCTTTATACCAAGCAACAAGCTAATCTGTTCAAAAACTTTGTTGACAAAGTGAGCTCCATTATCTGATCACATGACTTCACATACTCCTCACCTGGGAAATACCTCTCTCACCATAAATTTGGCCGCACAGGTAGAGTCTCGGTGTGTACATGGACTTGCTTCTATCCATCTAGAGAATAGACATACCACAACAATTAGGTACATGTACCTGTTAGATACTTAAATCATATCGACGTAATCGACATGCAAGTGCTGAAAAGGTCCATTGGGCCTTGGTGTCATGCCGCCGAGTTCCTGGCGTCTATGGAGCCGCTGGCGACGCGGATCTTAGTCCCGTCCGCCAGCAGCTTTCTGTCACGCCCCCTATTTCCCGGTTTCCCTTTCCTTCTGTTCTCATTGGTTGAGCGCTCCGCGGCCCAGTGTTTTAACCAGCCACTTCCGGGTCACGGACGCGTCGCAACACTTCCGGTTTCGTCCCGTTAAGCCTGAGTTGCTTGCTCGCTGTTGCTCTCTTACTTGGTTTACTCGTATTCCGCCGGTTGGGTCCTCGCGCCCAGTCCGGCCCCCTTTCTGCTCATCCTTCGTTCCTCCACTGTTTCTGCCTGCCCTTCTCTCGCTCCCTTTGCTTTGCTTCTCTTGCCCGCCTCCTCTGCCCTCCTTCCAACTTGCTTACGCTTCCTCCTTCCCATCTTCACTTACCGTTCTTCTTCCTCCTGACTGTTTACGCTTGCTCCTTCCTTCTGTATCCTTCTTCCTCTTGCTCTGCTCCCTCTCTTCCGTGTACCAGTTCCCTGCTTTGTCCAATTGATTTGCTCTCGCCTACCGCTCGGATAAGTTTGCTGTGACCTTCCCGTGTACCAGTCTCCTGCCTGTTCCCCCGGACTGCCTTTGCTTACTGTTTTGGTACCTCCACTTCTTGCCTCACGTGTACCAGTTCCTCAGACCGCCTACTGGACTGCCTGTGTCCCTGGGGGTTCACTTCCATGTGTTTCCTCCAGACTCCTATCAGCACGCACCCTACAAGGATTCCTGGTTCCACTCCTCCAACGCACCGGGCGATAGCACAGGGGTTTTTTGTGCCTAAGGGCTTTTTCCCCTCCTGTTCGTTCCCGGGGGAGGGGCCCCCTGGTCTCCCTTTTGGGGGGCACGGTGGCTTCCTCCCAGGGTCATCCCTATCTACATAAAAAAAAGGTGTGGTCACGAAGAAAGGAAAAGAAGGGTTCTTGGAAGGAAGAAGAAGGTGAGGAGTCGGGGGCGATCTCGGAATCTACACTGTCGGACGAAGATATCACCGACCCCGGTGACAGTTTGCGACGCCAAAAAGAGATGGCCACCCCACAGCAGGTACAAGAACTCGTAGCCGCTGTACAAAGTCTAAATTTGGAGATGCAGAACCTTAAGACAGCTAACGCCACCCTACAACAGCGTCTGACGGACAGGGAAAGACCTTCAACCGATTTACCTCCACTTCCCCTAGTATCAGGGAAGTTCGATGGTTCCCCTAAAAGGGTTAAGGAGTTCCTGGACGCCTGCAAACTTAATTTTTCCTTTCGCCCTCAGACCTTTGCCTCAGACCACGCCAAGGTGGGGTTTATGATCACCCACATGACCGGGAATTCCCTGGCTTGGGCTACCCCTCTAGTAAACCAGCCAGACCCAGTTTTACAGGACTACAATGCCTTTAAGGCTCTGATTCAACAAACCTTTCTACGAACAGAGAGTACCTTCCTGGCCTCGGAGGACCTCCTTGACATCCGACAGGGAAATTCTGATCTCCTGACATACATCACCACTTTCAAACAGGTGGCAGCTGAGGCAGGTTGGCAGGAACAGGCCCAGTATGCCATATTTCGGCAAGGTTTAAGGGATGAATTGAAGGACGAACTAGCCCGGATAGAAAGACCGGTGTCTTTTGCCGAACTCCTGACAGCTGCCCTCCGAATTGACTTCAGGATGACAGAAAGACGTCAAGAAAAGAAGAAGACCAGGTTAAGTGTACCCCCTCTCTTGGAGGCTCACTCACCCACGTCAGTGCCCTTCCAACAGACCGCTAAGGAAGAACCTATGCAGATCGGAACCACCAGAGCCCCACTCACACCTGAAGAAAGGAAACGGCGCAGGGAGAGTTCCCTGTGTATGTACTGCGGGTCTTCCTCACATCTGCTAAGAGATTGTCCGGACGTACCGCCCAGAAGGTCGGGAAACGCTCGCCCTCCGTAAACATTGGGACGCATTACCGAGGGGCTGCTCTTAGTCCCTATGCTCCTCTTTCTGTATCTTCCACAGAAGCGTCTGAAGACTCCTGGTTGATGGTGCTCACAGTTTCTCTCAGACTAGGCACCAAGGAAGTAACCACTTTAGCTCTACTCGACTGTGGAGCAGCAGGGAACTTCATGGATACCCATTGGGCAGAACGACAGGGAGTGAAAAGGATAGCCAAACGAGAAGATCAAAAGGTGGAAGGGGTTGATGGCGAACCTTTGAGCTCGGGTTTGATCACTCACACCACAGAAGCACTCACTTTGTCCATCCAACAACATATCGAAAGCATCACATTCGATATCATCAGGGCTGCTCACTTCCCCATAATCCTGGGTATCTGTTGGCTTCGCAGACACAACCCCAGTATTGACTGGTCTAGAAACTTACTTAGTTTTCAGTCCTCACTATGCAAATCGGAATGCTTGCCAGAACCAAGATTTGAGACCGTCAAGACCACAAATAGCTGCGAGGTCAGAACAGTACACTGTCTCCCACACTACCTGAAGGAGTTCAACGAGGTAGCAACTGAAAAGATACCCGTCGAGCTCCCTCCGCACCGGCCTGAAGACTGTTGCATAGATCTTACCCCAGAAGCACTGGTACCCTTCGGTAGGATGTTTTCATTGTCTTTGGAAGAGAAACAATACCTCCGAAAGTATTTGGACAGCAACATAGAAAACGGGCTCATAAGGCCTTCAAAATCCCCCACAGGGGCATCCTTGTTCTTCATCTCTAAAAAAGATTCAAAGGAGTTGAGGCTGTGTATAGATTATCGCGGTGTAAACAAAGTCACCATAAAAGACCGGTATCCTATGCCATTGATCACCGATATCCTACAAGCTGTACATGGTGCCACAATCTTCACCAAACTCGACCTGAGGAATGCTTATCACCTACTCCGGGTGCAGAAAGGAGACAAATGGAAGACAGCATTCCAGACTCCTTTTGGACTTTTCGAGTACCAGATAATACCGTTTCGGTTGGTAAACGCCCCGTCAGTATTCCAACGGTTTATGGGCAGACTATTCTCCGATCTCCTGTGCCAAACCACATTGGTATACTTAGACGACATTCTGATCTACTCCCGCACTCCTGAAGACCACGTGGAACACGTCAGGGAAGTATTCCGAAGGATCTGGAGAAATCATTTGTCTGTTAAACTCGCCAAATGTGTATTCTCAGCCTCCTCCATTCCTTATCTAGGATACATACTGTCCAAACACGGTATCTCCATGGATCCACGCAAGCTGTCCTCCATCATTGAATGGCCTTCACCTACCTCAGTCAAAGAGATAGAGAAATTGCTGGGGTTAGCAAACCTCTACCGGAGATTTATCCCAAATTTCTCTCAAAAGATACTACCCGTTACCTCTCTTTTCAAGAAGTATGCAACTCCATTCAAATGGTCAACAGAGGCAGAAGACAGTTTTGGGAATCTTAAGGAAGCTTTCTGTTCTGCATCCATTCTACAACAACCAAACCAACATCTGCCCTTCATTCTGGAGACGGACGCTTCATCAGCTGCAATAGGGGCTGTGCTTCTTCAAGAAATCCAGGGTACAGAACATCCGGTGGCTTACTTCTCAAAAACCCTAAACACCAGTCAAAGGAACTACTCGGTCATAGAGCGAGAGCTGTTAGCCATGAAGGCGGCTTGTTTAGAATGGCGCCATCTGCTTCAAGGAGGAAAGTTCCCGTTCACCATTCGGACCGATCACAAGAACTTGCAGGTTCTCAAACAGTTTGAGTGCTACAACACTCGACAGGCCCGATGGGCTCACTTCTTTGCTCAATTCGAATTCCACATAACCTACATCCCCGGCAAGATGAATGTTTTAGCCGATTCTCTCTCCCGCCGCTGTGATTACATGCCAGAGACAGATACGCCTCTTGAACGGATGTTTCCTCAGTCCAGAACTATCGGAGTCATTTCTAAGTTCCTTAAGCAGGTACAGGAGGACTCTGGAGGTCGCTTTGAGGTGGAAAGACATTCTAAGGATCTGGCCTATGAAATCAGGAACGGCCTTTACCTTGTCGGGGGAAAACTCTATCTACCCACACCGGCTTTCCGCAAGACGGCACTTATCTGGTGCCATGACTCCAAACTTGCAGGACACAGGGGTGTGGCCGGCACTCTCGAATACCTTCAAAGACACTTCTACTGGCCTACGATGAGAAGGGATGTAGATCGGTATGTTCAGTCATGTATCGTCTGTCTGCAGAGTAAGTCATCCCGTCAACGACCAATTGGTCTACTGGAACCAAGTGCTGTACCAAAGGGTCCTTGGAGCACGATTTCTACGGATTTTATAGTGGATTTGCCCCGTCTCAAGGATGCACCTGTGTCATGGTGGTAGTGGATTCATTTACCAAATTGGCTCACTTCTCCCCATTAGCTGGTGTTCCCACTGCAGCCAAGATGGCTGACGTGTTTCTCCAAGACATATTCCGGTTACACGGTATGCCTAACAAAATAATTTCAGACCGGGGTAGTCAGTACACCTCCCGGTTCTGGAAGGCACTGTGTGTCAGACTAGGTATCGAAAGAGCTCTCACTTCTGGATTCCATCCGCAATCCAATGGGCAAACTGAACGCCTGAACGGGACCCTGGAACAGTACTTAAGGTGCTTCATCAACTCCCAACAGGACAACTGGTGCACACTACTCCCTCTAGCAGAATTCTCATACAATAACTCCACACATTCCGCTCTGGGGTTTAGTCCTTTTTTCAGTACTTATGGTTTTCACCCTCGCTCTATTCTTCCTGTCTTAGGCCTCTCTACTAGTTTACCATCGGTAGATGCTTCCCTCTCCCTCCGTAGAGAGACACACAAGAAGGCAGAGGAAGGCCTTAAGTCAGCCCAAGCTCAGTACTGTATTCAAGCCAACAAACACCGAAGACCTGTACCGGGTTGGGATGTGGGTACCAGGGTCATGCTCTCCACTAGCTATTTACCTCGTTGGGTCCATCCCTCCAAGCTATCTCCCAAGTACCTAGGGCCATACGAGATCATACAGAAGATCAACCCTGTGGCTTTTCGCTTGAAATTACCCAACAACCTCAAAAGGGTCCACCCTGTTTTCCACGCCTCTCAACTCAAGCCCTTTCATGCTGACACTTGGGCACGTCAGGTTAGACAAGCCCCGATTCCTCAGAGTTCTACTCGGGCGGAATATGAGGTCGCGCAACTCTGTGACTCCAGGTATCATAGAGGCAGGCTGGAATATTTGGTTAAATGGAAGGGCTACCCTTCATCGGAAAACTCTTGGGAACCCATCACACACATAAATGCTCCTGTCTTACTTCGCAAGTACCACTTCTTTCATCCAGGGAAACCAGGGGGCGGATCTTATAGGAGGGGGCATACTGTCATGCCGCCGAGTTCCTGGCATCTATGGAGCCGCTGGCGACGCGGATCTTAGTCCCGTCCGCCAGCAGGTTTCTGTCACGCCCCCTATTTCCTGGTTTCACTTTCCTTCTGTTCTCATTGGTTGAGCGCTCCGCGGCCCAGTGTTTTAACCAGCCACTTCCAGGTCACGGACGCGTCGCAACGCTTCCGGTTTTGTCCCGTTAGCCCTGAGTTGCTTGCTTGCTGTTGCTCTCTTCCTTGGTTTACTCGTATTCCGCCGGTTGGGTCCTCGCGCCCAGTCCGGCCCCCTTTCTGCTCATCCTTCGTTCCTCCACTGTTTCTGCCTGCCATTCTCTCGCTCCCTTTGCTTTGCTTCTCTTGCCCGCCTCCTCTGCCCTCCTTCCAACTTGCTTACCCTTCCTCCTTCCCATCTTAACTTACCGTTCTTCTTCCTCCTGACTGTTTCCGCTTGCTCCTTCCTTCTGTATCCTTCTTCCTCTTGCTCTGCTCCGTCTCTTTCGTGTACCAGTTCCCTGCTTTGTCCAATTGATTTGCTCTCGCCTACCGCTCAGATAAGTTTGCTGTGACCTTCCCGTGTACCAGTCTCCTGCCTGTTCCCCCGGACTGCCTTTGCTTACTGTTTTGGTACCTCCACTTCTTGCCTCCCGTGTACCAGTTCCTCGGACCGCTTACTGGACTGCCTGTGGCTTTTTTCCCTCCTGGTCATTCCAGGGGGAGGGGCCCCCTAGTCTCCCTTTTGGGGGGCACGGTGGCTTCCTCCCGGGGTCGTCCCTATCTACATAAAAAAAAAGGTGCGGTCACGAAGAAAGGAAAAGAAGGGTTCTTGGAAGGAAGAAGAAGGTGAGGAGTCGGGGGAGATCTCGGAATCTACACTGTCGGACGAAGATATCACCGACCCCGGTGACACTTGGGATGACTCCTCTAATTACTTTTAGTGTGTGCCCAGCCGTGAACTGCTGGAAGATTATGTAGTTCACCATAAAAAATGCAACGTGCTCGGCTAAGTTCGGTATAAACCAGTCTTCAGCAAGCGTTGCTGCGAGATTCTCTTTTGTCATGTGTGCTGGATAGTGTGACTGTTCCAATGCTATTTTTAACAGGGCTATAGGCATTACTGGTTTACCAGTGCTGTCTTGTCACCACAAGCTTTCGGAAGGGTTTAAAGAAACCCTTGCAGCTTCCAGAGGTTCTTCTCCTCCTGTGGTGCTTCCCCTTGGAGTTCCATTAATTGGGCTTGCCCTATGTTATTATAGCCCTCGGGTTCACTTTGGGCAACAATCATTTTTTCATTCACATCAGTGATTTCCACATCCATGATGGTCTCTCCCTTGGATGCCATACCCTTTGCTTCCGTGTCTGCTGCTTGATTTCCTCGTGAGATAAAATCTGTCCCCTTTGTGTGGGCGGCACACTTCACGACAGCTATGCCCACTGGGAGCTGTAGTGCCTTGATGAGCCTGTCCAATAAAGCTGCGTGCTGCACTGGCGTACTGTCCGCTCAGAGGTAGCCCCTACTTTTCCAGTGCGCTAAGCCTGCGTGTACTGCTGACATCACATAGGTGGAGTCACTTTACACTGTTACTTCCTGGTCTGCGTGATTCTCAATCGCGAGTATCAACACCATTAATTCTGCAGCATGTGCTGAATAATGAGATGGTAATCGTGCACTAATGAGCACTCGGAATTCTCTGTTTGCTATGTGCTTCATCACAGCAGCACCTGTATATCTTTGCCCATCGTTTTGATCGATTCTCGAGGAACCGTCAACGAAGACAATTTCTCCTTCTGCCAATGCATTTTCTTTCACTCTGGGAATCTCATCATGTGAGAATGTGATACAAATCTACCAGTGGCCTACTTCTCGTGGGCGACCATGTATCAGTCTTAGACAACCTTCCAGGGGGGTGTGGATCACTATGCCCCCCCCCCGCTCTTGTATCTCAGGGCCTTTGTGCACTGTGTTACTCCTAGATTACTCCTATCTTACTCCAATGGAGACATTAACATAAGACACAAAGAAAACACATGAATCGATTCAACAATAGAAACACTTTTATTCATACATAGCAATGCATGAAGCAAACACTACTATAAGGCAAATCTCAAATTTGCACCTTTTATGCTTTCAGTGCAAATCTACCAGCAAGGCAATGACTATAAGCCTTACAGGCTTCTAATGAAAGTTTCCTAATAACCACACCATTCCTCTCCATTCCACACCCTACTTCTCTCTCTAAGACAAACCCTGTCTGATTACCCCATCTATCATGTCAGCCAAAGCTCTGTGTGAGAGTCTGTTCTAATTCCCCATGCGCATGTCTTATTCAGCAATACCCCCCTCTCCAGCTCACTCTGCCAGTCTGGTCAATCGAACTGCTTCAATGCCGCTGCCAAGCTCTCGAACTCTGCTCTCATCAGAATGCTTCCCCAAGCTTCCGAACTCCCAAAGCCATTGGATTCTGCTGCACTAAAAACACTTCTCCCTCAATGGCAACTTCCTTTCATTCGCCTCTCGATCTCATGCCAACCAAAACGTCTCTCTCCAAGTCATCTCAATCTACATCTAAAAACTCCAATCTCCTCACCTCTGGTTATACTATTCAATGATGTATATTAATCTATATGGTTACACTAGTTTTCTCCGAGCGAAAATGCCACTCTTTCTGTCTGTCAGCAATTCTAAATATGAGCGGTGCCTTAATGTCTGTGTTGACTTGTACTTGTACTTTTTCAATCACTGTGTGTTCTGGTCAACGTGACATTTTCTACATATCTATACCATATCTATCTTCTGTCTGCCTTCGGTACAAAACACCATCTCCTCATATTTCTCCATTCAAATCCCTCTATCCTTCTGTATGTCTCTGCCTGCACAAGCTCTCCCTCTACATGGCGCTGCCTACCCCCACCTTCCCCTGTCTGCAAAGCTCTAGTCATGCTGATAATACACAATGCCTTCTCCCTCTCGGACAAAGGTCATGTTATCTCAAAAAGTATTTCCAGCTGCAAACGGAACTCAAGTGTGTGTCCTGCAAACGGACAATTTCAGCGACAGATTCCAGAGCTTCACTGCTGCAAGCACTTCTCACAATAGGTGACAGATCTTTTCTTCAGAGCAGTCCCTGCTCACTGATGCAAGCTTCCTTCATTGATGATGTCTCAATTTTCCCTATTCCAAAGATTTCCCTAGTCTATCCTCTTTTGATACTGCTGTATCATTCACGTGACACTCATTCAGAGTGTTGCAAAACAATGCAGATGGCAACTCTCCTTTGGCAATTCCATGCAATTTCACATAGGCCCTTCACATAGGCCCAACTCCGGATTCAAATTCTCTCCTTCCTTGCCAGTTCATGCTATTGCCAGTTGTTGCCAGTTGTTGCTATGCCATGCCATGCCAGTATTCCAGTTCATGCCATGCTAGTCCCTGCTCTTCTCATGAGGGACCAGCCAACGTTGGATGCAAGTGCAGATTTCAAAGCACAATGGTGTCAGATCAATGCTCTCTCTCTTTCACTCAAGAGACAAAGATTCACTGCTTTTCAAACATGGTTAGCACCAGGAATTCAAATGCTTTTAGAGCGCGTCTTCCTGCTCATTCCCATTTCTCTCTGTCTCCTCAGGCCCAAACTTGTGTCTGGTTCTGGTTCACAAGGTAAGGCATTCCAAATGGATTCTCTTCTGGCTGCAGATTACACATCAGCCCACAAACAGATTTCTCTCCTTTTGCTGAACATCTTTCACTGCTCTTGGCACAGAATGCTGCAAGGTGTCAATTCATATATCAACAGTCAGTCGCGATCTTCACTTTTCATGGCTAGTTGTCATGCCAGGAAATCAGACAACAAGCAAGCTTCTGGGTACCTTCTCATAGCACAGCCATAGACAAAGCCACAACCTAAGGCCTCAAATCAGTCGGTCGGCATTCCCCAGAAGTGCTGCTGCAAAACGTAGATGTCAGGTCTTCAAACAGCCATGATACAAAGTCACATGGTTTCTTCAAGGTCTGGTCAATCTGGTCTGGTCAGTTCATGATGCTGCCAATCATGGTCTGGTCAATTCATGCGATCTGCAAGGTCTCACTGTCTGCAAATCTCGGTCTGGTCAAGGTTTCTCTCCAGATTTCATGCAAAGAAAACAAAAGTGCAAGTATCAGTTTTCTCATCAGTTTCAGGTGTGTTCAAAGCCAAAAACAAAATAGCATTCTCTCTGTATGCTTCAGTGAACATAGCTAGCTCTAAATTCCCCAAGTCTCTCAAAAGACATCAATGCTAATTTCTCTTAGTCTCTACAATCAGTTCTAGTGTATCAGCATACCAGTGCGTCTGTCTAACCATGGCTCTTGATGCATTACTCCATCCCTGTCTTTCTCAAAACAAAACAGGACAGCCCACTTCACATAACTCAAAATGTGTACAATCAAATGCTGCACAACAACATTCCTCTCATTCAATTGCACTCCATGTCCTGCAAAAGCATTGCTTCCTGTGTCATTTTCATGTGTTCTAGTCACAGACATAATGTATTCACACTGAATCACTGAATGTTGACAAAACAAATAGATTTCATTCAAATGGACACTGCTTCCCGCATGTCCAATACAATTCAGATTCAAACAACATTCCTTCCCTTCAGTGTTTACACCTTCTTCAAATAAACAGTCTGCTAATCCCACATGATGTTTCTGCATAACGTAAACAACCCTTCTTTCCATGCACTCATGCAAACTCAAAATATTTAAACAATGCTGTATCTCAGAACATCCAATTTTCGCACGATTCACTCTATTCATGTTCTCCTTCAGTGCTATCCCAGTTTCTATGTCAATAGACAAAATAATATTTTCACTCGATAACGTAGGCATAGTACTGTTGTTACTACTCCTGACAAAAAATGTCATTACAAATGCCATTTCTATTCAAATCAAAGATTTTACATAACTGCTTCCCTGCACAGGTGTCTCCAATGATACAGTTTCATAATGCAAATCTTCATAGGCAAACCCTCTATGCATTCTGCACATATTTGTCAAAAATGCACTCTCCATTTCCTCTTCATAGCAAATTCCTCGTTCAATCTGTTGCTCTACTGTTGCTGCAATCGCTTCATTTATTGCTGCACTATCAGTGGACCAAACTGCTGTCTGGGTCACATTATTTCTGTCATTATTTTGAGGTAACTCTTTCTCCCCATGAACAATATTCAAATCTTCTCCATGCAATACTTCGTGCTGCACCCCTACCAGATTTTCTCTAGGAACTCTGTTCCCACCCATCACTGCTGCTGACAAAGACTTCAATGGGTAATTCAAAGCTGCTGGGACATCCTCCCAGTTTTCAATTACATGTCTGAGACGATATATTATTGCTCGCAAGTCACTAATACATGGTGTCATTTCTGTTCCTGCTACTTCACTATTCACTTTAAATTTTTCAATCATTATGGTTGGTGCTGGCAAAACTTCCCAGGCATCAAGCATATTTCTAAGCCGATTTCTTATTGCTTTCAAGTCACTAAAAAATGAGCTCATTTTGCAGTAATAAACCTCACAACACTTAAGTGAGTTTCCAAAAAACAAGTTTCAAGACTTCTCTAAACATGCAGATACAGTCGTCGACTAGCCAAAAAATGTGCACAAATTCCAACCAATAGGAATCCAAAACAAAGGTCAGATTTCCCCAAAAAGTGTCAATCTCTGCCGAGTTCCAAACAAACTAAATATCACAAGCGTCTTCAAGAAAAAACTGTTTCTCTAGCTTGGCCAAATGGATGTACATTCATTCCCCAAAAATTGCCAGTCATGAAAAACTGCTCTGGATCAATTCCAATTCATATTCCGGATTCAGAATCAATCAGACAATTGCGTTCCCCTTCCTATGGGGAACAAAATTGTGGACAAAGCATGCTTTAATTCATGACATCCCCAAGACAGACAAAACACCAAACATAAAATATCTATTCCCACGAACTAACAGAAAACACAGCTGCACACGATGTTCAAACTTCTACTTCAGCTCATCGATAAGTGGTTCAAAGCCAGCTGCAAAACTCTGCAGACTAAACCCTCTATTCCATGTTATCAGTCATCATCAGTGAAGCCCCGCTTTACGGGTGCCATTTGTGAGGCTGTGATACAAATCTACCATTGGCCTACCCCTCGTGGGCAACCAAATTTCAGTCTTAGACAACCTCCTATGGGGGTGTGGATCACTATGCCCCCCCTGCTCTTGATCTCAGGGGCTTTGTGCACTGTGTTACTCCTAGATTACTCCTATTTTACTCCAATGGACATATTAACATAAGCCACAAAGAAAACACATGAATCGATTCAACAATAGAAACACTTTTATTCATACCTAGCAATGCATGATGCAAACACAACTATAATGCAAATCACAATTTTATGCTTTCGATGCAAATCTACCAGCAATGCAATGACTATAAGCCTTACAGGCTTCTAATGAACGTTTCCTAATAGCCACACCATTCCTTTCCATTCCACACCATACTTCACCCTCTCTCTCTAAGAAAAACCCTGTCTGATTACCTCATCTATCATGTCAGCCAAAGCTCTGTGTGAGAGTCTGTTCTAATTCCCCATGCACGTGTTTTATTCAGCAATACTCCCCTCTCCAGCTCACTCTGCCAGTCTGGTCACTCGAACTGCCTCAATGCCTCTGCCAAGCTCTCGAACTCTGCTCTCATCAGAATGCTTCCCCAAGCTTTCGAACTCCTAAAGCCACTGGGTTCTGCTGCACCAAAAACACTTCTCCCTCAATGGCAACTTCCTTTCATTCACCTCTCAATCTCATGCCGAAAATGTCTCTCTCCAAGTCATCTCCATCTACATCTAAAAACTCCAATCTCCTCACATCTGGTTATACTATTCAATGACGTACATACATCTCTAACGTTACACTCGTTCTCTCCAAGCTAAAATGCCTCTCTTTCTGTCTGTCAGCAATTCTAAATATGAGCAGTGCCTAAATGTCTGTGTTGACTTGTACTTTTTCAGTCACTGCGTGTTCTGGTCAACGTGACATTTTCTACATATCTATATCATTTATATCTTCTGTCTGCCTTTGGTACAAAACACCATCTCCTCATATTTCTCTATTCAAATTCCTCTATCCTTCTGCATGTCTCTGCCTGCACAAGCTCTCCCTCTCCATGGCGCTGCCTACCCCCACTTTCCCCGTCTGCAAAGCTCTAGCCATGCTGATAATACACAATGCCTTCTCCCTCTCAGACAAAGGTCATGTTATCTCTGTCTGCCAAGCAAACTGTTCACGAATACTTGTACACTGTAACCCATAACAATCTTCGCACTCCGCGGTGCTTCTGTGTATCTAAATGGAATGGCTTCATAATGCCAGCTAAATGCTCTGTCTAGCATTTACTCTTTCTCTCGCAAACCCAAGCGCTAACTATAATGCAAACTTCATGCATATTCTAAGTGCACACTCAATGCGTGGTCTACAATGCATACATAATACATAACAACATATCTCTACATGTATAACAGGTCTCTACATGGCACTTCAAATATAACAGGCCTCATTCTATATTCAAATTACAAAAGCATACAAAGTGGCAGAATAATGTGGATAGTCTAATGTTACTATTTCATGTCACTACTAATCAGTACTTATCAGAATGTATGATGGATAACTAAATAGGATGAAATGATGGATAACTAATCCCTTAATGGTTAATGATTCTCTAATAATGGGTAATGATTCTCTAATAATGGGTAATGATTCTGTAATGATAACACACCAGGCCTCTCCATACTATCAGGTTTTACAATCATAAAATTCTTCATAATTTGCACCATCGTGTATTGGCTCTCATTCAGTGACTGGTTCGGCTATGAACATAGCTGGGTTCACTATCTTACATCGAACTATCTTAATCGATGGATTTGATGTGATCACTTCATAAGTAGAAGCTCTCTGCGATGTCAATGTGCCCTTTGGTTTGTAAATAGCGCGTGCTCGATATACAACGTCATGGAGAATCCCATCAAAATGGTTGTAGCTTTCTCTATGGCGAACGCTGCAGCAGCTAAACTTTGTTCACAAGGGAAGTGGCCTCTCATCACTGGGTCCAAATTCCCACTGTAGTATGCCAGGGGCTTGTACCCCAATGTAGTTCTTTGTGTGAGCACTGCCGTCACAACGCTGCCATTCATGTGTGAAAACAGGTAGAATTCCTCTGCTTAATTGGGAATCCTTAAAATTGGTGCGGTGCAAATGGCTCTCTTGAGTTCAGCGAACCCTTTTTCCATGGTCTCAGACCATTCCATTTTTTCTTTTGTCACCTGTGCCTTCTTTAGGGCCTCTAACAAGGGTTTGTTATATGAGCTGTAGTCAAAGACCCATGCCCTGACATAATTGCAAAGACCTAAAAAGCTCTGCATCTGTTTTATTGTGTGTGGCTTAACTGTGTTCAGTATGACCTCAGCCCTCTCCGGGGTAACCCTTTTCCCCTCATGTGAGATCAACTGGACTATATGCAGTGCTTCTTGCGGACAATATTGTAACTTTTCTTTGTCTGTGTTCTACCAACATGTTTCATCTCGTTTGTAAGCGGCACGTCCAGCTATAATGTCCTTAGAATGCCCCTTTCTGTTTATGTGCGCACAACTTGAAGAGATGTTGCGGTCAAACATCAACCCCATCTTACTTGACATTAGTAAGGGTAGGTGTACAAGTGATGTCATCAATGATATTTGTGATGTCATATTTGATGTCCTGGGTGTTAGTTTTAGCAATGCACGTAGATGCTGCGATTTATGGTTGCTGAGCTTACCATAATGGGGGAATGTGCAGTGTTTTTTGGTTTCACATCCCTTTAACAACATTTTTTTACTGAATGTACATATATATATGTGGCAGAGAACGAAAACAAAGGGGCTAAACATGTGATGTTGTCAGTGATGTCATCAATAACATTTGTGATGCCATTGTTCATGTTGTGGGTGTTAGTGTTAGCAGTGCACAGTGGTGATGGCAGCTATGGGGGCTTAGTTTACCATAACTGGCGAATTTCAGGGGGTTTTCAGTTTTAATTTGAACTATAAGGGGGAGGTAGATTTTTTTTTTTATGAAGTACACAGGTTTTTGGTAGGGCAACTTAACCATAACGTCCCCTCTACAAAGTTTTTTTGTAGTGAATATATGTATATATATATACATTCTACTCTACTTCTAACTGTATTTTTGTTTTCCCACCTCCCTCTGTTACCTTCCCTTACTTGTTCTAAGGCATGCACTTTTTGCCAAAGTATTTAGTCTTTTTCACTCACTGTTCTCACATTTCCTCTCTGGATGTTCGGGATCTCCGACTTCGTCACCGCTTCTCCTGCCGTTCACCCGATCAACTGCTTGTAGAAGTGGGAAGGGATTTGTGGGAGAAAGTACAGGTCCCTTCAGACCTAGACCTGCAGGTTTTGCACTTTATTCTAGCCACTATCTACGGGGAGCTTCACGTTCTACTTAGCTGGATGGCAAAGGACTTGTGATATTGCAGAGGACGCAGAGTCACTTTATGTCAACGGTCAATGGGTGTCTTATATAATCGATAATCGATAAACCATCCTATCTCTGCTATAAATTGGCCTACGCCAAGCTGCTCGTAAGTCGCTTGTGAAGGAATCCGTGTTGTAAGGTCCTGACCTTAAAATCAATGTAAACCGCCATTTTAGGTCAATCCGCCATTTTAGGTTCGCGTTGCAAAGTCACCCTGTGAGTTAAAATGGTGGACAATGTCATTCCAAAATACAACATGGCTGTCTTGACCTCTGTACATAACTAATATGTAACTTGCCGGCAGGCCACTTGTTGAGGTTGTGAACTGAGACCTTGGGCCTCATTAGGACCCTGGCGGAGAGGGTTTTACGCCAGCGTAGTGCATGGCGTACCTCTCCGCCATACTACGAGTTCCCGTAGCGCCATGGCGGCCTTTTCCGCCTGGTTTTACCAGGCGGAGAAAACCATGGCGCTACGGGACCTCGTTGTTAATTACGCCACCGTATTTTACGGTGGCGTAATTAACTCCTTCCCCACTCCCATTATACCCTATGGGGCAAAAATGGGAATGGGGAAGGGCAGAATGGGGATTGGGGATTTACCGCCCCGCCAAGGTCGGAATGGGGCGGTAAATCCGCCAACCCCCATGGCGCTATCGGCGGCTTTCCGCCATGCTTCGCGGTGCATTTAGCACCGCGAAATCCGCCTGGGTCCTAATGAGGCCCCTTGTCCTTTGTTGACCTGTGTGTAAGGGATTACTTGTGCAATGAAACTAATCCACGAGTATACAATAAAGACAATGTATTCAAATACTGAACATAGAACACTTGTTTAACCGCATTGTATTAATGTTTAAGAAGACCTACATGGAAAATCCCAGAATACATAGTTGCCGTATAGGCTTGTTGATATATGTATTAAAAGCAAACCAGTTATATGCGGAAGTGCGAGACTTGGCATGAACCGTAGATCGGTGATGTATTAGTGGAATATTAACCCGAAGTGGGGCTGGACATCGTGCTCACAAAAAGTATAAAAAGCCAATGCATTCTAATGTGCAGCGTCTCTCACTGAACACACCGAACCATGCTGGAGTTCGTTGTGTTGCACTGAGGGCTGATAGCTATCTGATTTTTGCTCTGTTCTTAGTGACTGGATTCAGTATAAAATAAAGTACTTTGTATGTTCCTTTGTAACCCGTGTTCGGTGTGTTTCCTTTTGGGGTACTCAGCCTCGATATTTTGATTTTATTTTCACAGTTGGCGCCCGAATAGGGGCCCTCAAGATTGATGCTGGATTGTTGAAGGTTGACTCAGGCTATCGGACCGGGATTGGACGGTGTGACAGAAGGAGGCCCCCACTGAACGAGACGCGACACCTCAGCAGCGCTGCATGACCCGATCCCTGGATGATTAGCTTGTGGTCCGAGATGGCATCTTGACGAGGGTCCACTTATCGAGGCGGGCAGATTTGCCGGAATCACCATACACGAGGTAAGATTAGTTAGGTAAGATTCTTTGAAATCCGATCGGACCTCCTTAGGTTTGTTCAGGTGAGTCGTGACCCGACTTTTAATTCAACCCTGATAATTTGAATTTGGCGCATTGTATCTGCAGACACAATTATTGACCAGGTAACACCAATAATTTGATATGCTTGGGAAATTGTCTACCTGCTTCAGGGCGTTGTTCCGCAGCGATAGACAATCTTTGGAATTTAGCCATCCCGCACCACAGGAGGGGTCGCCGGCATGTACTATGTACTGTAAGCATGGCATTGGAAGTACAGTATTTAATGACATTTGGCACAGACAAACCAGACATGCCTCCAAACTTCAGTGGCCAATCAGTGATAGTTTTGAAATCCCTTGTATTGAGTATTTAGAGTCAATTCTATTAAAGAAAAAGGCTAGACCTGCATCTTTTGATGTTTTGCAGAATTGGAAAAAAGAAGCGTTGCAGCAACTTATAGTAGAGAAAAACATGCGCGCCGTCATAAGACGAACGCCGAAAAAGCATTATTGTATGACCAAGATAAACATTCTGAATTGACTAGAAATATTGATAGGGCTTTCTCACTTGGAATTCAGGAAATGTATCCTTCCAAAGACCTCCATGCTTCTGATGAATTTATAGACAAATTGTTAAATGAACGAAGGCCTGGTGCCTCTGCGCCACCTCCGTATGTTCCTCTTCCTGCTGCTTTGCCTCTTCCTCCTGTTATTCCTGCTCTACCTGCTGTTGTTCCTGTTGTTCTTGCTCCTCCTAATGTTCCCCTTCCTCCGGCTCCTCCACCTCTTCTTATCACACCAGTTACAGTACCTCCATTGAATTTGCCTGCTCCCTCTCTTCCAAGTGGTCCTGAGCTGCTTGTAGTCGATCGAGGTGCAGGGTCAAAGGTTGTCACTCGCAATACTGTACCACCAGAGAAGAAACACGATTTGATTGCATGGGCTAAGCATTGTATGGAGAAGGATGATCAAGCTAATGTTTTTGCCACACTTTGTAATATGAACATTTATCCTGAGAAAAATCTTTTTATTGAAGGTTTAGGGATTCATTTATGTGTAATGTGGGGAAAATTAAATAATACAGATCTACCGGAAGGGTTAAGGGATCTAAATACTTTAGCGTTTTCTAGAGACACTGTGGAGAAAGTAAATGAGCATGTGGAGAGGTTATTTGGGTCTAGAAAGGAGTTAGAAAAGTTACAGAATGAGGATGACGAGGAGGAAAGTATGTATGTACAGAAACGGTTCCTTCCTTGTCGTAAATCAATATCTGAGGAAGCACGAATTTGTATGAAGGACGCACTTAGATGGATTTCGGATATGTCGATAACTCCAGTTGAAGTATATGACACATATAGTCACTATACGCCAGAAATGCAGAGGAAAGTGATACAGGTTATGATAGAGTACCTACAGGATGATTGTGTAAAAAGAAAGATTAGTTGTCCCACAGAGTTATTGAGTATTTACAAGAGAGCTTTTTCACTTGACACTTCTTCAACTGCTTTAGCGCTCGATTTAGCTCTGTTGCTTAGTAAGCGTTCAGAGTCATCTACTTCTCAGTTGCATATGAGAGAGGTTCCTCCGACATTTGTCCCGAAGGTTGAGATTGCGGCCGATGTTGCACGAAATATAGTCGCTGTGGACATTCCTGCACATTATGTATTCGTTCACGTCCCGTTCTCAAGACAGGAAGTGAATACTATTA
Organism: Ambystoma mexicanum; assembly: GCF_040938575.1. NCBI lineage: Eukaryota > Metazoa > Chordata > Amphibia > Caudata > Ambystomatidae > Ambystoma > Ambystoma mexicanum. The sequence goes on from NC_090922.1 coordinate 869,535,361, forward strand.
GGCAATCTATTCCTGATATTAGGAAAAATCCGACAGGATTTCATAAAGAAATAGAGTCTGTTTTGCAATCCTCAGTGTTCACCTTAGGCGATAACGATTTGTTATTCCCTATACCCCTGCCCATAGATTTGTGGAAACAAGTTAGAACTATAGACGATGTGCCAGGGTTGGGAGATAAATGGATGAATATAACTAGACTCGATGGAGAAAGGCCAGCTGGTGAAAGACCGCCTCAGGTGATATTAACTTTGCCTGATAGAATCATTGCAAAATTGAAAACCATAATTGCAGAGAAAAGAATTATTTGGGACAAACTTACGGCCTGTGTCCAAGGAAAGTCTGAGGGTGCTACTGAGTTCTTTGATCGGTTCGAACAGGTATTCTCGGATTTCAGTGGACAAGACCTAGGCACAAATTCTGGAAAAGATTATTTGTGGACAAATTTGTGCGTGGATTGCTGCCCGACATCAAGTCACAAATGATGCCTTCTGAGAGCGCTTGGCAGGCGAAATCACAATCAGAAGTACTGCACATGGTTCAGTACTACGTGAATTGTGTCAATAATGAAAAAGATAGAGTTGAAAAACGAAAAGGTGATTTGAAAACTAAAGTGCTATTGCAGCAAATTGTTAGAGGCCCCAGAGGGGGTACTTCTCAGATTAGAGGTCAGTATGTCCCGCAAGGGAATGTGCCCTTGTGTCCTGTGAACATTAACCAGTGTGCCTATTGTCGTCAAGAGGGTCATTGGTGAGCACAATGCCCCGTCCTTTGACAAAGGTCGAATAACACATTCGGGAATATGGGTAGATGATCCAGAGGTCGCCCGGGTGTAGAGGGCCCTGTTAGAGGTCAGTTTACACAGGATCCTCAGCAACCTTTCTCGCAGGACAATCAGATTTCGAGTATGGGCACCAGGAACATATTTGATCATCCTTCTGCTGCATATTTATCTGAAGAGCTTCCTTTTGATGACATTCTGTTTCGTTAGGATTGTCCGAAGCAGGGTTTGGAACCTACACCTATTCCCGTCAATCAGAAAGGTCCCTACGTTGAAATGGTGGTGGGAAATAGGAAACATCAGTTTTTGATAGACACTGGAGCACAGAAGTGTTCCATTGATCATTCACCGCTTCCAAACATTCCACTGTCAGGGCAAACCAATGTTTCTGTAGGGTTTTCTGGCACACCAGTTGTTTGTCCGGTTTTTTCGCCGGTACCCATTTCTTTGGGTCCCTTTACAGACCACTGTCCATTTCTGTTGACTTCGAATTGTGGAGAGAACTTGCTGGGGTTAAATCTGTTAAAAGAATTAAATGCAGTGATTTATTGTTCTTCTGATGGAGTGCGCTTGACGATTTCACCACAGCAATTTTCTGTCTCGCAATTCTTGAATAGACCTTTGCCGCCAGAATTCATTAATGTACCAGAGAGCTTATGGGCTGTTGACGACAATGATGTCAGTGTTTTACAGATTGAACCTGTTAAGATAGTTTTGAAACATGGAATTGAGCTGCCACGCATTCCCCAGTATAAGATTTCAGTTGAGGGCGAGCAAGCTTTGAAATGCATTGTTTCCGATTTTGTGCATCGCGGGGTGATTGAGGAAATTTCAGGAAGTTTGTGCAATAGCCCGATTTTACCCGTGTACAAGAAATGCGATAATGCAATTCCTTTCCGTTTCATAATTGATTTACGTGCCATTAATAAAGTCATCGATCCACAATTTCCAATTTTGCCTGATGTAACGACAATCCTAACTATGATCCCAGCTACAGCTGCTTACTTTAGTGTTGTGGATCTAAAGAATGATTTCTTTAGTATTCCTATACACAAGGATAGTAGATACCTGTTCGCGTTCACCTTAGGGGGTCGCTCTTTCACATTTACTCGTGCACCTCAAGGGTACACAGAGAGTCCTAGCATCTATAGTAGGGATTTGAAAGAACAGCTTGATACCCTTGAATTGCCCTCTACTTGTACATTGCTTCAGTATGTTGATGATTTGCTTTTGGCTGCTGACTCTGAGAGCGCCTGTAAGGAGGGCACTGTGTTATTGCGTATCCATCTAGCTAAGCATGGTCACAAAGCTCTGCTTAAATAATTTCAATATTGTTGCCAGGAGGTCACCTATTTAGGCTATCTCCTGTCAATGGAGGGAAGAAGATTGACACCTGAAAGAATAAACCACATTTCTGGCATGTCTGTCCCAAATACACAGAAGGAAGTTAGAGCCTTGATAGGTATGGCTTCTTACTGTAGGTTGTGGATCCCAAATTTTTCACTAGTGATCAAACCGATGTTGGCTTTGACGAAGAAGGGAATTTCTTCGCCATTGCCGTGGAATGCAGAACACCAGCAATCGTTTGACTTGCTTAAGACTGTATTATGCTCTGCACCAGTTTTGGGCACACCAAACTATGACAAGGCCTTTGTGTTGTTTGTGCATGAATGTGATGGATGTGCTTTGGCTGTATTAACGCAGGAACATGGAGGGAAGGATAGGCCGTGTGGTTACTTTTCTTCCGCCCTTGATCCTGTAGCATGTGCTTTGCCAAGATGTTTGCGAGCTGTCGCTGCTGCTGCTGCATCTGTAAAACAGAGTGAGGGAAAGGTCCTAGGCCATGATCTAACCCTGATGGTGCCTCACTCTGTAGATGTTCTACTGAACCGAACCCAAACGCAACACCTCACTTCTGCACGGTTGACAAGATATGAATTGATCTTGTTTGCTCCTCACATTCAAATTAAGAGGTGTTGTGTTCTTAATCCGGCTGAACTCCTACATTTCCCGCAAGATACTACTTGCGGGGGTGAAGAGTCACATGACTGTCTGTATACTACTGAACAAGAAACAAAGGCTAGAATTGATTTGAAAGATACTCCTTTGGATAATCCGCAAGGAGAGCTGTTGTGTGATGGCTCCTGCTTCAAACTTCCGGACGGTACATCCACAGCTGCTTATGCAATCACCACATTAAGCACGGTTGTGGAAACTAAGAGAATCACGCATAATTCTGCGCAGGCCGCAGAGATTATAGCATTGACCCGAGCTTGTGAACTTTCCGAAGGGCTTGCAGTAAATATATATACTGACAGTCAGTATGCCTTTGGGGTGGTTCACAACTTCGGGAGACTTTGGTCAGAGAGAGGGTTCCTAACTTCACACAGCACTAAAATCCAACATGGCTCCCTAATAGTACAACTACTCTCAGCGCTTGCGCTCCCTTCTCAGTTAGCAGTTATGAAATGTGCAGCACATCGAAAGATTACAGATGACATAGGGAAAGGGAATGCTTTCGCTGATCAGAAAGCTAGACAAACTGCTACCGATCCCCTTACAGAGATGTATGTTTCAAGGGAGACTGTAAATGCTTATGCAATGGATGAGGGTGTTGGGTCTGTGCGGGATATCCAAGCTGATGCCACATTAGAAGAATCCAAGAGGTGGGCTGAAGGCTTGGGGAAACTTGATGATGACGGGTGTTGGGTGGACATAGTTGAAGGGAAATGACTACTCCCTGTCACGTATATAATGATGATGGTCATCGTGGCCATTGGTCCTACGCATGTATGTGCCCAAAAGATGACAAAAATGTTGAAAGTTTGGGCAAATGACAAAATTTTGAAAATTGCCCAGCGCTACATCCAGGATTGTATGATTTGCCTACAACACAATGTGGGAAAGGCGACAGTAACTCCAAGGGGAAGTTTTGGGCCACCCTCTGTCCCCTTTGAAGTTATCCACTTTGACTTTATTGAAATGGAACGATGTGACAATAAAAAATATGTGTTGGTGGTCATCTGTGCTTTTAGTAAATGGGTTGAGGCTTTCCCCGTTAAAGATGCTACAGCCATGACTACTGCAAAAACCATGTTAAGGGAATACTTCCCGCAGTTCGGGCTACCAAGAGTTATCTGGTCGGACAATGGTCCACATTTTGTCGCTGCTGTAATTCTGCAGATATGTGCGGCATTACAAATTGACAAACGGTTCCATTCGGCGAGACATGCTCAGAGCGCCGGACTAGTAGAAAGACACAACGGTATCATCAAGAACAAGCTCGCTAAGACGTGTGCCGGCACCAAACTAAAATGGCCGGACGCCTTACTGATCATGTTATAATCCATGCGTGCAACCCCTCAAACTAAGACTGGGCTCTCTCCATTTGCGGTGGTAATGGGGAGACCTGCCAATATTTGGAACCTTCCAAAATGCAATCCATTGAAAAATGTTGAAAATGTATTACTTTCAGACGATTGCAGCCAGTTGACTAAAAACCTGTATTTGATTTATCACCAAGTACGAGAAGCTTTACCTGTGCGATACAAGGGCCCGGGCCACAGTATACGGCTTGGGAGTTGGGTGCTCGTCAAGGCATTTGAGTGCTTTTCTTGCCTTGCGCCTCGCTGGTGTGGGCCGTTCCAGGTCCTGTTGGTCACCCAAACAGCGGTGCGGGTCTCTGGAAGAAAGAACTGGATCCACGCATCCCATGTCAAGAAACTTCCTCACCCAGTGCCACACGTTACAGAAGAAACAGAACCCCTCGCTAATGCTGCAACCAATGATCCCAAAGCAGTAAGCAGCAGTGAGAGTGTGTCGGAGAATCTCTCTGAGCCCTTGAGGCTTTGGGAAGACGGGGAAGCGGGCATTTTATCTCCACACTCTCCAAAAGTTTTGCATCCGGAAACTGCTGTTTCAAATTCGGCATCTTCACTTGTCTCTGACACGTTGCTCCCAACGGGAAGTGATGACATATTGTTTCCGGATCAATCAGTACCGCGAAAAGTAAGGTACAATCTGCGTCCAAGAAAATAGACTTACGGCACGGTTTTACTGTGCATCTGATAGACTTACGGCATGGTTCGACTGTGCATTCGAAGAAGAAAAGGATCATCGAGGGCTTGTTTTTGCCCAACTTTGAGAAAGGGGATTCTGTTGGCTAGGGTTGTGGAAGGACTAAGAAGTCGCCCGGCCGGGAGGTCGCCATTAACGAACATTGGGGTATCCGTCTGAAGGCTACCGCTACCACTCGTATGGGACTTGTAAATGAGGGGGTGACCAACCGGGACAATGGACAAAATGCCTGGGCCCCGAAAATGTATTGCTGTGTTTTTATAATGATATTTGGGTTTTTAATAGTCGCTGCCTTAGGGTTGTGGTACCTTGAGGAAACTCATTCTTTAGAAATGTTGTTACCTACTGAAAGTATACCTACTGTTCCTACTCCCTTTGTACATTTGCATACTCTGTCCTCTAGGGACTCTCAGCTTAGACAAAGGTACCACAATAATACTCTACTACTTATCATGAATGCTACACATGCCATTTTTAATAAGTCTAACTGTTGGATCTGCTCACATTTACCGCAACACGGGGATAAGGGGCTAGGTTGGTATATTCATCCTTTACCTTTGACAACTGCTTGCTATGCTTCTCTTAGAGCACTGTTCTTTGGCCGTTGGAATGATAGCATCTCAGGGAACTTTGATGGCACCAATTTGAATAGTTTTGAAAAACATGTTTTGACTCCCCTGGGATGCTCGCTTTTCGCAAACAGGAGTAAACCTAACGTTGCTTCTATTAGGCCTTCTGATAAACTGTTTCGTCCTATCCAATCTTTGATTTCCTTTAAGATGGCTCCAATAGGCAATAAGGATACCATGCCTCCTTCTTACACTGTTAATCATAGCCCAATTCAGTTTCTTTTTGCATACAGAGGAATGGAACTCAGTCAATGGGAGATTTTCTAGGTTGTGCCAAAGTTGCAAATTTGACTGGGGAAAACAGACCTTTGTATGTAGGCGAACCTGTCTACTTTGTCTGCGGTAATGTAGCATTCTCATGGTTGCCCAGGGATTGGCAGGGAACCTGTTATTTAGGGATCCTGTTACCTGGGGTGTTTATAGCTAGTACAAAAGAAGTTTCAAAGGCTCATCCACGGCAGGACGAGAATGGTGACACCCCAGCACAAATCTTGGGAGATATAGCAAAATCAGTTGTGTCATTTTGGGGGCAGATAGCGAATTCAGAAGATATCAGAAAACTAGCGAGAGTACTGGAGAGAACCATCAACCGGACCACGGACATACTCTATAATATGATGTTAGAACAGAGGCGATAAGACTAGTAGCACTTCAAAACCGGATGGCATTAGATGTCATTCTGGCTGAACGTGGTGGTGTGTGTAAATTAGTGGGGTCTGCTTGCTGTGTTTTCCTACCAGATTCCTCCCCAACCATCTTCAAGGCAATACAGAATCTGCACGTCCTTAGTTCAGAAGTGCATGTTACCGAGGGAAACTGGGATCTTAGCGCTTGGTTCTGGGACTTCTTGCGATCTTGGTGTTGGAAAGTACTTTCGGTCTTGCTGATTATTTTGTGAATCCTGTTGTTTCTTTGTTGCTGTATTCAGTGTCTACCTGGTATGTGTTCGATGCTAGGGGGATGTTGCACACAAGCGATAGGTTAGATAGGACATAAAGTGTATGCCCCAGATAAAACTTCCAAAGAATATGTGTTGAAAGAAATTTAAGCGAATCACCTAATGGCAATAGATATTTCCGACAGCGATTCAGGGTGCATGGATGATGATGCATGGAGTTATTTGCAAGGAGATCCAAAGTAGTTTTAGCACTTGGCATAGTCCAAAAGGAGGGTTTGTCAAAAGAGAAATTATATTGTGCCTCCTAATACAATAAATAATATGTATATTGGCCTACGCCAAGCTGCTCGTAAGTCGCTTGAGATGGAATCCGTGTTGCAAGGTCCTGACCTTAAAATCAATGTAAGCCGCTATTTTAGGTCAATCCGCCATTTTAGGTTCGCGTTGCAAGGTCACCCAAAATACAACATGGCTGTCTTGACCTCTGTACGTAACTAATATGTAACTTGCTGGCAGGCCACTTGTTGAGGTCGTGATCTGAGACCTTGTCCTTTGTTGACCTGTGTGTAAGGGTTTATTTGTGCAATGAAACTAATCCACGAGTATACGATAAAGACAATGTATTCAAATACTGAACGTAGAACACTTGTTTAACTATATTGTATTAATGTTTAAGAAGACCTACATGGAATATCCCAGAATACACAGTTGCCGTATAGGCTTGTTGATATATGTATTAAAAGCAAACCAGTTATATGCGGATGTGCGAGACTTGGCATGAACCCTAGATCCGTGATGTATTAGTGGAATATTAACCCGAAGTGGGGCTGGATATCGTGCTCACAAAAAGTATAAAAAGCCAGTGCATTCTAATGTACAGCGTCTCTCACTGAACACACTGAACCACGCTGGAGTTCGTTGTGTTGCACTGATGGCCGATTGCTATCTGATTATTGCTCTGTTCTTAGTGACTGGATTCAGTATAAAATAAAGTACTTTGTATGTTCCTTTGTAACCCGTGTTCGGTGTGTTTCCTTTTGGGGTACTCAGCCTCGATATTATGATTTTGTTTTCACACTATATCTGTATATGGTAACGGAGTAAGGGGATTGGGCAGACACTGTCAGGTGGGGCATCCAAGCCCTTCCTTCAAAATGGTTACTGTAGACGTCACTAAAAGTACGATGTACTATTGGTTCTACTAACTATAGGACCCTCGATTACTTGGTCCACTATGATTGGGTTGGCAACAACCCCACGCATACTTTTCCATTTTGCCTAGCAGCATAGAGAATAGTCGGCCAGGTGCATGGTGCCTATCAGCTCCCCCGCCCTTCCTCCAATTATTGTTACAATCAATCATCACTTCAGTAGTTCTGTGTAAATTATTTCACTGTGGTTGGCCTTGAGACTGCATCTCTGTCTGGAAAAGTTCTGATATCTTTGCATGGCACTCCTCCATGCGTAGGTGTGAAAGTCTCACTTCTTCTCGCTAGGCTGGTCACATGATTCAGACAATTTGTGTATTTGATTTTCATTTTGCCCACTACCTGTCTTCTGCTTCTTATCTTGACCTTTCTGAGCAGGAGATTCTGTTCTTTGCTTCATTAATTGTAGCTACTGTTCATCTATTTTATCTGATATTACCTTGGCTTTTTGGCACGATTTTTCTCTGCTGAGTTTAACTTCTGCGTTTTATTCTTGATTTGTTAAATGTGAAGCTCTCCGCATGCGGCCTCTAGTAACCTTTGGTTGATTCTGCTCTTTGTGCATAGTGGAAGCATACTTATATAACGTGCTTATTCTGAGGTAGATATGTATAGGTGGCGCTTGCCGCAATCTATCTTACTACTAAGCAGAGCAAGCCCCACGATTTTCTCAGCTTTCTTGCAGTTCCAAGCATATGTACAATCGTAAACTGGTCCAATATCTTTGTCATGCTCATGGCATAAGCTTCTTACATTTGACATCGTCCTTTCACTTTAGGTTTGCGATGTCCCTTATTTATGCATTTCGTCTCTTTTTATCCTTCTCAGGTTGTCACATCTTCTATACATGAGTCAGTCTGGGTTCTTGTGGCGTCACTATTCATCTTCCATTAAGACCTTTTTTGCTTCTTCAGGGACTGTGCTCAGACGATCTTCATTCCGTTTCATTTGTTGATATGGTTTTCTCAATGGATATCTCACAGTCCAGGTTTTCTTAGGTGTAGGTACCTCAATAGGTGCTGTTCTTGAGATAGGTACTGGTCAGAGCCCTACTGCGGCTCTCTGCTGGTTTATTTGCTCATCATACGTCACATACTTCGGTGTGAACTTTCCTGGTAATTCAAAATGGACGGTTGGAGTGCGGGCCGTGCTTGGGACCTCCTCTACAACCTCTCCAATTGAATGAAAGAATAAGTAGATTTATTCATTATAATTTGGAATCCCTAACACAGGGGAGGTACTTTTCACTTTTTTTAATTCCTGTAATCCTTCATTCATCTCTTCTGTCCGTACTAGTTTGCTTTTTGCCACCTGTACTTACTTGAGTCCTTTTAAAAGTGGTTGAACATATGTATTGTAGTCAAACACCCAGGCCTGCAATAGTTGCATAGGCCTGTGAATTGTTGCATTTGTCTTACTGTTTTTGGCTGTTCAGTCCTCATAGTGGCCTCTGCCCTTTCAGGTGTCACTTTTCTTCATTCGTAAGAAATCAACTACCCTATATATAGTACTTCTTCTCGGCAATATTGTAGTTTTTCCTTTTTCACTTTGTACCCTATGACCATATAGTCATCAATTTGACAGAGTTCTGCACCTTTCTTTTGACTCACTGCACACTAAAATGTATTCAACATATTGAATTATGGCGCTTTTGAGTTGAACATTACCCAAGTCCATCTGAAGTACTCTGTTAAAAATTGAGTGGACTCACAGTACCCCGAGGCAAATGAGTATGTTTCAGATGAATTGTTCTATATGAAAAGGAAGTTAGGTCTTGTGAGTCTTCATGAAGGGGAATTGAGAAAAATGTATTCTTTAAGTCTACAACAGTGAAATACCTCACTTTAGGTGGGATATTACACAATATTGTCGCAGGGTTCGGAACTAAAGATAATTCTGCTTCAACTATATTGTTTAGGGGTCTTAGTTCTTGTATGAATATCCACAACCCTCCTGTTGATTTTATGACAGGGTACGCAGCCGTGTTACACAGGGAATCTGATGGTACCAAAATGCCTTGCTTCATTAAAGCAGATATGGTTTCGAATATACTGTCATCCGCTTCTCTAGACATGAGGTACTGTTTCGCATGTGGCAAAATTACTCCTGGTTTGAGCTTAATTTTCACTGCTCCTACTCCTTTCAATAGACTCACGTCCTATGGACTTGTAGTCCATAGTATATTCAGTACCTTTCCCTAGTCCTCATGAAAGAATTGTGGTTTCTTTTTTAATCAAATAACTGAGGTTTATGAAGAATACTGTCCCCTCACTTGAACCGTCATCCCTGAATAGTTCCTCATCAGTTAAATCTGTCACACTGTTTTCTTCATCGAGGGCTATCACCGTTCTCCATCCCCTTCCCTCATCATCTCTCCCATGAAGGATCACCCTTCTTCCCTCACTATTGCTGCTTCTGGTTCTAAAGAGGCAATCTGCCCTTCCCCACTATCCATAGGTATCTCTGACCTGAAAATAAATGTATCAGGTATCCTCAACATCTTGCTGATCAATTTAGGCAACCATGATAATAAAATAGTCATGCCATACAAAAACACATCCTCATCTATAGGTACTCCTCGTAGAGTTTTTTTTCCTGTAAATGGTAATATGAACTCCCTCATATTTACATAATGTATTCCTGGAGTGGAACACACTATTCCTTCGTCAGTGAAAGATATTGTCATGTTCAGTTTCGTCATCAAGTCACATCCTAAAATGTTCACTGGCATTTTCTTAGAATACAACAATGTCATACACATGTCGTGTTCACCTATAGAAAATTGTAATTCGTCTGTAAATGGAACTAAATTCGTCACTCCAGAAAATGCCTGCGCCTTCAGGACAACACCTTACATTGGATATTTTCCCTTGCTGACACAGGAACAAGTTGCTACAGTGTCCACAAGAAATTAAAATGTCTTGCCTCCTATCATCACCTTGACCTTTGGCTCCTCTCTGGGGTCCGGTGTTACAGATAGCACGGAACACACCACACCAGGTCCTTCTGTGGGCTGTGTTATTGTGGATATAAATTCATCCCCATACCAGTGAAAGGATTTCCTCCCACCACAGTCACAGTCATATTCCCTGATTTGCATGTAGCCACTTGTGTGGCTTCTGTGTCTATGGGCCATTGTGATGTACCTGTTTGTTGGATTGGAATATATTTTACTGGGTGTGTCGGTGCATGTTGCGTCTGCATAGGTGCTTGATGTTGTTGCCCCTGTGGTGGCATTGGAATCTGTTGCATTTGTTGTGCTTGCGGTGCATATATCTGATTCTGCGTGCAATCTTGTGCATAATATCCTTGTGAATCTGTTTTATACTTTGCAGCATATCCCATCCCCCCTCTTGGAGATTGCCAATTCTGCTGGTGCATGCCTCCCCTACTTCTACATACTCTAACTAAATGTCCTAATTTACAACAGCCCCAATATTGTGGTGGCTGTCCACAATTTAATCCTCCCCTTCCTTGAGGGTTTTGAAATACACAACCTCCTCTCGAGGCCTATTCCCTCTGCCTCTCGGCATAGAATTATACCCATTCTTATCCATCACCTGTGCTGCATTATTCTTCTGTGGCAACATTTGAGCTGTTGCACCCTCATTATTTGTCAGTACTGCTCCTTCTATGGTATATTTTGATAATTTTTTCATCACTAACTTCACCTCTTCCTGTTTTCTTCCCTCTGCTTTCTTTGTGTCTTTCTCCCTTAAAATTCTACGATAGTGCACAATGGCCAATTGCATCTCTTGCCATGGCTTTGCTTCCATTCCTACATATTTCTTTAGTTAACGCTGCATCAATTCTGGCAGTCCATGACACAAGATATGATAAAATAACGCTACTGTCTTGTCCCATGATTCATGCATCTCCAGATTCCATCTGTCCTGAATCTCTTGAATAAAGGCAATGGGGTCTTCATGTTAAACCGTATCCGCATATTACCGCCTCGTCATGAATATTGGCCTAAGCCCATTCATGTTGCACAGAAAACCGCATCTGAAATGTTCCGCTTTTCGATCAACTCCGCTGCCATTTTATGAATTGTCTGCCATTTTGATTTCAACTCTTGTTTCTGTGTTCTAAAATGGTGGGCTGTGTTTTTAACTTGCAGCCGAGCCGAACGACCTTTGAGTTCTGTTAATGTTTAGGCTTACCGAGAGCAGACTGTTTGACCAATGTAAAGAAGCCTTGTGACTCAAATGAACTGCCATCCAAGTGTTGTCTGCGCACACAAGCCTCATCCTCATATAAACAATGAGACAATGGAAAACAAACTCAGATTGTGTGTTCTGGCTGAACTGCATTGTAGCGATTCTTGTAACAAGGCTTACTGCAGATAAGAGAAGCAACAGCATCATTGTAACTTCATGGACATGCAAACTTGTTTAATTCCTTGTACAATATTGTAATATTTGACATGTGAACTGGGCACGAACTCTAGCATGTAACTTATTAGCTTGGAGAGAGGCTGAACAATGTTTCGGAAATAGTATAAATATGTCTGTATTTAGATGTCCAGCACTCTCACCCCTCACTGTGTCTGGTGGTACACACTGCAAGGTTTTGGGAGCCAGATAGCTATCTGTTTTGCTTTGACTATACAGTAATAAAAGATACTTGTATCTTTTCAACCCGTGATTGGTGTATTTCATTTGTGGTACTAAGCCTCGATATTTCTTTGGTCTTTCATTCAGTCTCCCCTATTTTTCTAGTCATTATTGCCCCAATATCTTATGTATCAGGATATTGTACACTAAGTGATCATCAGACATCTGCTTTACAATTATTAAATGGCACTCCATCATGCACCGTGTTTTGTCCAGTGATTTTAGGATATCCTGCTCTTTTCCACACGGCGTCAGCTCTCTCCCCCCTAGGATGGCTGATAATAGGCCTTTAATATCACCTATAGCTAAAGTCGCACGTGACGTTCTTTTTTCTAGTTAGAAAATCCTTTTTTCTGCACCCGAAATTAAACTTGGGAGCGTATATTTTAAATGTTCTTTGTCCATCTGAGGAGATGGTATGGATTGTGGTCAACCTCCCCCTTTCTCTAATAGTGGAAATTGTTACAGTCTTGGTTCATGGTCATACCCACCCATGCTCCTTGTTTTCCAAGCAGAGTTGTCCTCGCTGGTTTCTCTTCGTCCTGGCAATGCTCTTAATCTACTTATATACGGTGGGGATATATCCCCTGTACTACGTGACCATACTTGCGGTCTTTCAACATATGGTGCTGATTCTGGTATTTGTTCTATGGTGTCTTCTAAATCTGACCACTTTACCCCTTTATCTACACTCGATTCCCTTGAAAATCCACAAGCACCCTCTTTTTGCGCCCTCTCCTTATCCTCTCTTTCTTCATCTGACATCATAATTCCCTAGCCTGTTTGGCTGTTATCTTCCTCTATATTTTCAAGATCTAATCTACTTAGGGTCATTGTTCTATGGGCATCTATTAAAGCACCATTTGACTTACCTTCAGTTCCCTTTAGTCGGGAACTTTCAATGTTCTTTTGAGTCTCAAACCTTTCTTTATCCCTCATCTGCCTATATAGTTTCCCACGCCTTTGCTCTATGTCTTCTCTTTCCTATCCACCAGCCCATGTTGATCAGGGCATTCCTTGCAAATCCCTTTGGGGCTGTTGTGACCCTCTTTCTTCTTCCAATTGTTCTTGTGCTTCTATGGGCACTATACTTCTGTGGCTTACATTTTCTACTTCATGATCTCTTAATCCCTTACTCTTGTCCATTTCTTCCTTTCTTCTCCTTAATTCCCCTACCTCTCACCTTTGTAGCAACCTAGGTACTTCCAGTATTTGGGCTTCTGCTTCTTTTCGATTCTCCTCTTCCTGTCTTTCCTTCTCTTTTCTTATCTCACACCTTTTCGTTGCTGCCTATGCTCACAATCATTGTCCTTTTTTTCTTTGTATAATCTTTCTTCTTCCTTCTCTTTTTCTCTTTTCTCTGGGTCCTGCTTTTCCTCTCTTTCCTGTTCTCTATCAATGCCCTTATCATCTAATTTGAGCAATATTTGTCCACCCACCTATTCATTCTGTACTATTGTCTTACCCTTAACTGTATCCTTTGCTCCTTTCTGTCTTTCTGTTTTTCCTCTAGCTTTACTTGTTTATCCTGCCTTTCTTTTATCTCATCATGCTGCTTATTTTCATTGTGTGTTAATATACTTTGTCATTCTCTATTTCCATTCTCTTCCGAGGTGTCTTCGCTATTATAAACTGGGGGCTCATATATTGAGTTAACGTACCCTGCTGCTGCCTTTAATTCCTTTAAAGGATAAAATCCCTTTTCTTCAACTTTTCAACTTGATTTTCAGGAAGTAAAATAGGAGCCAAAGGTGTTGCATCTTCTGCTTTATTCAGATTAAGCATCCATGCTCTCTCAATTGGATCTTCTATCTCACTCTGATACATTCCCCAGAGTTCTAAAACTGCCAACCTTTTCTCTTACTTTTTTCCTTACTTAGTGGCATGTAAGGATGTCATCATATGATGGAATTTCGATTTTGATAACAAACCTTGAGGCAAGGACATAAGTGCTTTATTAGTTATGCCCTTAACCCATTCGGAATGGTACTTTCTCATTTTGGCTGTATGTCTCGGCAATGTTCTGCATACGTGTCAAAGTGGTGTATCTTCCATAGTGACAAGTCAATTCAGACTGTCAATACTTACCCAATTTGTTATTCTCCTTCCTAGTTTTGACTAACTATATTATTTTAATCCTTTTGAACGAACACCATCAATTGCCGCTCATAATCCATGAATCAAAATATTCTGAAAACATTTTCCACCACTAGTCTTCTCGTTCCTTCGTTTACACTTTCTATCAATTATTTTTATATTGTGCTTGTTTTTTTAGCATCTCAAAGTTCTTTACTTATATATATAATAATTTCATCTGATTTTAATCTTTCGTATGAAGTCAATCCTTTATTTAAAAGGTATTCCAAAACTCACTTTTATTTATTTATGTTTGTTGTTTTACATGTATCAGTTTTAAACATGCAGAACATTTTACAAAAACATATTTATCCCCATACACACGTGCACTTGAGTTTTTCCCCTACGTACGTCTTCTTTTACTATTCTTAGTAAACGTATCTCGTCTCTCATTGGCTCTGTCTCAGAGCATAATACACACCCTTCTTATCGGCTTCACACCTCATGAATCCCTTAATACTCCTATATGGAGTTATGGCATGCATTCTTTCATCTCTCATGGACCTGTGAAATCGAGGTATCCATCTCTTTTTTATAACCCCTAAAAAATCCAGTTACTCTTTCTATAGATATACTTAACACAGCATAATACAATCCCTTCCCCTTTTGCTTTTTACCATACTCGATGGTCTACTCACGTCTGCTATTCAGCTCGAGTCCCAGGGCATCAGCTCTCCCACAATCAACCAGTTCACCTTCAGTTTGCGGGGCTCCTGCTGGGACCGGACAGGAATTTTATCAAAGGGGGACCTGTACAACCAAATCTTGATTACATGATTTTCTTTTTATGCTCTGCTCTCCACAGGAAACTCTCTGTCATCGTCTGGCTAATGGTAAGAGCTGACGACTGTCCGGGGTCTGGATCTGGGCCTGGATCTAGGTCATTAGACCTGAACCATCCGCACCGCTACCAAATGTGCTCTAGCACCTTGAAGCGTCTTCTTTGTGCTAGATGGGATTACCAATAATTATAAGAGACCAAACAGCAAATGCTAGTTTTTTTCACACCAAAGTTTGCTTGCACAGCGTTTTTATACTCTCATGTATGCCATTCGTGACGTCATCCTATGTGGCATTTCATAAAAACCTAACTCTGGGAGGGATTGGGTTAGGGGAACATATCTACTTATAGAATAACACATGTGTTAATATCTCATTGGTTGGCCCCTTGTCTGTAGGACACGCCCTGAGATACTTCTACACATGTCACATATTGATTATAGCAGAGAATATGGCTGCAGGCTAATAATTGCAACATTATATATGAAAGTGCATGGCAGGCCTTTCCGATTGGTTGGCAACCCTATCCAACCATAGACTTTCGGCTCGTTTGGCAGCATGTGAACAAAGTGAAACCTAGGTGTTCAAGCTGCATCAATTTGTTCTTTGTTTTCCCAATTAGTCCATCGTATGTCATTTGGTATAGTTCCTTAACCAAAGTCTTTCGTTTGTAGTTGACCTTGTAGTCTGCTCACTGTTCTCGGACATTCAAGGGAGTGTGAGCATACCACTATCTTAACTTGAAGCTCTAATGAATAGCCTTTGTTTTGAGTTCTTCATCGAATGTCAGGAGACCACGATTTTGACCATTTCTGCCACTCAATTTCTGTTATTTGATTTAATTAACCAGGGTGTTATTGCCCTCTCTGGCCTTTAGAGACTTGCTCACTCCACCTCAAATAGGATTTTTCCTTCATGGTTGTTCAATACTTGGCATCAGCAAATGCCCTTGCCCTCCTAATCTTTGTAGAAATATGTCTCATGCACAAGGTCTTTTCATTCGCCCCTTTCTGTGTCTTGCGCCCATCTCTCGAAATAGCCTCCTTGACTTCAGGCCAACATACTCCCCTATTTCACACATGAAAACAGCTTCTTCATCAATTCTTCAATTTGCAGTCCTAGGTCCTAGGCCTGTTTTCGAAGTAGCTGGGTTTATTCTTCAACACAAGCCATCGTCCATTTTCTTCCAATGGACATCTGAAATGTTAAATATATATACCTCTTTTTATGAAGCTTCTATATGCTCCTTCTACCTTGAGTTACAGCAAATTAAAAGTTATTGGTCAGCACGTTACTTCTTTTTCTTGTTTTTCACAATAACATTTTCTTTGGTACATGTTTCTCTTAATGCTTCTGTTACATCATCAGTTTTAAGTATTTTCATATTGTTTCGACTTAGGCTTATATGTCTTCTTTGTGACATACTATTGTCATCCTTAGATTCTTGTTTAACATTCATCCATGATTCTTAAGGCCTCTTCTTTGCACTTAGGTAGTTAACATCCTTCCTGGTAACTTCCCTCCATTGACTTAATGTGAGGATATCTTCTGAATGGTTGTCTAGGTGCATACTGTCTTTCATGCATTCAACGTGGTATTGACATGTCACATAAACTCACGCGTGGATTCCCAATGGTAGCCCTTCATTTGCTACTCCAATAGGATGGTGGTAAAGGGGCAGGGACTGGAGGAGAGGCATCCACCTGCTCCTCCACAGTAGTATTTTGATGTAGTTGAAATCCCAAATATTTTAAAGATTTTTATCATCATCATCAAAACTTTATTCGCCCCAAGGCCATCAAAGTATGCAAATACTTCATAAGCATAAGACAATTCATGTATACAATAACAGTGATTCAAACTCCCCACACAAACCCCATACCATGTCAACATCTGCCATGAATGCATCCCTATGTGTGGAATCATAAAAATACAATATTAAGGCTTTTACACCAAGCAAAGGAAAATACGACGACACGGGCTAGAAAAGATTCCCAGAATCTTTATTCCAAAACTGAACAGTTACCAAACAAAGTACACAAATAGCTATTTGGCCGTCAATACATCACAGAGACCACCAGCAGGGTTCAATGTGAGCAGTGAACAGGAATTGTTAGCTGGACATCGGCGTATTTATACATTTTCGTTATAACGATGTCCAGCCTCTTTCTGGTTAATTATGAACTGGGCTAGGGTCGCGCCAGGTTCGTTTCCTAATTTACATATCTCGTGCATGCGGTTTACTTTTCAACATATTTACTAACACACACTCTTATTCTCTAGTTTAACATTACACTCTTTACACATTGCTTTAATACAGATCAAACAAATGTTTCACATGTCGTATTTGGATAGCGTTATTGTTCTTGTATACTTGTAGGTTAACATCGCCGATTCAAGTAATCTCCTGATCCCGAGGTCAACGAAGGACAAGGTCTACATGACCCTAACATGTAGCCTGAAGGCAGGTTGGACATTAACTCTCCTACAGAGGTTGAAGAGGTTAAGGCAAGAACAAGAGCACACAAGACGGCCATTTTAGACTACAGGGTGACTTTATACAAAAAACTAAAAAGGCGGCTTTAACCTAAAATGGAGGCTTGATTCACTTGAGGTCACGACCTTGTAATACGAATTTCATCGCAAAGCGACTGGGCATAGGCCAACATATACGATGAGGACGAAACAATATTATATCAGTTCTAACATATGTACGACCTGGAGTTGTGGATATATGTAGGGCAACTAGGATGACCTAGTGCACAACCCCCAACCCACAAGAATGACGTCCTCTGGTTTTTCCCCCATGGTACTGCATTAGCTTCAGAGAGCGGAGGACACTGAGGCTTAGTTCCTATAAAGGGAGTGTCATTGTAGTAAGGGGATGCACTAATTTCAATATAGCTGTTAGGCAGTTGGAAGTGACTCTTCTCAGTCTCTATGAAATCCATGACAATGTTTTGTTCCTTTTGTTCAATTTTAATGGAATCCTGGTTATTGCTCCCCTTGTGACATATTATTTATCAGTGTGTGATATCCCGTCCGATGAGGGAACAACAGCCATAGACCATTCTGAACGAGTGAGTGCATTTGTTTATTAAAGATTCCCTGATTTTGGGACTCTGTGCAAGAATACCACCCCTCCCCTACAAGTCCATCTCATATTACCACCCTCCAAACCAGGGCCTAAGTCTACTTGAGTTCTGCAGGCTTTATATATACCAGCATCTAAGACCACAGTAGATTATGCATTATCAACCCCGCCCCCCCACATTCCATCATGGCACATTGGCCTGTCCCTACTGGTAACCTCCCCACAATCAGCTTGCCGTGGCATATGTCCAGGTTTGTACTGCAGGGTGTTGGTGCCAGGGCAGATATCTGGGGCTACTTGCTTCCAATACCCATTATTTGATGTCTCAGCAAAATGGCCAGTGTAGTCAGTACTAGTGGCTGTTGTATCAGACTGAAGTGCAACCGCTGTTGGGGTGATGTTATATTTGTTTCCAGATGGCTTAATCTCCCCGTTGTTAACCTCAGTACTAGACTGGTTCCCCCCCACAACATCTCCATTTGGGCCTCTGCAATCTTGCAGCACAAGCATCAGCAATTTGTTCAAGGCCATCAGTTCAGTGGGAATAATGGCACATTTGCATCCCGGTGGTAGTAATGCCTCATCTGATTTGGTACAGACAGATGTTATAGGGCTCCCGGGGGAGTCAGTATGGTGGAGCAATTAGAGCACAGATGGCTCCCTTTTTCAGCAGGCAGCGCCCACGGATCAATGTCCTGGTGTTCAGGGTCTCTCATTGTCGGTGGGCAGCTGGTGCTGGGCGGTAGGGGCGGAGCCACTGTGTCTCTTCTATGGGGAAGACAAGAGCCACTTTCAGAGGCCTGGCATCTTTTACACCCATCAGGTTATGAGACATAAGCATTAGGACACTGGTGATGTCGAAGTCTTCGGTGACAGTCCCTTGCAGCCTAATTCCTCCGGTATTCCCCATGATTTTGGGCTTAAGGGTTGGGAGTAGAAAGGGAGGTGACTGGGAATGCAGGTTTGGGTGTGGTAAGAACATGATCCCCTTAATTGAATTGATTTCACCCAGATCGTACCGTCCGCGACAAGTGACAAAACTGGAAGTTGGGCAGTCACTACCACCCCCTGGGATGTGTCCAGTGCTCCATGGTCCCCATAGTCGATGTTCCCAGAGACTCGGTCACTGAGGGGTAAACTGCTTGGAGGTAGATTTCCCTCAAACAATATTGGCAGTAGTTTTACTACCCCTAATGTCCAGAGACCCTCCCAGGAAATTATTAATCTCCTTGATTATCTTGTAGGCATCCCCCGTAATCTTAATAAAACTTCTTGAATGCACCTTGAGGCTATCTTGTTTCAAGCCTAATACAGGCAATTCCCTCAGATTGAATTTGAGGGTTAATATTTTCCTCTTCTGTTTAGCTAGTACAGGTGGCTTTGTTGTGGTGAAGAGGGGGGGCAGCGTCCTCCATAAGCGCTGTTACAGCCACTGCACGAGTGCAAATAAAGTCGGGCAGAAGTGTGCTGGGGAGGTCTCGCAGATCAAATACAATTCCAATAATACCCCCAAGCCCCTTTATGATGGCTCCTTGGGTAAAACACAAGGCAACTTCGGGTGCAGATACAGTGGCAAACTTCCCTCGATGGGGAATATGTTGCAAGGTATCCGCTCTTCCCACAGCCAGCTAACACTCCACGGGCGCACAACACCCCCAGCGCCCTTGACCCAGCGGGCTTCACCCTGCGGGAGTGCTGATGTGTTTGAATCCAAGGGGGCATGATCAAACGAGCAGGAGCAGAATGCAGGTGGGGACTGGAGGCTGCCCCCCGCAGGTTCACACCACCCCTAGCACCCTTGACCTAGCTGGCTTTTACTAATTCAAGTTTTTGTTCACCCAGTACCCAAGACACTTGCTCGGGGGACCTTTTATTTGAACAAATTAATATCTTAGACTTTGCCCCATTTACTAACAGGTTGTTTTCCATTGCATACGAGAGGAATAAAATGTGCCTATGGGTGTGGGGTAAAAAAGGAACACGTCGTCAGCGTAAGCTAATCAGTGCAAATCAAATTTGCACCCTCTGACCTGTAGGGATCCACTCTTGCGCACAATGTGTCAATATTAGAGACGTACTAATTGAATAGCATTGGTGCAAGGATGCAAACCTGTCTTAAACCCAGGAATGTATTAATTGCTCGAGTCACATGTCCTTCAGCTGACAGACGTGCTCTAATTTTAGTGTCTGAGTGAAGAGATATAATAAGACAAATCAGTTTCTCAGACCCATGAATGCAGTTCCCACCATAATTTATTGCGTACTGCCCTATCGAATGCCCTGGTCAGATTTAAACTACCAATGTAAATAGGGAGAACCCTAGGATCTTTAGCCTGTGCATTTAGATGTCTCCGTATAATACCATTTAGGGTAATTCCAAGGCCCTTATGAAAGCATACTTGAAATTTCAATAACAAGTTTAGTTTCATGATTCAAATATCCAGTTCCTCCAGAATTAGCGAGACAAGCACTTTACTGGAGTCATCAAGGATAGCAATAGGGCGATACTTGGCAGGAACCGATCTGTCCCCCTTTTAGAAATCGGTATAATGTATGCTTCATGCCAAGAAGCTGGGAGTAATTGTTTGTCAATTATTTCCATTAAAACAACTCATGCAGTAAATGGGACCATAACATTGGATTGTATTTTAATCTTATGGGGGCCAGTTTATCCAGACCAGGGATTTTGGAAGGATTTATTTTAAGAATTACATCATACACCTTTCAAAAAGAAAAAAAGATCTGCCCAATCAAAGTCAAACTCACAACCACAAATAGATTCAAATGAACATCATTTGTTCTGCTTGAAAATTTGCAAGAAGTGTTCATCCCATGTGTCTTTGGAAATCACTTTCATATGGAATTAGTCTTGAATTTCCCTTTATTCGTGAGGTCCCAAAATCTTGCTGTATTGTTACGAATTAATGCTTTAAGCATCTTCTGTCTATCAGCAAGATAAAGGTCAGTTTTCAAACTCTTTATAAGATTTTTACAAGATTGTTGCACCTTTTTCATTTGGACTCTATAAACAACAGAATCAGAACAATATGCCTTTGCCAACTTTCTAATAATGGCTCCCTCGTCTTTTTTTTGCTTGAGCAATCATATCATTATAAGTATGTCAAATACGATTAGGGAGAACAATGCTTCCTTTATTACCAATGAGCGATAGTGTCCGAGATATCAGTTCTGGGGGACACGTGACTAGTAAATGCAGGATACACATCTGGCTCATCCATCTCCTCAACTAAATTAACAAGAAATTCTGTCAATTGTTTTATCAGCTTAGTATTCCATTTAATAAAGGTCCCCTCATTATTTGAGGCTGTAAAAGCCAAATAAGGTTCCTTTATGTTATGATGCAAAAGCAAGTGGGGTCTCTCCACCGGACATTCAAACCTAATGTGGTCACTAAAACCCTTAAAGGATATTGAAAGGTTGTTGCAGCAGGGCAGTAAATTCTTAGAAACAAAAACATCATCTATCCATGAGGACACATTTCCCCTTTTCCATGTCACCACTCTCCTTAGATAGTCCTGTTCATATGGAATCAAAAGAAAGCAATCCCATGTTGACATAAAATAGTTCCAAAGAAGAGCATGATTTTAATTGTTCGATTTGTGCTATAATTATGTTCATAATTTGGAAGTACCTTATCGTCTAGTGTGTATTCCACGCATTTACAATTAAAATCCCCTGCAATCAAAATATTATTCTGAAGCCCTTCACCCAACCATGCTGTTAAAATTTCCTCAATCTGTAAATGAATAACATCCAATTAATTTTTTTAAGGTTTAAAAAAGACATTCATTAGAAGCACTTCATAATAGTCTGCATTTTGACCAGAGGTTATACAGACCGCTAGGATTGAATTATCATAAGAAGCCACAAGACTTGATTTCAGATTTAATTTTAAACCTATTGCAATTGCAACATCTCCCAGGGGCCACACCACCTTTCCCCCGATGGCCACGCTTAGAAACCTCTTCGGTATTAAGCATGTTATAAAAAAACGATTACAATTACAATTACAGTGTAGGTCTGTGGCCTTCCATCACTATTGCTTCGGTCAACATAGTCTCTTACAACATGGCAATGTCCACATTAAAAGTGTGAGCACTATCAGATAATTTCAAAATATTTGTAAAACCACAGCAATTCCAAGATATAATGTTCAGTCTCTACGAGCTAAAGGCAAACTGTAGGAATCTCAAGACCCAGTTTTTTTTTTTACCAGGGCCTTCATTAGCCATGATCGGTCCACCTGTTTAGGCAAATGGGTTGAATTAGTATGAGTCTCACAACTGGTTTTATGCATTATGGATTTGTCCTTCCTAGATTCAGATGCGATTGCTGGGAGTTTTCCTATGTCATCAACCGGAGAAGCTGTGATGAACGTCTTCAATTGCTGGGCATTGGAAAACGTGAGGAGGTGTAAACCCATTGGCCCTCATTACGACCCTGGCGGAAAGGGGAAAACGATGGCGGAAATGCAATACCGCCATCGAATAGCGCTCGGTGCGACTATGACCCGTCACCGCAAAGTACGAAGCCATTAGCGACACCGTAGTGAACGCCAACGCTAACTGCACTAAGCACGCGCGCGCGCGCCATGCCAAACCGCAAACACCACCATGGTGCAACGGTACGCCAATTCCGACCCTAGCGGACATGTACCTAACGCCATCAGGCATGGCGGAATGGACCATTCCGCCATGGCGAGAAGTACGGCATCGCGAATCAACCGTAAACGGCCCCACTGAGTGCCTGTACACCGCTCCCTGCCCACAAAGTACAACTCCCTGTAGGTGCAATGAAGTCACAATGCAACCATTGAAATGTACAAAGCACCCATGCATGCCAACGAACAAAAGAAACACAAGAGGGGCCAATGGGAGCTGCAGGGCACAGATGGCACGAATACAGAAGCCATCCCAATGGACATGACCACAGTCCCCCCCCCCGAAACGCACGCAAACACAGGCACCTGTGACCAGCAACATTCCGAAAATCACATCATTCCACCAGTCCACCTGGCTGACCGCCATCTGTCACACAAAACCCAATCCCCCGCCCCTGAGCATGACAACATCCAAACTGTCATATAGGCAGCCCCCATCCCTGACCTCACGGGCTCAGTAGGCAAACGCGCCCAGCACAGTACCACGCAACTAAACCCCGAAGCAGGAACCCAATGCAGATCTCCTCACAATACATCGCCCCACATATAGGCACATGCCACATCACTTGCAAAGAAAAACGCTACACGGCCCAAATCAGAATAGAAATTTAATGCACAACAAAATCACCAAGCCCATACAGCCATCAGGCCATGAACTCCAAAACACATTTCACCATTGTGGGCTGCATCCGCAAGAAATGACCAGCCACTACTTGTGTGACGCCCTGTCCCATCATGGTACACAGAGCCACAATCACGTACGAAAAGGCAAAAAGGAAGCGCACACAACCGCAGGGCCGTCCCAATGGGGAGGCACTAGTCCAGCTGAAAGGCCGAAATGTTGCTCCGAGCCACCAGTACTGCGTAAGGGCATGTGGGCCACTGGCGATCGTCCCATAAGATCGTAATGCTGCTCCACCGATTAACACGAAGCAGCAGGTGTCGGGAGTAAAATCCATCTGCAGGAGTGGCATACAGATGGCAGTGGCAAAAGGGGAGGAGATACCTGTCAACCAAAAGAAAAGAACAAGAACAGAATGGCCATCAGAACTACATTCGAACAACTCACTTCAATGAGCACACGAAATCCACAGCCATATGCATGCCAGCCCACTCCAAAGGATCATCAACACCCCAAAGCCACTTGCGACTCATAACCATCTATACCTAGGTGTAAACACCATCACGAACGAGTGTACCTGTGCATGCGTCTGCCAAAACAGAATCCATCAGATGGGAATGTTAACGTGCATGGACACAAGTGTCTGAGGGCGCGTCGAGACAGGGAGGGCTCAACAAGGCCAGATAGACGATGGTCCCACTATGGCAGCCCTGCATCACATAGCGTAGGGGAGGCGGATAGATCCCAAGAAGCCCTGTACATGGCAAACTCTGCACCAAATCACCTGCCCATGCATCCATTCATCATTCCCTCATCCCGGGATCAAAACGCCTGAATAATTACTCACATGACATTAGAAACGTCCATTGAGTCTGTGCGTAATGCAGCCTGCTACATCCACAGTGCCCCAGCCCGTAAATCCAGTGTTGTGAAGTAACATGTATTTGGGAATGGCCGGCCTCATCGCCCACGTAGCTATTGCGCATCCCAAACTATTCATATCAATCATTGCTCCCTCGCCATGGGCCCTGTCTCAAGGACATAGAACAATAGAACGTTATATTTGCAGTCAGACCTGTGGGCATCTCCTCGCCGCTAGCTGGAAACCGAAAGCGCCGCCCTTCGAATTCCTCATTTGCAACATCACGTCGAAAAGGCATCTCTGGCCGTTTGAAATCACTAATTATTCCATCGAGTGCGGCTGTGTGTGAAAATGGCAACTGCCTTCACCCACAAATGGGACGCCCCGCCCGTCGTTGCAACTCGGTACAGTGATGCATGAGGGCCCACCGTTACTCGAGTACTACGTTCCACTGACCCTTCACAAGTCCGTTCGCGACTGCACAGATAGTATGGGAAACAATGGGACCACAGCAGAATGAACATATCAACCAATCTTACACGCCCATCGGGTACAAATACATGATTGCAATAGCAAGATACCAATCCCCGAATTGCAGCGTAGTGCGCGGGACGTGCTCGGCCAAAGGGGAGAGCCGTTTGCACAGGTGGAATCAATCACCACAGGTGGAGGCCATACAGCCTGAAAACACATAAATTGCACAGCCAGTCTCCTCCCACAACCACAGCGAAATGCTACCGGCAGGACTCGCGATGTTGGCCCTGGGGGACCTGATAGCACTGCAAGTGCTCCGACTCCAAGAAGAAGACGAACAACAACTACAACCAGCCGCACGGAGGAGACGCAGGAGGAGGAGGAGGCCAAGGCAGGGCCAGCAAGGCCCAGCAGCACAGCCACTACCACCACGCAGGCAGCCCGCAATCCCACGCCTCCGAGCACATCCGTTCAACCTCACTGATGAGCAGATCCACACCCTCTACCGTCTGGACCGGGACACCATAGCCGCCATTGTGGACATGACACAGGCTGACCTAGTCAGCATGATAGATAGCCCAACCGCAATCCCACCCCTACTGAAGGTGGTGTCTGTACTCCACTTCCTGGCCACAGGCACCTACCAGCACACAGTCGGACAGTTGCATGGCATATCACAGCCACTGTTTTCACGGACACTATTCCAAGTGCTCGATGCCCTCCTGCAGCACGCAGACGACTACATCTCCCTACCACGCTCGGAGCAGGAAATTACGAACACAAAAGTGGGATTCCATGCACTTGCCGGCATACCGGGTTGCATTGGTGCCATCGACTGCACCCATGTTGAATTGGTCGTCCCACATGCCATGGAGGCCCAGTACCGCAACCGAAAACAATTTCATTCCCTGAATGTACAAATGGTGTGTGACTCCAACAGGATCATTACGCATTGTTGTGCCCGATTCCCTGGATCAACCCATGATTCCATGGTCTTGAGGAACTCTACCATACCACGCTACATGGAGCGACACGCAGGGAACAGATCCTGGCTACTCGGTGAGTCTCATTGCATGCATGATGATGTGGGGTATGTGCTTTGGCAATGTACTGGCAGGAAGGGGGGGGGGTGTGCGTACGTATCAATGGCATTCCACATCCTACGTTTATCGTCCACATACAGGTGATGCTGGATATCCACTGAAGAGATGGCTCCTCACACCAGTCCGGAACCCACGGGACCAGCATGAGGAGGACTACAACCATGCCCACTCACGTACCCGTGTAGTCATAGAACAGGCATTCGGCCTACTGAAGACTCGTTTCCGCTGCCTCAGCAGGTCTGGCGGGGCACTCCTGTACCGCCATGAGAAGGTTGCAAAGATGGTCATGGCATGTGTCATGCTCCACAACATGTGCGTACGTAGAAATGTGCCCATGCCCCCTGACGCTGAACTGCAAGCACCGGATGATGGTCATGATGAGGGTGGGGATGTGGCAGCACCTCAAGGAGTCTGCGAGGCACCGGAGGGCCGTGACATCCGTCAGCATCTCATTGATGTATGCTTCTAGCACTCACGCCTGGGGGCTGATACATGGACACGGGACTCGTGGCACTGCGTGTGTCTGGGACATGCACAATATGGACTGTACGCCTATGATGGCCTAGTACACAAAGATCAATGTCCACACATCTCATTGGGTGATCGTGCACTTTTTATGGCATATGTGATATCATGTTGAACACCCTATCGACCCGCCACCCAAGTGAGCCCAACACACCCCCTCCACCCTCCTACCTCCCACCCGAACACCAGTGTCCAAAGATGCTCATTGTCAGTGGCCTGTCGCTATTGCAAGCCCCCTCTGCGGGTATCAGGGGCACCCCTGCCTGTGGAGCGCAGGTTCCTCCCTGATCTACGTTGGGGGCTGCCCTGGACGGAACTTGCAACGGATGATGTGTCTGCCTGCTCACGTCCATGCATGTCCCTAAGGGTTTGCGAGAGCTCAGTGAGCAGACGGCGCACTGCGGCAAGTTCGGCACATACGTCTTTGGACGTCGCATGCAGTTCCCCCCTCAGGCTCTCGGTGCTTCTCTCCATTTGGACTCTCAGGCTCTCGGTGCTACTCTCCATTTGGACTCTCAGGCTCTCGGTGCTACTCTCAATTTGTGCCCTTAGCGTCTCTGTACCTCTCTCCATTTCTGCCCTAAGTGTCTCTGTTGATGTTTCTATGTCTGCCTTGGTGCCCCCACATTCATCGGCATGGTCCTTGAGGAGTGTGGCCATTTGCTGCTGTTGGACGATTAACTTGTCGAGGGACTGTTGCCTCTGCTGGGCCATGCCCATTTGCGGGGGTGTCACAGAGGGGCTGTTGTCCTCATGTTGCCTTGCCACAGGGCTTGGGGGGGATGGCCAGTCGTCGTCTTGTGGCTGCACCTGCGTGGTATCCTCATGTTGTACGGGATGGGACAGACAGGGGGATTGGGACAGGTCATGGATGGATCTGACCTCGACATCCCCGTCTTCTGTGTCCGAGCATGCTGCCATCAATGGGGTGTCACCTATGGTGCTGCTGCCACCAGAGGCAGTGCCTTCTGTGGCATCCATTGGGGGGACCTGTGGTGGTGGTGTTGTGGCCATGCTGGCTGCTGGGGTGCCTGTTGATGTTCCCTCCTCTGTGCTACCACCTGATTTGTGCTGCTGCCGTGTCTTGATGCGTGCAGCTGAGGTGGAGGGTCTCTGGCCGTTGGTCTTGGCCCTCTTTGCAGGTGTGCTGGTAGGGGTGTCCTGTGGCTCGTCGTTTGGATCGGACCCTGTGGTGGAGTAAAGGAGGGCGAGGGTTATTGATGGGTCTGTGGGAATTGGAATGGCATTGTATCACATGCTTTGGGGTGGTACCTGAGGGTGATTTGGGTCGGGGCCTTGGAGGTGCTTTGATTTGTGTGTGGAGTGAGGGTGCAGTTGTTTGGCAGCCTGCAGTTTGGGTGTGCCTGCTGCACGTGTAGTGCGTGTATTAGGGGTTTTTAATTATTTATGTATTTATTGTGGGTTTTAACGTGCGCTATCAGGCCGATGTGTGTGGACGTTATCCTGGACATGTGTTTCTGTTGCACTATGTGGACGCATGGTGCTTCACATGGATGGACTGTGTGGCTTGTTATATCTGGCCCACCTACCTGAATCTTCGGATGTCTGCACTCCTTTCTCCATCCCTCCGACTCCCTCAATGCTCTCCATTCCGATGGTGGAGGCACAGATTTCTTCCCAGGGGGTCAACTTGATGGGTGATTCAGGACCTCCCCCGGTGGCTGTGGCAATGTTGCGGTTGGCAGAGAGTATGCTGCGGACGCGTATCCGCAGGTCGTCCCATCGCTTGCGGCATTGCTGTGGGGTGCGGGGTGCGGTCCCCACCGCACTTACCCGCTGTGCCACCAGAGCCCATATGGCCTTCTTGTTTGCAAGTGCCGTCCTGGTCATTTGCGTGGAGAAGACCACGGCAGCATTCTCCTGGAGGGTCTCTGTTAGCACGGTGAGTTCCTCACGGGAGAAGTGGACCTGCCGCTTGCGGTCGCACGCTTTCTTCGCTGCTTTTCCCATTTTTCTTGGTTTCGCTAGGGTGGTTGACGGGGTGGGGTGTGTCTCAGGGTAGTGTTTTTAGTGGTTGTGTGGTTTTAGTGTATTTATAGGTGTACGCCGGGATGTTTCCCGTTCCGGGCACGTGTTTTAACTTCCGTTTCCGTATATTTCCGGCCACCGTACTTTCCGGTAGGCGCACACTGCGGTGACCGCTAAGAGGGGTGGCGGTATTGCACCTGGGGCCCCGTACGGCGGCGGTGTGGGCCGTTTTGGGGTCTTTTCCGCCATCGCGGACTTTGCACTTCCGCCATGCCGTGGTGCTCGTGCCCGATGGGTCGGAATGGGCCGCACTTTGCTCCTTCGTGCAATGGCGGAAACGCTATTTACGCTGTGGCGCTCCGGTCAGTCGATTTCCGCAAGGGTCGTAATGAGGGCCATTGTCCTGAAGTCATCCAGGGGATTCCAGATAAGGCGAAAAACTATTTTTTAGTAGAAGTGTACAACAATTCAGTAGTGATGCCTATCTGAAATATCCACCCAGTCGATGTCACCCACATGGATTAATATAAGGGCTGGAATTGTAACAAATATTTGCAATGTGAACGATCAATTAAAATTAATTGAGTCATTCACAGCTCTCAAATTTTCAAATCAAATATTTAATTCGTCCATTGATGCGTTGGCCTGTGCATCTACTTTAGCTGTTGATGTCAGGACAGTGGATTGGGTTTGATTGCCAGACACAGAACGCATCATTAGATTTGGATCATTAATGTCGTTTAGAGTTCCGGACTTTACCGATAATATAATTTAGAGTTCGGGACTTTAACGATGTAGGATAAGCTTGTGCGTTATACTGAGCTTCTTCCACTGAGATTTGTTGTCTATTCTTCACTGGAAGTGAACACTGGACCAAATACTTCGTAATATCGTCGTTTGAAAGTTCATCTGTTTCTCTTGTTTTCCCTTGATTACTACTGTTCTTATGTTTAGCAAAGAAAAAGGTGATGATTTTTCCTTGAACTAGATTAGTGGGCTTTTTTCTGCTTGGATTTATTTTGCCTCAAGTTGGAGTCAGCACTATTATCGATCTCTTTTCGCAGCGTTCCATTTTTCACTATCAGACCGGGTTTCCCTTTCAACATTGATATCAACCACCTACTGCTTTAGTGGTAAGGATCTAAAATAATTTCTAGATGACGTCTTTCTAGATTGCATAATATCTGAAAGATTTTTAGATCTCTTCCTAGGTTTTTGCTGTGTATTTTTTGTGTGTAGAAGTGGAATGTAGTTGCGAGAGAACAGGAGATAAAGGATTGTTCTCAATAACTCAAGCAAGAAATGATGGACCTAACTCCAGTAGCGTATCCACTGAGTCAAACTGTTCGGGCAAGGCACTTATTCTTCTCAACAACAAATTATGTTCCTCCATTGGAAGGTCGGTAGTAGCCTGGTTGCCTAAGTTATTTTGAAAAGTCGAGTCCGCTAAATTCAAAACTGAGACAATAGATGCATTCATATGGATTCTTTTATGAAGTTTAGTTTCTTGATTTAATGTGGTCATACTGACAAGCAATTAGCTGCCATTATACCATTAATACATTTCCTTAATATTGTTAGAGCCTCAATATCGACTGTCATACAAGATGGAGGGCCTATATTGATTACGGACTCAACGTGTCAAGTGTAGGCTTACCCATGGTAGAGCCCTCACTTGGGTGTTCATTCAGACATTTAAAATCCACATTTGGAAGAATTTCAGGCACTTGTTTTGGTGTCGTTAAATCCACTTTTGAAGGGGGTTCCCTACATCCCTGACTTCCACGGTCTCTGTAGAGATTCGTCCGGTATGTCATATAGTTCTTGACACATTCTAAGGGATCACTCGTCCAAAACAACAGAATCGTGCAGTGTAGGCTCACCTTGGTTAGAAGGCAGAGAATGAAGCAAAGTTGTAGAGTTTGTTTTATTAATGTTTACAAAGGATGCAGCAGTCTGAGATTCCGTATGAAGGGAATCTTTCGTGATCACTAAAGGCTCATTTAGGTTGTTATCATTATTTTTGAATGGGACCGTTCGGTGAATCCAAACTAGAGGTGACTGTAACTGCAGTATCCGCCAAGTGTACCATTGCATTAATACTGGTATGGTTACTTCTTTGATTATACATACAGGAGGTGCAAATACCAAGAACGCTCCAATGCAACAGAAATAAAAACCACCAGTTTATGGCTTACCGAGGAGGAACATGAGACAATCACTCCTTCACAAATTAACGGATGTCAAAGGTGAGCGGGGTCAAAATCCAGCCACGACCCGCCGGCCCCCAAAGGGCCACATCTTGCTCAGTCTGTGCCTTTCGGGGACAGCAGATTTGTCACGCTCCTCACCTTTAAATCAGCTTACACCACGTCCTGCAGCCGACCCCCAAAGGACTCTCGACTTTGCCGCAGAAGCCTCAGAAGCGGACTCAGAAATTCTGGCTCAAGCTGCCAACAAAAGCAGCTCACTGCCGCGTCTCCCCACGCCTCAACGGCTGCCACCGGGGGCTGTGTCGGGTAGACTACACACTGCAGGTAGAGTGGAGGAACACTGTACAGCGCACGGGACACAAAACAGAGTACACACTACATCTCAATGGAACTCGGTCGCCTAGACTAGAGGAAGAAACCACTAAACGTTGTTGACAGGCTATTTGCACATGGTGTCAATATAACCTTTATGCACATCACCCTTGCACAGACAAGGCATCTGTTGCCCAACAAGGAGGAAATACTCATTACATCCCCAAATAGTCTTTCCCTTAGAATACAAAACCAGCGAACAGGTAAGCATGGCAGAACATTCATTTAGTATGTGTGCTTGTCACTGGCAGAAATCCAAATATTTTGTAAAACAAACACTGCATTATCCTTTCCATTGACATGTTTCATAATTGTGCTCTTGGCTATCACCTGTTTGTTGTTGCTCTCCATGACCTGCCTTTTTCTGTTGCAAGTTCATTGCCTCGTTTTGCATTTTACTAATGCCTGGTTGCTCCTTGGTGTCCGCTAATATACCTGTTTTAAGCCTTATACAAGTTTCATAGGAATTCCACTACAATCCATTAACTTCTGGTTTACATATATTACTTCCTAGGGCAAGTGCACAGATGATTCCTGCCCAGAACTGGTGCAAAGATTGATGCCACCTGAATCAAAAAGTCATTTTAGTGCCTCCCTCTCTCTCCTACTGCAGTGGGGTTACATTTCAAATGATTTCGGCCAAACTGGCTCCCCTGCTGGCCCTGTGATCATGACACCATTGGAAGCTGCCTAGAGTGGTCTCTATTCCCCTACCTGTCCATAAACAGATTTGCATAGCAGTGAGCATTATAAGTTAATGACTCCAATGTGCTTTCGCATAACGTGTTGATGGCTTGTGGCTGCCAGGACGATGCTACCCAAATGAACACGGTGTGTTGTGAGGCGACGGGCAGGGAGCTCTGCATGCCAGGAAGCGTATTTTTGCAGCCTGCATCTTGCAGATTGGGTTTCTGCCATCCAAGATATGCGCATGTGCTAGGTGAGCCATCTTGCTCTATTGCCAGCCTAGTGACCCGTCGGTAATGCGCGTGGCCTTGACGCAAAGCCAGGCCTTCCTGTGTTCCCGCTTCCTCACGAAGCATCACTCGGATCTTATAAACACTTTATGATTTAATGGGAGTTATCAGTATGGAAGATGGATCCAAACACACCAAAAACGCAAACCAGAGATATTTTGAAATAGAACACAGTGTTTCTGACGTGATGGTCTCTCAGAAAAAAAAATGTAAACATCCCAAAATTAAAATGTTTAATTCCAAATCAATTGCGAGTGTGACACCGGCTACACTTTACACTTACCTGGCACATATTACTCAACTTTCATAAATACTGCTGCGTGTCCCGTGCTATCCAAATACACAGCGTCTTCTATCACGTGTTTGTTAAAATATTCTACCACTCGCCCACCACAGCTTAGTTCTCTTATAAATAGCACACAGTCGACTAAGTCTGCTTAATACTTGTTCCTACATGACGCCAAACTATGGCCCCATTAAGCAGCTCTTCTTATCTTTCCAAAAGGGCCCTGGATCTAGTTTCCTACTCGTCTTTTTATAAACAACGAAAGTAAAGCTCTGACGGATGGAAATAGGAGATTATTAGAGGAGGCGAAGCCTGTTTTGCGGAAACAATACGAACACAAGAAGGGGCACATTTACTAAGAATTATACTCACACTTTCACTAGAGAGAAAATAGCCCAGGCTGGACACAGAAAGCTTTCCCATTGGAGAATGTACTGGCTGCCACCTGGAGGTGCATCTTGGCTCCATATGCGGAAGCTCCCAGACCATTTAGATAATTAAAAGTTTAATAATTGACCATGTCTGCAACACGTTGCTATCTATCTGCTAACTACCGCGGATTATGTGAAAAATTGCTTGGCATCTGAAAATCAGGTGGCTGTTGATTCTCAGTGGGGATTTAAATTAGCAGCATAACCTTTCTCAAGGTAGTAAGTACATAAACACGTAGACATTTCACTTTCATAACGACTGCATTGCCTATTACTGACCAGTTGCGGTGATCTTTCACAAACAATCAAACCCCATCTTTTCTTCTAGCATCAAAACACTTTGGGCCTAACTCATTGAATGTTGTGCAAGGTGCAAAGTGACTTTTCACTGGTGCAATGTGACTTTGCACTGCCAACACACACCCCGATTCATGGAACAGTGCAAAGTGTCTTTTGCCGTGCAAAGTCACTTTGCACTGCAAAATGTCATATGATGCAACCCATCGGCAGACATATCTCCCAAATGCAATGACATGCATAGTAACAAAAGAAAGAACATGCACATCCATGACGAAACATGAACAGATCGTGAAAATATGCAGAGAGCACCCAATACAGAAGCACCACAGGGTGCAAAAGGCTGAAAGGCATTAGATTGTTATCTGCCCATGTGTGCAGCATACCACACCAGAGAGAGGGAGAGAGAGTGACATTGAGAGGGAAGGCGAAGTGAAACACACACCAAGGAGTACACTGCCTGTATTAGAGATGGCCAATGACATGTACTACGCCACAGTAGGTGTGGGTATAAATGAGTCTACTGGGGGAGGTAAAACAGTGACATGAATACCACTTAAAAAACCATCCTAGCATGGTAGCATGAAAAGCACATATAAGTAAAGTTTCACATGCAGGAAACATGGGGAACAATGACGCATGCTCAACATGCAAGACAGTGCTCATGCTTACCCGCTGACTGCTCCGGCATGGTGTGAATCCCGCATCACCTTCACCAGGAGCTGTCTCCAAATTAGTGACAGGAGGGCCAGTGCCTGGTGGAGGGCATGGGGAGCATGGACGTCAAAGGGTGCAGGGTGTCTCCCCCGGGATACAGTCAGCTTCAGATCACGGATTACTGAAACAACATGGGAGAAGACATTAAAACAGGCATAGTGAAGTACCTTTCACACTGCACAAATGTGCCAAGAAACACTGAACCCATAGTTACTTGCAGATCCCATCCTGTGCACCACCATGCAAACATGCAAGTTGACCTCACTATGCATGCCTGCATGTCCACCACTGCAAACGTCATGGCCTTGAGAGGGCAACTGCACAACTCAAGGTAAAACATAATTACAAATAAAAATAAAACCTTGAAAGGGTAACTCAAAAATAAAATGGCAACATCTGGGCCTGGGGTCAACAAAAGTATCAAAAAATCAACAAATAAATCAAACATTTCCATCATAGACCAGAGGGATCCACCCCGGAGGGGCAGGGTGCATGTCAACGTCCACATCGGTGGGCGTCCAAAACATCAACAACAACAAAGAAATCCCATCTGTGGGCTCACAGACCGCACAGCTACGGTGGAACGGGAGGCATGTGCCTGCTGGCATCACCCTCCTGCGTGGAGTCAGAAGGTGGGAGTGGTGCTGGAGGCTCACCACGCAGTGCTCTGGCCTGGTCCTCAGTGGCGGTTGCCATGCGTGACACTGATAAATGCACCAGCAGACTGAGGGCTTGGAGGTCACTATGCTCAACCTCACGGGTTGCACGGAGTTCATCCGCGATTGTCTGCCTCAATGATAACATCTCCTGGCGGAACAGTCTTCTGCTGGCTGCCTCTTCCTCATGGATTGCAGCTCTGTGGGCCAACAACTCATGCCTCAGGGATTCCCTGTGTGCCTGACCCTCTGCAAGCAGGGATACCTGCAGACACTGCAGGTCTCCCTGTCTGCCCCTGATGTTGGCCTCCATGCGCAGTTTGTGGGAGCGGCATGTGGACCACATGACCTGCAACTGTTGGTCCACCTGTGTTGTTGGGGGGATCATGGAAGTGGCTACCCTATCCATGCCCTCAGCCAAACTCTCATAGGCAGCACCCAGTCGGTGTGCAGAATGCAAAATATGCTGCTCCCACACTGTCTGCCCAGTCTGCACACGTCCCCCACGTGTGCAATGCCCACACCTGCCTGAACCAAAGGATCATGGCTCTTGCTGTGATGCCCCTGACTGCAGGACTGCAACATTCCCTTAGACATCTGCCCCAGGACCAGAAACCAATACATGGGAGTGTGGCCTTGCAGCCGTAACCAACATAAATGGGCGTTCCACCACTGATTGGCCTTGTAAAGGCACCTGACCCCCTGCAGACTCACGTGCCCAAACTGCTCCACCTATTGGTGCAATCACCTCGGCCAGCATTGAGGACTGCATATCTGGTTCTGCAGCAGAGCTAGTTGAGTCCAAAGAGTCAGAAGGGATGCAGCACGGCTCAGGATGTTCTGTAGCACCACATGGTCTTCTTCATCCTCTTACTCCTCTTCTGCATCTGGTGCCTCGTCACCTGCACATGGACAGAAAAGGACATGTGGAGTAGAAATGTGCAACGTGTCTACAGTAAACATGTGTATCACATTGCTGTCATGCAACAAAATGCAGGGCATGTCACCATAAGAAATACAGCATCCACACACTATGGACAACAAGCTAGCTGAGCATGGGATATGCAGACTGCCAGCAAAATTCCCTGCTCAGGTCCATGCTGCCAGTGGACACATTGTCAACCAACAGGGTCGTTAAGAAGCACATTTTGGCCAATGGCACCACAAACTGTTGACTAATACCAGTGAAATGGGCATGGACATGTGGCTCTCTGACGTGCAATTACATCACATGGCAACAGGCAGACACACATATCCACATACAAGTCCACAACCATCACATGCCACACCAGTGTTGTCCTGGTAAAATCACATCAATTCCAAGTTATAATGTTCAGTCACTACGAGCTAAAGGCAAACTTTAGGAAACTCAAGATCCAGTTTTTCTATCAGGGCCTTCATTAGCCATCTGTAGCACAATCCCGAGGTGTTTCACATGGTCTTCCCAGGTGGTGCTGAAAACTGCAATATCATCCAGATATGCAAGACAGAATTCATCCAACCCATTTAACAAATGATTCACAAGCCTCTGAAAAGTGGTAGGCGCATTCTACAACCCAAACGGCATTACCCTGAACTGGTAAAGACCATCTGGAGTTGAGAACGCTGTCTTCTCCGTGGCATGTTCTGCTAGGGCTATTTGCCAATAGCCTGCAGTGAGGTCAAACGTACTGAGATACTTGGAGGCACCAAAGGTATCCACCAGCTCATCTGTTCGCGGCAAGGGGTGTGCAACTGTCTTGGTGACAGCATTCAGAGCCCTGTAATCCACGCAGAACCTCAATTCAGAAGTACCTGCCTTTGGAACCAAAACCACAGGTCTGGACCAAGGACTACTAGAGGGTTCAATCACCCCAAGATCTAACATTTTGTTGACCTCTGTCTTAATGTAAGACCGTACTTTGTCTGACATTCTGTATCCTCTACTTTTGGTAGGTACGCTGTCTCCTGTGTCTATGTTATGTTTGCACAAAGGTGTCAAACCAGGGGACTGCGAAAACAGGGGGGAAAATTGCCTAAGCAAACTTTTCACCTCAGCCTGCTGATCATAAGTCAGGTGAGGGGCCACTCGGACACCCTCAAAGGAGCTATCTGAAGGACCGCTTTGGAACAGGTCGGGGAGAGGTTCAGACCCCTCTTCCTCAACATCTGAAGCCAGTAGCAGTGCTGCGATTTCGACTCTTGGGACGAAAGCCTTCAGCCTATTTACATGGAACACTTTTGGAGCCTGTCCAGGCCTTCCAAGGTCCACTAAATAGTTGGCCTCACCCAGGGGCTCCACCACTGTGTAAGGGCCTGACCATTTATCCTGTAAAGCTCTAGGACTTGCTGACCAGGTGTGAAGTTGATGAGGGAAGCTTTCTGGTCATACCAATGTTTCACCAGGGCTTGTCCTGCTTTCAACTTGTCACTAGCCAGACCCATCAGGAGTACCATCCGTTTTCTGAGCCCTAACACATAGTCTACTACGTTGGTAGTAATAGGGGGAGTGGGCATCTCCCATCCCTCCTTGACTATGGCTAAGGGTCCCCGCACAGGGTGACCAAACAGAAGTTCTAAGGGGCTGAAGCCAATACCCTCCTGTGGTACCTCTCGGTAGGCAAACAGTAAGCATGGTAAAAGAAGATCCCATTTTCTTCTTTGGGGTTCTTCCAGAGCCCCAATCATACTCTTTAACGTTCTGTTGAACCGTTCCACCAGACCATTGGTCTGGGGATGGTATGCGGAAGAGAACTTGTAGGTGACCCCACATTCATTCCACATAGCCTGCATATACTTCGACATAAAGTTGCTGCCTCAATCAGACACAACTTCTTTAGGGAAGCCAACCCTAGTAAAGATGCCAAGTAACACTTTTGCAACTGACTTGGCAGTTACAGTTTTTAATGGGATGGCCTCAGGATACCTGGTAGCATGGTCGACCAGCACCAGGATAAACCTATTGCCTGAGGATGTTTGCGGGTCAAGGGGACCAACGATGTTGACCTCTACCCTTTCAAATGGTATTCCCACAACTGGGAGTGGTACCAATGGAGCTTGTATTGTTGAGCCACTCTTACCAGATAACTGGCAGGAGGCACAACTCCTGCAGTGACTTTCTACTTGCACCCCCATCTTGGGCCAGTAGAGGTGCATGGATAACCTTTGCTTGGTCCTCTTAATACCAAGGTGACCAGCAAGGGGCACTTCATGAGCCAACTGCAGGAGGAAGGGTCTTACAGCAAGGGGAACCACCAACCTCCTATGGTCTCCTTCTGTAGACTCTGTGGGATCACTATACAGGAGTCCACCTTCCCAATAAATCTGGTGCTTCCCAGGAGGTTCACACTCAAGCTGGGAGCAGGCCTGTCTCCTTAGGCCTTCCAGAGATGGGCACTCACGTTGGCCTTTACTGAATTCTTCCCTGTCAGGACCACCTTCTACTAACAAGTTGTTTAGTTCAGGATGGTCATTAGGGTCAAATACTTCAGGAATCGCCGCCTCCTCGTCAGGTCCGGGCGATTGACCAACTTCCTCCACCGCAGTGGTAGGTGAGTTCGGGGAATATTTTCTTTCCCTCATTTTGGTTTTCTGACTCCTTTAGCCTTGGGTTTCCCATTTGGCTGGGGCAGCTCACTGATCTTGGTCAGTGCTGCCCTTGCCTGAGACCTTGTGCAGGGTCTGTCGGCAGTGTCTCCCATGAGCCCTAAAGCTCTGAGATCGTTGCCCAACAAGACCTTTCCTGGGACGTTCCTCTGAATGCTCACTGGAATCCTGACTGCTGTACCATTGATAGTAAGATTTACAGGTATTACTGGAAACATGCGAGGTGGGCCGTCAGCCAACTTAGTGGGCATCAGAGTAGCTCTGGCAACTTCCTCTGAGTCTACCAAGGGGGAATCCACTACAGTTCGACTGCACCCACTATCCCTAAGTGCTAGAGTATCTACTCCATTGATCAGCACACTGTCTTTAAAGTAGTGCTTGGTATTATCTGGAATCCTAGCATAAGCCTCTGCGACTTTAGGCTCCCAGGAACCCAGGGAAACGAAAACTACCTCAGCTTCTAGCCCACTGGGGAAGGAGTCTAAAGAGAAGGATGCTCCTGTAATCTCTTCTTGCTCGTAGGAGGAGAAGGCCAGATTAGCAGAGTGGACTCCCAAAGGTTGAACCTTACACCGGGGATCCCCCTTCACGTGGTCAGTTGCTCCACAAGCAAAACAAGATCCATTGGGTCTGTTTACATAGGGAGGCTTATTATAACCAGAGTTCTGTTTCAGAGGCTGACCTCTACTACTCTGTGAGTTCTCTTGTGTCTTACCCTTATTTTTCTTTTTGTGGCCCTTTTGGGAAGAAGATTTATCAGTTTCCCCACCCTCCTTATCTTTGGCCTTTTTCCCTTCCTCCTGCTTACCAGGATGAGTCTTGTCCTTATGGGACACTCGATGTGACATCCATAAATCTGCTGCAATGGCAAGCTTCTTTGGATCTATCTCCTTAGAATCGGCCAAAGGCTGCTTAAACTCAGGGGAAGAAGATGCAAAAATATGTTCCAGCATGACAAGACTTATCATACCTTCAAAGGTAGAAACCTTATAACCTTCGACCCAGCCAGTCAAGTTTTTTAAGGATTTGGTTACATAAGATACCCAAGTACCATCTTCTTTTTTTTTATACTCTTGGAATCGTTTTACATATTGGGCAGGAGTCTTTCCAAACTTTAAAATGAAAGTTGGCTTCAACATTGCAAAATCTGCTCGCTCAGCCTTCAACATTTCCATAATGGCACTGCAGCCAGAATGGGCCAGTCTGCTGAGTAACCAGGCAATTTTATCAGCATTGTCAACTTGTTGAACTTCACATGCATACTCAAATGTATTCAGCCAGTCCATAATGTCATTCTTTTCCTCATACACACTGAGCAGATCTTTTGGAAACCGTGGATGAGAGGAGGCGCCAGACCCATGTCCAGGACCCTTGGATCCATTGGCAACTTGAAGCTTGGCCAGTTCCAACTGGTGATCCCTGTCTTTCTGTTTTTCTGCCTGTTCGATTTTTAGTTTGGCCATACTGAAATCAAGCTCCTTCTGCCTAAACAGCAGTTCTTGCTTCTTGAATTCAAGTATGGCCTCCCTATCAGCACTGGCAGAGGAAACATTGGACATTTCATCTTCCCTGTCCTCATGGTCGCGGTGGACCAGTGCAGCGGCAGAACTGTCAGTTCTACCAGTGAGAGCAGCCCCACCTCCTTCTGCACTGTCCTCGGAAGCTATAGCGTCAAGCTGAGCTTCTTGCCACGCCATGATTCTTTGGATCATTTCCATTTTTGTGCCTTGCGAGGAGACACCTCTTTCAGCACACATCTTTTTCAATGTTTCGGATTTAGAAGCATTTAAAGTTAACAAGGTACCTGTTTCCATACTGTTTGATAGGACTATGGCCTTTAAAAAGTTATACTACGACAATTCACTACGTGTCCTGTTAGGAATAACTTGAAATGCCCTCGCTCGTGCGCAACACTGGATACCTTCAGTCGTATCCCACCGCTGTACACCAATTTGTTAAGATGCATTTCTGAACTCTGTCCTTTAGGGGCAGAGGTTCAGAAGGCCAGCCCAGTTTCTTGGAACAGGGTAACCTTTGGACAAGCCAGACCAATCAGGGTAGCGATGGCGGCGGTCAAGACTAGGTCTCAAGAGGGGTGAGGGTGACTGAAAGCCCGCAATGAGCACACAAAGCAAGGACGCTTACAAATTACTTCAGACAGGTGTTATATTAAAAATATAGACACATTTATTACAAGGCCTTTGTAACATCGACCATAGTAAAGAATCACAGTAAAACTCCAATAAACCAACACATCACAACCAATACAATATATATATACAAGACCAAGGGGTCTAAAGAGTTAGAAGCACGAAATATGCAGAACACCTAGATAGGGAGGAAAACATGCAGTGCATGTAATCGTTAGACCCAGTTCGACATCAAAGGCCCCCTAACTAGAAGGAAGTCCAAGCCCTACGAAGAGTGGAGCCTTGTGCTCAAAAGTACCTGCACACGTGGGTGCCAACGGGCAAAGGGGAGTCTCTTCAGGGAAATCAGGCAGTTCAGAGAGGTGAACAAAACGATGGCGAACAGATCCCCGCTACTCAAGCGCGGCCTCCACTTGTGGGCAGGAGCAGGGCGCAAGTGTGGAAAAAGGGTTGCTGTTTACGACAGCGATGGAGAGCCACAGGTTCCTGCGGGAGGGCGACCGTTAGGGTATTGACTACTCACCGGTCCCCAATGCAGGCAGACCCAGGCTTCTCCGGTTCCGTTTCGGTACTGGCAAGTTCAGATGCGATCAGCAGGATGTCTCCACGCTGTGTAGATTCCGCGACAGCAGGAGTCAGGGTGGAGGGTGTCCCAAATGCAGCGAACATGCACAGGTTTGTTACCACGGCAGGGCAACTCAACTCGGCAACCGCATGTATTCCGGTCCCAAAGCACACGTCTCACTTCAGACCTGGGAACGCCAAGTGTACGAATCGTGTGAGAGTGCCGAGGACTCGGAATTTAGCAGCAGCCAGACGGTGGTGACAGAGCAAGGTTCCTATGTAGGCTGGTCAGTCCACTGGGTGGCCCAGGGACGCTTCCGAAGGCTTACGTACAGGATTTGGTGAAGATGCCGAGAATAGTTGTTCCCACTATTCTAAAGGGTTGAAGCGCCAGTACAGGCCTTCTCGTTCGATCAGAGGCAGAGGGGTCTCACAGGACGACAGCAATGCAGGGTGCTAAACCTTCAGCGGGTCACCAGCGATTCTTCGACTCAGCTTCTTAGTTGCAGGATACTTGGCTCCTTATCCTTCGTTCGTGAGAACTCAGGAGATCGACATGGTAGTGGGGTTCTCAGCCTCCTCTTATCCAGAGTTCCCTTTGCGCCAAAACAGAGAGGGCCCGATGGGAAATCCGCTCACAAACACTCACACCATACGTGGACCTATCACGGACCACGGTGGTCCCAGGCATTCAGGACAATCTAGACTCTCTGGTACCCAGGATGTGTATTGGGAACAGACATCCCAGCCCACATCCTGGAGGCACACACAAGGCATGCAGAAGCCCGCGGACAGGACAAAGAACCTCATGGCATGGCCATTTTGGAGGCCAGGCCACCCATTTGGGCCAAACGCGGGAAGCGCGGTTAACATGGCAAAAAGGGGTTCAAAACACAAAGAAACGATAGCTGCCACCAGTCCCGTCCGTGACACCCTTGCACATTTCATGATAAGTCCAGCGAGAGTTTCTAGGGCCATTGGAATGACTAGAGACCCAAGAGCGCGGTAATGTAAGTTCCGGTGCACTCTTGTTTCTATTATCTTTCTCTTTTTGCTTCTCAGTGTTCCATTTTGCACTATCAGACCGGGTTTCCCTTTCAACATTGTTATCAACCACCTACTGCTCTAGTGGTCCGGATCACAAAAATGTCCTAGACGAGGTCTTTCTAGATTGCCTAATATATGAAAGATTTTTAGATTTCTTCCTAGGTTTTTGCTAGGTGTTTTTTGTGTGTAGAAGTGGAATGTAGTTGCGAGAGAACAGAAGATAAAGGATAGTTCTC
Organism: Ambystoma mexicanum; assembly: GCF_040938575.1. Classification (NCBI taxonomy): domain Eukaryota; kingdom Metazoa; phylum Chordata; class Amphibia; order Caudata; family Ambystomatidae; genus Ambystoma; species Ambystoma mexicanum. Next base: position 869,577,364 of record NC_090922.1, read on the forward strand.
AATAACTCGTAACAAGAAATTATGGCCATTACTCCAGTGGCGTATCCACTGAGTCAAATAGTTTGTGCAAGGCACTTAATCTTCTCAACAACAAATTCTGTTCCTTCATTGGAAGGTCGGAAGTAGCCTTGTTGCCTAAGTTATTTTGAAAAGTCGAGTCCTCTAAATTCAAAACCGAGACCATAGATGCATTCATATCCTCATTTTGGGAGGATAGCTCAGGGGCAACATGTTCACCTTGGAAGCAAGACGACACAGAGCAACATAAGTTTGATCGCCGGGTCCGTGCTTAGAAACCTCTGTGTATTGAGTGTGTTATAAATAACCTATCATATCATATTATATCATATGGATTCTTTTATGATGTTTACTTTCTTGATTTTATTTGTTCATAATGATAAGCAATTATCTGGCATTACCATTAATACATTTCCTTTATATTGTCATAGAGCCTCAAAAATCGACTGTAATACAAGATGGAGGGCCGATATTGGTTACAGGGCCCAACGTGTCAAGTGTAAGATTTCCCATGGTGGAGCCCTCGCTTGGGTGCTCATTTAGAGATTTAAAATCCACATTTGGAACAATTTCAGGCACTTGTTTTAGTGTCATTAAATCCACTTTTGAAGGGGGTTCACTACAACCCTGCCATTCGCCCATCTCTGGAGAGATTTGTCCGGTGTGTCATATAGTTCTTGACTTATTCTAAGGGATGACTCGTCCAAAACAACAGAATCGAGCATTGCAGGCAGAGAATAAAGCACAGTTTTAGAGTTTGATTTATGATGTTTACCAAGGATGCAGCAGTCTGAGATTCCATGTGCAGGGAATCTGTCGTGATCGCTAAAGGCTCATTTCGATTGTTGTCATTATTTTCGCATGGCAAGGTGTAACGTTAGGTAAATCCAAACTAGGAGTTGTTGTGGACCACTCCTGGTTTACCGGAGCAGGCCTCCTCCAAATGCCGGGGTCTCCTGGTTTACCAATATAACTGTGTACCAACAGCAGGGGGCATCCTGCAACATCCGGATCACCGGACATGTTCCCTTGGCTGGGGGCACCCAGCAGACGGCAGCCTCCGGGCTCTGGGGGCACCCAGGCTGCGGCTGCTGCAGCAGGCTGTGATCACATGGCAAGCAAAGACACAGACACGAGTTGCCACTTCCTGGGGCTCTGCTGCACTGCCTCTCACGTGCCACCAGAGCCCCTTTTATTGAGGAGTGTCATGACAAAGTCATGACACACTTTCTTAAAGGGGAATCTGGCCCACAGTAAAATGGGCCACACACCACATCCCTCCTTTATTATGACAAAACCCACAGAACACCTAAAACAACCACCCTATAAAAGAGCCCACTACTGTGGTGCAATCCAATCCACGCACCACCCATTGACTACCGAATCACTGCAAACAGTGGTGCATTCCAGTCCGCGCACCACTCTGATAAACTACTCAATCACTGCAAACTATGGTGCATTCCATTTTGCGCACCCTGGGGGGATGTCCAGTGGTTGGCATTGGGATCAGAAAATGCCTGGATCAAAATGACCGCTTGCGCTGCTGCTGGACAAGAAGAACACATTCTCCTCATCTTTGTCCTCTGCATAGTCGTACAGTCCCCTCCTCTGCCACCTGGACTGCCGCTACTCTGGGGGGCTTCCTCCCTTCAACCTCCTTTGAAGCACTTCCTCCGGATGGGCCGACCATGCTGGTCGGCGTTGGGGCTGGGCACACCCATGCAAAGTGATCCACTTTTCCGCACCTCCCACATGTGTGTCCTTTGGCTGGGCACTCCTGCGCGGAGGGAGATCCCATCCACACTGATGGCATATTGTGGCACCTGACTCTCTTCATGGCCAATCCCCTCTTCTTGTTGGCCTACCTCCTTGCCATTTGCCCACGGCCGACACCTCCTCCAACTTCACCCATTGCATGGGGGCTTCCAGCATGAGCTGCTGCTTGGAGAGGTCCATAGCTGAGGCATGAACCTCTGTCTGTTCCTGGGCATGTCCCAGTTCCAGTATCCGGTCGAGGCTCAGCCCTGGATCCCTGAGGACCTGTTTCCACAGCTTAGCAGAGCTACAGCCATAGATGATCTGAGCCCCGATCTCCTCATCCTCAAAGTTACCCAGAGCACAGGACAATGCGATGCCATGAAGCTTGCGATGGAATGCATTGAGGCTCTCGCCTTCCTCTTGCCTTGCGCATCTCATCCTGAACCGTTCATAATCCCTGTTGACCATGGGCTTGAAGTACTCGTTCAGTGCTGCAATGGCTGCGCCATGTGACTAGTCTATGGGCCGCAAGGTCTTAAACAGCCTCTGGACAGCCGGGCCGGCTGAGTACATGAGGGTTGGGCATTTCGCCCTGTCCTTGATCTCGATGGCCTCGAAATACAGCTCGAGGTTCTCCACCCACGCCATCCATCAGAGTCCTAGACTTGCAGGAGCCCCCACCAGATCAAACGGATACAAGGGCGCAAGCTGCACATTCTGGCGTTATGCCCCTTCATTTTCTTCATCCCCCATGATGGTTGCTTGGCGTGGCACACTCTGTACCCACTGAGGACGGGCCCCTGGCCTGGTTCAGCAGGTTGAGGATCACTAAGGGTGGATGAGCACTCCTTGCGGAGCTGCTACCCTTCCGGGTTCCTTGGTGAAAGTAGAGGAGGTACTGCGAGGGTAGATTGATGGGCCCTCAGCGGTTGTTCTGGTGCCGTTCATAGATGGGCCTTCAGGGCCGATGGGTTATACAGGGCAGTACCTGGGCAGCGCTGTCAGCGCTATCTGCTCCATGGCCACAACAATGGGCACTGGCACTCTCCTCTTGCTGTGTCCCTGCCCGAGAGCCACTGGAGTGTTCGGTTTGATCCAGCCCCTTGATGCAGTGGGGAAACAGAGTGATCCTGCTTCCCACCCCGGCACTCCGTACACCAGCTTCATCATCCTGAGGGTGGGCACGCCCCCCTGCCTTACCTGATGGAAAGTGGTGGGCCGGCGACTGCGGCCCAGTGGTGCTCCCCATCTTCCTTTCTTTTTACAGGGATCGCTGCAACCAGCGGCCTGGCTGCTGCAGGCTGGAGTGTTTCCTCCTTTTTTTTTTCTTTTGTTCACAGCTGCAGGCCCAGTGTTCCTAGACCACGCCCATCTTCTGCAGGATTGAATGTTTCATTTCCTTTGTTCATCGCCGCTGGCCTGGTGTTTCTAGGCCACTCCCCCTCTCCTCAGGGCTGTGGTAGGCCTATCCACACAGCCTCTGTTGTCAGAGAGCTCCTCCCTGCAAACTCGAAGGAAGTCACTGGCAGTCCACCATGCTCCACACTCTCACTGATGCGTGCCCGGGATCTGTTAGGCTCCACCCACTTTCTTTGTGCGGCAGCCACCACCCCCCACACTCACACTGACTCCGCTTCTCCCTCCTCCGGGCAGCAAAGTGGGCTTCCGGCAGCCCGCACCCACATGTGCAGGTCCAGACCATCCCATCCTCGTCGCCACTGTTGTGGCCCGCTCCGGATTTACCGGAGCGGGCCTCCTCCAGATGCCGGGGTCACCCGGTTTACCAATTTTACTGCGGGCACGCAGTATACCAACAGCAGGGGGCACCTTGCAATGGCCAGATCACCAGACGTGTTCCCTTGGCTGGGGGCACCCAGCAGAGGGCAACCTCCGGGCTCTGGGGGCCTGCAACACAGATGGAGCAACAGTTGCAGGTCATGCGGCCCACACACCACAGGCATGACCGTAACAGCACTATCCACCGCGTGTACCATTGCACCTCAAAGGCCACCACCGACTACACACTGCAGGTAGAGTGGAGGAACACTGGACAGCGCACGGGACACGAAACAGAGTACACATTACATCTCAATGTAGCTCGATTGCCCAGACTAGAGGAAGGGACCACTAAATGTTGTTGACAGGCTATTTACACATGGTGTCAACATAAACTTTATGCAGATCACCTTTGCACAGACCAGGAATCTGTTGCCTAACAAGGAGGAAGTCACTCATTACATTGTCAAATAGCCTTTCCCTTACAATAGAAAACGAGCGAACAGGTAAGCATGTCAGAACATTCATTTAATATGTGTGCTTGTCACTGGCAGAAATCCAAATATATTGTAAAACAAACACTGCATTATCATCTCTATTCATATGTTTCAAACTTGTGCGCTTGGCTATCACCTGTTTGTTGTTGCTCTCCATGACCTGCCATTTTCTGTTGCAGGTTCATTGCCTCCTTTTGCATTTTATTAATGCCTGGTTGCTCCTTAGTGTCCGCTGCTTGGTCTAAATACGTTACATGCTTGTTCAGCAAATAATGTAATATACCCGCGTTTAGCCTTATAAACGTTTCATAGGAATTCCGCTAGAATCCATTAACTTCTGCTTTATATAATTACTTCCCTGGGCAAGTGCACAGATTATTCCTGCCTAGAACTGGGCTAAAGATTCATGCCATCTGAATCAAAAAACCATGTTAGTGCCTTCCTCTCTCTCCTACTACAGTGGGGCTACATTTGAAATGATTTCGGACAAACTGGCTCTCCCAGCTGGCCCTGTGATCATGACACCATTTTAAGCTGCCTAGAGTGGTCTGTTCCCCTACCTCTCAATAAACAGATTTGCATAGCAGTGAGCATTATATGTTAATGGCTCCAATGTGCTTTCGCATGACGTGTTGATGGCTTGTGGTTGCCAGGACGATGCTGCCCAAATGAACACGGTGTGTTGTGAGGCGACGGGCAGGGAGCTGTGTATGCCAGGAAACGTATTTATGCAGCCTGCTTCTCGCAGATTGGGTTTCTGCCATCCAAGATATGCGCATGTGCTAGGTGAGCCATCTTGCTCTATTGCCAGCCTAGTGACCCGTCGGTAATGCGCGTGGCCTTGACGCAAAGCCAGGCCTTCCTGTGTTCCCGCTTCCTCACGAAGCATCACTCGGATCTTAGAAATTCTGGCTCAAGCTGCCAACAAAAGCAGCTCACTGCCGCGTCTCCCCACGCCTCAACGGCTGCCACCGGGGGCTGTGTCGGGTAGACTACACACTGCAGTTAGAGTGGAGGAACACTGTACAGCGCACGGGACACAAAACAGAGTACACACTACATCTCAATGGAACTCGGTCGCCTAGACTAGAGGAAGGAACCACTAAACGTTGTTGACAGGCTATTTGCACATGGTGTCAATATAACCTTTATGCACATCACCCTTGCACAGACAAGGCATCTGTTGCCCAACAAGGAGGAAATACTCATTACATCCCCAAATAGTCTTTCCCTTAGAATACAAAACCAGCGAACAGGTAAGCATGGCAGAACATTCATTTAATATGTGTGCTTGTCACTGGCAGAAATCCAAATATATTGTAAAACAAACACTGCATTATCATCTCTATTCATATGTTTCAAACTTGTGCGCTTGGCTATCACCTGTTTGTTGTTGCTCTCCATGACCTGCCATTTTCTGTTGCAGGTTCATTGCCTCCTTTTGCATTTTATTAATGCCTGGTTGCTCCTTAGTGTCCGCTGCTTGGTCTAAATACGTTACATGCTTGTTCAGCAAATAATGTAATATACCCGCGTTTAGCCTTATAAACGTTTCATAGGAATTCCGCTAGAATCCATTAACTTCTGCTTTATATAATTACTTCCCTGGGCAAGTGCACAGATTATTCCTGCCTAGAACTGGGCTAAAGATTCATGCCATCTGAATCAAAAAACCATGTTAGTGCCTTCCTCTCTCTCCTACTACAGTGGGGCTACATTTGAAATGATTTCGGACAAACTGGCTCTCCCAGCTGGCCCTGTGATCATGACACCATTTTAAGCTGCCTAGAGTGGTCTGTTCCCCTACCTCTCAATAAACAGATTTGCATAGCAGTGAGCATTATATGTTAATGGCTCCAATGTGCTTTCGCATGACGTGTTGATGGCTTGTGGTTGCCAGGACGATGCTGCCCAAATGAACACGGTGTGTTGTGAGGCGACGGGCAGGGAGCTGTGTATGCCAGGAAACGTATTTATGCAGCCTGCTTCTCGCAGATTGGGTTTCTGCCATCCAAGATATGCGCATGTGCTAGGTGAGCCATCTTGCTCTATTGCCAGCCTAGTGACCCGTCGGTAATGCGCGTGGCCTTGACGCAAAGCCAGGCCTTCCTGTGTTCCCGCTTCCTCACGAAGCATCACTCGGATCTTAGAAATTCTGGCTCAAGCTGCCAACAAAAGCAGCTCACTGCCGCGTCTCCCCACGCCTCAACGGCTGCCACCGGGGGCTGTGTCGGGTAGACTACACACTGCAGTTAGAGTGGAGGAACACTGTACAGCGCACGGGACACAAAACAGAGTACACACTACATCTCAATGGAACTCGGTCGCCTAGACTAGAGGAAGGAACCACTAAACGTTGTTGACAGGCTATTTGCACATGGTGTCAATATAACCTTTATGCACATCACCCTTGCACAGACAAGGCATCTGTTGCCCAACAAGGAGGAAATACTCATTACATCCCCAAATAGTCTTTCCCTTAGAATACAAAACCAGCGAACAGGTAAGCATGGCAGAACATTCATTTAATATGTGTGCTTGTCACTGGCAGAAATCCAAATATTTTGTAAAACAAACACTGCATTATCCTTTCCATTGACATGTTTCATAATTGTGCTCTTGGCTATCACCTGTTTGTTGTTGCTCTCCATGACCTGCCTTTTTCTGTTCCAAGTTCATTGCCTCGTTTTGCATTTTACTAATGCCTGGTTGCTCCTTGGTGTCCGCTGATATACCTGCTTTAAGCCTTATACAAGTTTCATAGGAATTCCACTACAATCCATTAACTTCTGGTTTACATATATTACTTCCTAGGGCAAGTGCACAGATGATTTCTGCCCAGAACTGGTGCAAAGATTGATGCCACCTGAATCAAAAAGTCATTTTAGTGCCTCCCTCTCTCTCCTACTGCAGTGGGGTTACATTTCAAATGATTTCGGCCAAACTGGCTCCCCTGCTGGCCCTGTGATCATGACACCATTGGAAGCTGCCTAGAGTGGTCTCTATTCCCCTACCTGTCCATAAACAGATTTGCATAGCAGTGAGCATTATAAGTTAATGACTCCAATGTGCTTTCGCATAACGTGTTGATGGCTTGTGGCTGCCAGGACGATGCTACCCAAATGAACACGGTGTGTTGTGAGGCGACGGGCAGGGAGCTCTGCATGCCAGGAAGCGTATTTATGCAGCCTGCTTCTCGCAGATTGGGTTTCTGCCATCCAAGATATGCGCATGTGCTAGGGGTGCCATCTTGCTCTGTTGCCAGCCTAGTGACCCGTCGGTAATGCGCGTGGCCTTGACGCAAAGCCAGGCCTTCCTGTGTTCCCGCTTCCTCACAAAGCATCACTCGGATCTTATAAACACTTTATGATTTAATGGGAGTTATCAGTATGGAAGATGGATCCAAACACACCAAAAACGCAAACCAGAGATATTTTGAAATAGAACACAGTGTTTCTGACGTGATGGTCTCTCAGAAAAAAAAATGTAAACATCCCAAAATTAAAATGTTTAATTCCAAATCAATTGCGAGTGTGACACCGGCTACACTTTACACTTACCTGGCACATATTACTCAACTTTCATAAATACTGCTGCGTGTCCCGTGCTATCCAAATACACAGCGTCTTCTATCACGTGTTTGTTTAAATATTCTACCACTCGCCCACCACAGCTTAGTTCTCTTATAAATAGCACACAGTCGACTAAGTCTGCTTAATACTTGTTCCTACATGACGCCAAACTATGGCCCCATTAAGTAGCTCTTCTTATATTTCCAAAAGGGCCCTGGATCTAGTTTCCTACTCGTCTTTTTATAAACAACGAAAGTAAAGCTCTGACGGATGGAAATAGGAGATTATTAGAGGAGGCGAAGCCTGTTTTGCGGAAACAATACGAACACAAGAAGGGGCACATTTACTAAGAATTATACTCACACTTTCACTAGAGAGAAAATAGCCCAGGCTGGACACAGAAAGCTTTCCCATTGGAGAATGTACTGGCTGCCACCTGGAGGTGCATCTTGGCTCCATATGCGGAAGCTCCCAGACCATTTAGATAATTAAAAGTTTAATAATTGACCATGTCTGCAACACGTTGCTATCTATCTGCTAACTACCGCGGATTATGTGAAAAATTGCTTGGCATCTGAAAAGCAGGTGGCTGTTGATTCTCAGTGGGGATTTAAATTAGCAGCATAACCTTTCTCAAAGTAGTAAGTACATAAACACGTAGACATTTTCACTTTCATAACGACTGCATTTCCTATTACTGACCAGTTGCGGTGATCTTTCACAAACAATCAAACCCCATCTTTTCTTCTAGCATCAAAACACTTTGGGCCTAACTCATTGAATGTTTTGCAAGGTGCAAAGTGACTTTTCACTGGTGCAATGTGACTTTGCACTGCCAACACACACCCCGATTCATGGAACAGTGCAAAGTGTCTTTTGCCGTGCAAAGTCACTTTGCACTGCAAAATGTCATATGATGCAACCCATCGGCAGACATATCTCCCAAATGCAATGACATGCATAGTAACAAAAGAAAGAACATGCACATCCATGACGAAACATGAACAGATCCTGAAAATATGCAGAGAGCACCCAATACAGAAGCACCACAGGGTGCAAAAGGCTGAAAGGCATTAGATTGTTATCTACCCATGTGTGCAGCATACCACACCAGAGAGAGGGAGAGAGAGTGACATTGAGAGGGAAGGCGAAGTGAAACACACACCAAGGAGTACACTGCCTGTATTAGAGATGGCCAATGACATGTACTACGCCACAGTAGGTGTGGGTATAAATGAGTCTACTGGGGGAGGTAAAACAGTGACATGAATACCACTTAAAAAACCATCCTAGCATGGTAGCATGAAAAGCACATATAAGTAAAGTTTCACATGCAGGAAACATGGGGAACAATGACGCATGCTCAACATGCAAGACAGTGCTCATGCTTACCCGCTGACTGCTCCGGCATGGTGTGAATCCTGCATCACCTTCACCAGGAGCTGTCTCCAAATTAGTGACAGGAGGGCCAGTGCCTGGTGGAGGGCATGGGGAGCATGGACGTCAAAGGGTGCAGGGTGTCTCCCCCGGGATACAGTCAGCTTCAGATCACGGATTACTGAAACAACATGGGAGAAGACATTAAAACAGGCATAGTGAAGTACCTTTCACACTGCACAAATGTGCCAAGAAACACTGAACCCATAGTTACTTGCAGATCCCATCCTGTGCACCACCATGCAAACATGCAAGTTGACCTCACTATGCATGCCTGCATGTCCACCACTGCAAACGTCATGGCCTTGAGAGGGCAACTGCACAACTCAAGGTAAAACATAATTACAAATAAAAATAAAACCTTGAAAGGGTAACTCAAAAATAAAATGGCAACATCTGGGCCTGGGGTCAACAAAAGTATCAAAAAATCAACAAATAAATCAAACATTTCCATCATAGACCAGAGGGATCCACCCCGGAGGGGCAGGGTGCATGTCAACATCCACATCGGTGGGCGTCCAAAACATCAACAACAACAAAGAAATCCCATCTGTGGGCTCACAGACCGCACAGCTACGGTGGAACGGGAGGCATGTGCCTGCTGGCATCACCCTCCTGCGTGAAGTCAGAAGGTGGGAGTGGTGCTGGAGGCTCACCACGCAGTGCTCTGGCCTGGTCCTCAGTGGCGGTTGCCATGCGTGACACTGATAAATGCACCAGCAGACTGAGGGCTTGGAGGTCACTATGCTCAACCTCACGGGTTGCACGGAGTTCATCAGCGATTGTCTGCCTCAATGATAACATCTCCTGGCGGAACAGTCTTCTGCTGGCTGCCTCTTCCTCATGGATTGCAGCTCTGTGGGCCAACAACTCATGCCTCAGGGCTTCCCTGTGTGCCTGACCCTCTGCAAGCAGGGATACCTGCAGACACTGCAGGTATCCCTGTCTGCCCCTGATGTTGGCCTCCATGCGCAGTTTGTGGGAGCGGCATGTGGACCACATGACCTGCAACTGTTGGTCCACCTGTGTTGTTGGGGGGATCATGGAAGTGGCTACCCTATCCATGCCCTCAGCCAAACTCTCATAGGCAGCACCCAGTCGGTGTGCAGAATGCAAAATATGCTGCTCCCACACTGTCTGCCCAGCCTGCACACGTCCCCCACGTGTGCAATGCCCACACCTGCCTGAACCAAAGGATCATGGCTCTTGCTGTGATGCCCCTGACTGCAGGACTGCAACATTCCCTTAGACATCTGTCCCAGGACCAGAAACCAATACATGGGAGTGTGGCCTTGCAGCCGTAACCAACATAAATGGGCGTTCCACCACTGATTGGCCTTGTAAAGGCACCTGACCCCCTGCAGACTCACGTGCCCAAACTGCTCCACCTATTGGTGCAATCACCTCGGCCAGCATTGAGGACTGCATATCTGGTTCTGCAGCAGAGCTAGTTGAGTCCAAAGAGTCAGAAGGGATGCAGCACGGCTCAGGATGTTCTGTAGCACCACATGGTCTTCTTCATCCTCTTACTCCTCTTCTGCATCTGGTGCCTCGTCACCTGCACATGGACAGAAAAGGACATGTGGAGTAGAAATGTGCAACGTGTCTACAGTAAACATGTGTATCACATTGCTGTCATGCAACAAAATGCAGGGCATGTCACCATAAGAAATACAGCATCCACACACTATGGACAACAAGCTAGCTGAGCATGGGATATGCAGACTGGCAGCAAAATTCCCTGCTCAGGTCCATGCTGCCAGTGGACACATTGTCAACCAACAGGGTCGTTAAGAAGCACATTTTGGCCAATGGCACCACAAACTGTTGACTAATACCAGTGAAATGGGCATGGACATGTGGCTCTGTGACGTGCAATTACATCACATGGCAACAGGCAGACACACATATCCACATACAAGTCCACAACCATCACATGCCACACCAGTGTTGTCCTGGTAAAATCACATCAATTCCAAGTTATAATGTTCAGTCACTACGAGCTAAAGGCAAACTTTAGGAAACTCAAGATCCAGTTTTTCTATCAGGGCCTTCATTAGCCATCTGTAGCACAATCCCGAGGTGTTTCACATGGTCTTCCCAGGTGGTGCTGAAAACTGCAATATCATCCAGATATGCAAGACAGAATTCATCCAACCCATTTAACAAATGATTCACAAGCCTCTGAAAAGTGGTAGGCGCATTCTACAACCCAAACGGCATTACCCTGAACTGGTAAAGACCATCTGGAGTTGAGAACGCTGTCTTCTCCGTGGCATGTTCTGCTAGGGCTACTTGCCAATAGCCTGCAGTGAGGTCAAACATACTGAGATACTTGGAGGCACCCAAGGTATCCACCAGCTCATCTGTTCGCGGCAAGGGGTGTGCAACTGTCTTGGTGACAGCATTCAGAGCCCTGTAATCCACGCAGAACCTCAATTCAGAAGTACCTGCCTTTGGAACCAAAACCACAGGTCTGGACCAAGGACTACTAGAGGGTTCAATCACCCCAAGATCTAACATTTTGTTGACCTCTGTCTTAATGTAAGACCGTACTTTGTCTGACATTCTGTATCCTCTACTTTTGGTAGGTACGCTGTCTCCTGTGTCTATGTTATGTTTGCACAAAGGTGTCAAACCAGGGGACTGCGAAAACAGGGGGGAAAATTGCCTAAGCAAACTTTTCACCTCAGCCTGCTGATCATAAGTCAGGTGAGGGGCCACTCGGACACCCTCAAAGGAGCTATCTGAAGGACCGCTTTGGAACAGGTCGGGGAGAGGTTCAGACCCCTCTTCCTCAACATCTGAAGCCAGTAGCAGTGCTGCGATTTCGACTCTTGGGACGAAAGCCTTCAGCCTATTTACATGGAACACTTTTGGAGCCTGTCCAGGCCTTCCAAGGTCCACTAAATAGTTGACCTCACCCAGGGGCTCCACCACTGTGTAAGGGCCTGACCATTTATCCCGTAAAGCTCTAGGACTTGCTGACCAGGTGTGAAGTTGATGAGGGAAGCTTTCTGGTCATACCAATGTTTCACCAGGGCTTGTCCTGCTTTCAACTTGTCACTAGCCAGATCCATCAGGAGTACCATCCGTTTTCTGAGCCCTAACACATAGTCTACTACGTTGGTAGTAATAGGGGGAGTGGGCATCTCCCATCCCTCCTTGACTATGGCTAAGGGTCCCCGCACAGGGTGACCAAACAGAAGTTCTAAGGGGCTGAAGCCAACACCCTCCTGTGGTACCTCTCGGTAGGCAAACAGTAAGCATGGTAAAAGAAGATCCCATTTTCTTCTTTGGGGTTCTTCCAGAGCCCCAATCATACTCTTTAACGTTCTGTTGAACCGTTCCACCAGACCATTGGTCTGGGGATGGTATGCGGAAGAGAACTTGTAGGTGACCCCACATTCATTCCACATAGCCTGCATATACTTCGACATAAAGTTGCTGCCTCAATCAGACACAACTTCTTTAGGGAAGCCAACCCTAGTAAAGATGCCAAGTAACACTTTTGCAACTGACTTGGCAGTTACAGTTTTTAATGGGATGACCTCAGGATACCTGGTAGCATGGTCGACCAGCACCAGGATAAACCTATTGCCTGAGGATGTTTGCGGGTCAAGGGGACCAACGATGTTGACCTCTACCCTTTCAAATGGTATTCCCACAACTGGGAGTGGTACCAATGGAGCTTGTATTGTTGAGCCACTCTTACCAGATAACTGGCAGGAGGCACAACTCCTGCAGTGACTTTCTACTTGCACCCCCATCTTGGGCCAGTAGAGGTGCATGGATAACCTTTGCTTGGTCCTCTTAATACCAAGGTGACCAGCAAGGGGCACTTCATGAGCCAACTGCAGGAGGAAGGGTCTTACAGCAAGGGGAACCACCAACCTCCTATGGTCTCCTTCTGTAGACTCTGTGGGATCACTATACAGGAGTCCACCTTCCCAATAAATCTGGTGCTTCCCAGGAGGTTCACACTCAAGCTGGGAGCAGGCCTGTCTCCTTAGGCCTTCCAGAGATGGGCACTCACGTTGGCCTTTACTGAATTCTTCCCTGTCAGGACCACCTTCTACTAACAAGTTGTTTAGTTCAGGATGGTCATTAGGGTCAAATACTTCAGGAATCGCCGCCTCCTCATCAGGTCCGGGCGATTGACCAACTTCCTCCACCGCAGTGGTAGGTGAGTTCGGGGAATATTTTCTTTCCCTCATTTTGGTTTTCTGACTCCTTTAGCCTTGGGTTTCCCATTTGGCTGGGGCAGCTCACTGATCTTGGTCAGTGCTGCCCTTGCCTGAGACCTTGTGCAGGGTCTGTCGGCAGTGTCTCCCATGAGCCCTAAAGCTCTGAGATCGTTGCCCAACAAGACCTTTCCTGGGACGTTCCTCTGAATGCTCACTGGAATCCTGACTGCTGTACCATTGATAGTAAGATTTACAGGTATTACTGGAAACATGCGAGGTGGGCCGTCAGCCAACTTAGTGGGCATCAGAGTAGCTCTGGCACCTTCCTCTGAGTCTACCAAGGGGGAATCCACTACAGTTTGACTGCACCCACTATCCCTAAGTGCTAGAGTATCTACTCCATTGATCAGCACACTGTCTTTAAAGTAGTGCTTGGTATTATCTGGAATCCTAGCATAAGCCTCTGCGACTTTAGGCTCCCAGGAACCCAGGGAAACGAAAACTACCTTAGCTTCTAGCCCACTGGGGAAGGAGTCTAAAGAGAAGGATGCTCCTGTAATCTCTTCTTGCTCGTAGGAGGAGAAGGCCAGATTAGCAGAGTGGACTCCCAAAGGTTGAACCTTACACCGGGGATCCCCCTTCACGTGGTCAGTTGCTCCACAAGCAAAACAAGATCCATTGGGTCTGTTTACATAGGGAGGCTTATTATAACCAGAGTTCTGTTTCGGAGGCTGACCTCTACTACTCTGTGAGTTCTCTTGTGTCTTACCCTTATTTTTCTTTTTGTGGCCCTTTTGGGAAGAAGATTTATCAGTTTCCCCACCCTCCTTATCTTTGGCCTTTTTCCCTTCCTCCTGCTTACCAGGATGAGTCTTGTCCTTATGGGACACTCGATGTGACACCCATAAATCTGCTGCAATGGCAAGCTTCTTTGGATCTATCTCCTTAGAATCGGCCAAAGGCTGCTTAAACTCAGGGGAAGAAGATGCAAAAATATGTTCCAGCATGACAAGACTTATCATACCTTCAAAGGTAGAAACCTTATAACCTTCGACCCAGCCAGTCAAGTTTTTTAAGGATTTGGTTACATAAGATACCCAAGTACCATCTTCTTTTTTTTTTATACTCTTGGAATCGTTTTACATATTGGGCAGGAGTCTTTCCAAACTTTAAAATGAAAGTTGGCTTCAACATTGCAAAATCTGCTCGCTCAGCCTTCAACATTTCCATAATGGCACTGCAGCCAGAATGGGCCAGTCTGCTGAGTAACCAGGCAATTTTATCAGCATTGTCAACTTGTTGGACTTCACATGCATACTCAAATGTATTCAGCCAGTCCATAATGTCATTCTTTTCCTCATACACACTGAGCAGATCTTTTGGAAACCGTGGATGAGAGGAGGCGCCAGACCCATGTCCAGGACCCTTGGATCCATTGGCAACTTGAAGCTTGGCCAGTTCCAACTGGTGATCCCTGTCTTTCTGTTTTTCTGCCTGTTCGATTTTTAGTTTGGCCATACTGAAATCAAGCTCCTTCTGCCTAAACAGCAGTTCTTGCTTCTTGAATTCAAGTATGGCCTCCCCATCAGCACTGGCAGAGGAAACATTGGACATTTCATCCTCCCTGTCCTCATGTCGCGGTGGACCAGTGCAGCGGCAGAACTGTCAGTTCTACCAGTGAGAGCAGCCCCACCTCCTTCTGCACTGTCCTCGGAAGCTATAGCGTCAAGCTGAGCTTCTTGCCACGCCATGATTCTTTGGATCATTTCCATTTTTGTCCCTTGCGAGGAGACACCTCTTTCAGCACACATCTTTTTCAATGTTTCGGATTTAGAAGCATTTAAAGTTAACAAGGTACCTGTTTCCATACTGTTTGATAGGACTATGGCCTTTAAAAAGTTATACTACGACAATTCACTACGTGTCCTGTTAGGAATAACTTGAAATGCCCTCGCTCGTGCGCAACACTGGATACCTTCAGTCGTATCCCACCGCTGTACACCAATTTGTTAAGATGCATTTCTGAACTCTGTCCTTTAGGGGCAGAGGTTCAGAAGGCTAGCCCAGTTTCTTGGAACAGGGTAACCTTTGGACAAGCCAGACCAATCAGGGTAGCGATGGCGGCGGTCAAGACTAGGTCTCAAGAGGGGTGAGGGTGACTGAAAGCCCGCAATGAGCACACAAAGCAAGGACGCTTACAAATTACTTCAGACAGGTGTTATATTAAAAATATAGACACATTTATTACAAGGCCTTTGTAACATCGACCATAGTAAAGAATCACAGTAAAACTCCAATAAACCAACACATCACAACCAATACAATATATATATACAAGACCAAGGGGTCTAAAGAGTTAGAAGCACGAAATATGCAGAACACCTAGATAGGGAGGAAAACATGCAGTGCATGTAATCGTTAGACCCAGTTCGACATCAAAGGCCCCCTAACTAGAAGGAAGTCCAAGCCCTACGAAGAGTGGAGCCTTGTGCTCAAAAGTACCTGCACACGCGGGTGCCAACGGGCAAAGGGGAGTCTCTTCAGGGAAATCAGGCAGTTCAGAGAGGTGAACAAAACGATGGCGAACAGATCCCCGCTACTCAAGCGCGGCCTCCACTTGTGGGCAGGAGCAGGGCGCGAGTGTGGAAAAAGGGTTGCTGTTTACGACAGCGATGGAGAGCCACAGGTTCCTGCGGGAGGGCGACCGTTAGGGTATTGACTACTCACCGGTCCCCAATGCAGGCAGACCCAGGCTTCTCCGGTTCCGTTTCGGTACTGGCAAGTTCAGATGCGATCAGCAGGATGTCTCCACGCTGTGTAGATTCCGCGACAGCAGGAGTCAGGGTGGAGGGTGTCCCAAATGCAGCGAACATGCACAGGTTTGTTACCACGGCAGGGCAACTCAACTCGGCAACCGCATGTATTCCGGTCCCAAAGCACACGTCTCACTTCAGACCTGGGAACGCCAAGTGTACGAATCGTGTGAGAGTGCCGAGGACTCGGAATTTAGCAGCAGCCAGACGGTGGTGACAGAGCAAGGTTCCTATGTAGGCTGGTCAGTCCACTGGGTGGCCCAGGGACGCTTCCGAAGGCTTACGTACAGGATTTGGTGAAGATGCCGAGAATAGTTGTTCCCACTATTCTAAAGGGTTGAAGCGCCAGTACAGGCCTTCTCGTTCGATCAGAGGCAGAGGGGTCTCACAGGACGACAGCAGTGCAGGGTGCTAAACCTTCAGCGGGTCACCAGCGATTCTTCGACTCAGCTTCTTAGTTGCAGGATACTTGGCTCCTTATCCTTCGTTCGTGAGAACTCAGGAGATCGACATGGTAGTGGGGTTCTCAGCCTCCTCTTATCCAGAGTTCCCTTTGCGCCAAAACAGAGAGGGCCCGATGGGAAATCCGCTCACAAACACTCACACCATACGTGGACCTATCACGGACCACGGTGGTCCCAGGCATTCAGGACAATCTAGACTCTCTGGTACCCAGGATGTGTATTGGGAACAGACATCCCAGCCCACATCCTGGAGGCACACACAAGGCATGCAGAAGCCCGCGGACAGGACAAAGAACCTCATGGCATGGCCATTTTGGAGGCCAGGCCACCCATTTGGGCCAAACGCGGGAAGCGCGGTTAACATGGCAAAAAGGGGTTCAAAACACAAAGAAACGATAGCTGCCACCAGTCCCGTCCGTGACACCCTTGCACATTTCATGATAAGTCCAGCGAGAGTTTCTAGGGCCATTGGAATGACTAGAGACCCAAGAGTGCGGTAATGTAAGTTCCGGTGCACTCTTGTTTCTATTATCTTTCTCTTTTTGCTTCTCAGTGTTCCATTTTGCACTATCAGACCGGGTTTCCCTTTCAACATTGTTATCAACCACCTACTGCTCTAGTGGTCCGGATCACAAAAATGTCCTAGACGAGGTCTTTCTAGATTGCCTAATATATGAAAGATTTTTAGATTTCTTCCTAGGTTTTTGCTAGGTGTTTTTTGTGTGTAGAAGTGGAATGTAGTTGCGAGAGAACAGAAGATAAAGGATAGTTCTCAATAACTCGTAACAAGAAATTATGGACATTACTCCAGTGGCGTATCCACTGAGTCAAATAGTTTGTGCAAGGCACTTAATCTTCTCAACAACAAATTCTGTTCCTTCATTGGAAGGTCGGAAGTAGCCTTGTTGCCTAAGTTATTTTGAAAAGTCGAGTCCTCTAAATTCAAAACCGAGACCATAGATGCATTCATATCCTCATTTTGGGAGGATAGCTCAGGGGCAACATGTTCACCTTGGAAGCAAGACGACACAGAGCAACATAAGTTCGATCGCCGGGTCCGTGCTTAGAAACCTCTGTGTATTGAGTGTGTTATAAATAACCTATCATATCATATTATATCATATGGATTCTTTTATGATGTTTACTTTCTTGATTTTATTTGTTCATAATGATAAGCAATTATCTGGCATTACCATTAATACATTTCCTTTATATTGTCATAGAGCCTCAAAAATCGACTGTAATACAAGATGGAGGGCCGATATTGATTACAGGGCCCAACGTGTCAAGTGTAAGATTTCCCATGGTGGAGCCCTCGCTTGGGTGCTCATTTAGAGATTTAAAATCCACATTTGGAACAATTTCAGGCACTTGTTTTAGTGTCATTAAATCCACTTTTGAAGGGGGTTCACTACAACCCTGCCATTCGCCCATCTCTGGAGAGATTTGTCCGGTGTGTCATATAGTTCTTGACTTATTCTAAGGGATGACTCGTCCAAAACAACAGAATCGAGCATTGCAGGCAGAGAATAAAGCACAGTTTTAGAGTTTGATTTATGATGTTTACCAAGGATGCAGCAGTCTGAGATTCCATGTGCAGGGAATCTGTCGTGATCGCTAAAGGCTCATTTCGATTGTTGTCATTATTTTCGCATGGCAAGGTGTAACGTTAGGTAAATCCAAACTAGGAGTTGTTGTGGACCACTCCTGGTTTACCGGAGCAGGCCTCCTCCAAATGCCGGGGTCTCCTGGTTTACCAATATAACTGTGTACCAACAGCAGGGGGCATCCTGCAACATCCGGATCACCGGACATGTTCCCTTGGCTGGGGGCACCCAGCAGACGGCAGCCTCCGGGCTCTGGGGGCACCCAGGCTGCGGCTGCTGCAGCAGGCTGTGATCACATGGCAAGCAAAGACACAGACACGAGTTGCCACTTCCTGGGGCTCTGCTGCACTGCCTCTCACGTGCCACCAGAGCCCCTTTTATTGAGGAGTGTCATGACAAAGTCATGACACACTTTCTTAAAGGGGAATCTGGCCCACAGTAAAATGGGCCACACACCACATCCCTCCTTTATTATGACAAAACCCACAGAACACCTAAAACAACCACCCTATAAAAGAGCCCACTACTGTGGTGCAATCCAATCCACGCACCACCCATCGACTACCGAATCACTGCAAACAGTGGTGCATTCCAGTCCGCGCACCACTCTGATAAACTACTCAATCACTGCAAACTATGGTGCATTCCATTTTGCGCACCCTGGGGGGATGTCCAGTGGTTGGCATTGGGATCAGAAAATGCCTGGATCAAAATGACCGCTTGCGCTGCTGCTGGACAAGAAGAACACATTCTCCTCATCTTTGTCCTCTGCATAGTGGTACAGTCCCCTCCTCTGCCACCTGGACTGCCGCTACTCTGGGGGGCTTCCTCCCTTCAACCTCCTTTGAAGCACTTCCTCCGGATGGGCCGACCATGCTGGTCGGCGTTGGGGCTGGGCACACCCATGCAAAGTGATCCACTTTTCCGCACCTCCCACATGTGTGTCCTTTGGCTGGGCACTCCTGCGCGGAGGGAGATCCCATCCACACTGATGGCATATTGTGGCACCTGACTCTCTTCATGGCCAATCCCCTCTTCTTGTTGGCCTACCTCCTTGCCATTTGCCCACGGCCGACACCTCCTCCAACTTCACCCATTGCATGGGGGCTTCCAGCATGAGCTGCTGCTTGGAGAGGTCCATAGCTGAGGCATGAACCTCTGTCTGTTCCTGGGCATGTCCCAGTTCCAGTATCCGGTCGAGGCTCAGCCCTGGATCCCTGAAGACCTGTTTCCACAGCTTAGCAGAGCTACAGCCATAGATGATCTGAGCCCCGATCTCCTCATCCTCAAAGTTACCCAGAGCACAGGACAATGCGATGCCATGAAGCTTGCGATGAAATGCATTGAGGCTCTCACCTTCCTCTTGCCTTGCGCATCTCATCCTGAACCGTTCATAATCCCTGTTGACCATGGGCTTGAAGTACTCGTTCAGTGCTGCAATGGCTGCGCCATGTGACTAGTCTATGGGCCGCAAGGTCTTAAACAGCCTCTGGACAGCCGGGCCGGCTGAGTACATGAGGGTTGGGCATTTCGCCCTGTCCTTGATCTCGATGGCCTCGAAATACAGCTCGAGGTTCTCCACCCACGCCATCCATCAGAGTCCTAGACTTGCAGGAGCCCCCACCAGATCAAACGGATACAAGGGCGCAAGCTGCACATTCTGGCGTTATGCCCCTTCATTTTCTTCATCCCCCATGATGGTTGCTTGGCGTGGCACACTCTGTACCCACTGAGGACGGGCCCCTGGCCTGGTTCAGCAGGTTGAGGATCACTAAGGGTGGATGAGCACTCCTTGCGGAGCTGCTACCCTTCCGGGTTCCTTGGTGAAAGTAGAGGAGGTACTGCGAGGGTAGATTGATGGGCCCTCAGCGGTTGTTCTGGTGCCGTTCATAGATGGGCCTTCAGGGCCGATGGGTTATACAGGGCAGTACCTGGGCAGCGCTGTCAGCGCTATCTGCTCCATGGCCACAACAATGGGCACTGGCACTCTCCTCTTGCTGTGTCCCTGCCCGACAGCCACTGGAGTGTTCTGTTTGATCCAGCCCCTTGATGCAGTGGGGAAACAGAGTGATCCTGCTTCCCACCCCGGCACTCCGTACACCAGCTTCATCATCCTGAGGGTGGGCACGCCCCCCTGCCTTACCTGATGGAAAGTGGTGGGCCGGCGACTGCGGCCCAGTGGTGCTCCCCATCTTCCTTTCTTTTTACAGGGATCGCTGCAACCAGCGGCCTGGCTGCTGCAGGCTGGAGTGTTTCCTCCTTTTTTTTTTCTTTTGTTCACAGCTGCAGGCCCAGTGTTCCTAGACCACGCCCATCTTCTGCAGGCTTGAATGTTTCATTTCCTTTGTTCATCGCCGCTGGCCTGGTGTTTCTAGGCCACTCCCCCTCTCCTCAGGGCTGTGGTAGGCCTATCCACACAGCCTCTGTTGTCCGAGAGCTCCTCCCTGCAAACTCGAAGGAAGTCACTGGCAGTCCACCATGCTCCACACTCTCACTGATGTGTGCCCGGGATCTGTTAGGCTCCACCCACTTTCTTTGTGCGGCAGCCACCACCCCCCACACTCACACTGACTCCGCTTCTCCCTCCTCCGGGCAGCAAAGTGGGCTTCCGGCAGCCCGCACCCACATGTGCAGGTCCAGACCATCCCATCCTCGTCGCCACTGTTGTGGCACGCTCCGGATTTATCGGAGCGGGCCTCCTCCAGATGCCGGGGTCACGCGGCTTACCAATTTTACTGCGGGCACGCAGTATACCAACAGCAGGGGGCACCTTGCAATGGCCAGATCACCAGACGTGTTCCCTTGGCTGGGGGCACCCAGCAGAGGGCAACCTCTGGGCTCTGGGGGCCTGCAACACAGATGGAGCAACAGTTGCAGGTCATGCGGCCCACACACCACAGGCATGACCGTAACAGCACTATCCACCGCGTGTACCATTGCACCTCAAAGGCCACCACCGACTACACACTGCAGGTAGAGTGGAGGAACACTGGACAGCGCACGGGACACGAAACAGAGTACACATTACATCTCAATGTAGCTCGATCGCCCAGACTAGAGGAAGGGACCACTAAATGTTGTTGACAGGCTATTTACACATGGTGTCAACATAAACTTTATGCAGATCACCTTTGCACAGACCAGGAATCTGTTGCCTAACAAGGAGGAAGTCACTCATTACATTGTCAAATAGCCTTTCCCTTACAATAGAAAACGAGCGAACAGGTAAGCATGTCAGAACATTCATTTAATATGTGTGCTTGTCACTGGCAGAAATCCAAATATATTGTAAAACAAACACTGTATTATCATCTCTATTCATATGTTTCAAACTTGTGCGCTTGGCTATCACCTGTTTGTTGTTGCTCTCCATGACCTGCCATTTTCTGTTGCAGGTTCATTGCCTCCTTTTGCATTTTATTAATGCCTGGTTGCTCCTTAGTGTCCGCTGCTTGGTCTAAATACGTTACATGCTTGTTCAGCAAATAATGTAATATACCCGCGTTTAGCCTTATAAACGTTTCATAGGAATTCCGCTAGAATCCATTAACTTCTGCTTTATATAATTACTTCCCTGGGCAAGTGCACAGATTATTCCTGCCTAGAACTGGGCTAAAGATTCATGCCACCTGAATCAAAAAACCATGTTAGTGCCTTCCTCTCTCTCCTACTACAGTGGGGCTACATTTGAAATGATTTCGGACAAACTGGCTCTCCCAGCTGGCCCTGTGATCATGACACCATTTTAAGCTGCCTAGAGTGGTCTGTTCCCCTACCTCTCAATAAACAGATTTGCATAGCAGTGAGCATTATATGTTAATGGCTCCAATGTGCTTTCGCATGACGTGTTGATGGCTTGTGGTTGCCAGGACGATGCTGCCCAAATGAACACGGTGTGTTGTGAGGCGACGGGCAGGGAGCTGTGTATGCCAGGAAACGTATTTATGCAGCCTGCTTCTCGCAGATTGGGTTTCTGCCATCCAAGATATGCGCATGTGCTAGGTGAGCCATCTTGCTCTATTGCCAGCCTAGTGACCCGTCGGTAATGCGCGTGGCCTTGACGCAAAGCCAGGCCTTCCTGTGTTCCCGCTTCCTCACGAAGCATCACTCGGATCTTAGAAATTCTGGCTCAAGCTGCCAACAAAAGCAGCTCACTGCCGCGTCTCCCCACGCCTCAACGGCTGCCACCGGGGGCTGTGTCGGGTAGACTACACACTGCAGTTAGAGTGGAGGAACACTGTACAGCGCACGGGACACAAAACAGAGTACACACTACATCTCAATGGAACTCGGTCGCCTAGACTAGAGGAAGGAACCACTAAATGTTGTTGACAGGCTATTTGCACATGGTGTCAATATAACCTTTATGCACATCACCCTTGCACAGACAAGGCATCTGTTGCCCAACAAGGAGGAAATACTCATTACATCCCCAAATAGTCTTTCCCTTAGAATACAAAACCAGCGAACAGGTAAGCATGGCAGAACATTCATTTAATATGTGTGCTTGTCACTGGCAGAAATCCAAATATTTTTTAAAACAAACACTGCATTATCCTTTCCATTGACATGTTTCATAATTGTGCTCTTGGCTATCACCTGTTTGTTGTTGCTCTCCATGACCTGCCTTTTTCTGTTGCAAGTTCATTGCCTCGTTTTGCATTTTACTAATGCCAGGTTGCTCCTTGGTGTCCGCTGATATACCTGTTTTAAGCCTTATACAAGTTTCATAGGAATTCCACTACAATCCATTAACTTCTGGTTTACATATATTACTTCCTAGGGCAAGTGCACAGATGATTCCTGCCCAGAACTGGTGCAAAGATTGATGCCACCTGAATCAAAAAGTCATTTTAGTGCCTCCCTCTCTCTCCTACTGCAGTGGGGTTACATTTCAAATGATTTCGGCCAAACTGGCTCCCCTGCTGGCCCTGTGATCATGACACGATTGGAAGCTGCCTAGAGTGGTCTCTATTCCACTACCTGTCCATAAACAGATTTGCATAGCAGTGAGCATTATATGTTAATGGCTCCAATGTGCTTTCGCATAACGTGTTGATGGCTTGTGGCTGCCAGGACGATGCTACCCAAATGAACACGGTGTGTTGTGAGGCGACGGGCAGGGAGCTCTGCATGCCAGGAAGCGTATTTATGCAGCCTGCTTCTTGCAGATTGGGTTTCTGCCATCCAAGATATGCGCATGTGCTAGGTGAGCCATCTTGCTCTGTTGCCAGCCTAGTGACCCGTCGGTAATGCGCGTGGCCTTGACGCAAAGCCAGGCCTTCCTGTGTTCCCGCTTCCTCACGAAGCATCACTCGGATCTTATAAACACTTTAGGATTTAATGGGAGTTATCAGTATGGAAGATGGATCCAAACACACCAAAAACGCAAAAATGGAACAGAGTGTTTCTGACGTGATGGTATCTTAGAAAATAAAACCTGTAAAAATTCCAAAATTAAAATATTTCACTCCAAAGCAATTGCCAGTGTGACACCGGCTACACTCTACACGTACCTTGAACATATTACTCAACTTTCATAAATACTGCTGCGTGTACCGTGCTATCCAAATACGCAGCGTCTTCTATCACCTTTATTTAAATAATTCTAACACTCGCCCACCACAGTTTAGTACTCTTATAAAAAGCACACAGTCGACTAAGTCTGCTTAATGCTTGTTCCTACATGACGCCAAACTCTAGCCCCATTAAGTGGCTCTTCCTATATTTCCAAAAGGGCCATGGAAATCCGAATGTAGTTTCCTACTTGTCTTTTTTTTTTTATAAACAACGAAAGTAAAGCTCTGACGGATGGAAATAGGAGATTATTAGAGGAGGCGAAGCCTGTTTTGCGGAAACAATACGAACACAAGAAGGGGCACATTTACTAAGAATTACACTCACACTTTCACTAGAGAGAAAATAGCCCAGGCTGGCCACAGAAAGCTTTCCCATTGGAGAATGTACTGGCTGCCACCTGGAGGTGCATCATATCTCCATATGCGGAAGCTCCCAGACCATTTAGATAATTAAAAGTTTAATAATTGACCATGTCTGCAACACGTTGCTATCTATCTGCTAACTACTGCGGATTATGTGCAAAATTGCTTGGCATCTGAAAAGCAGGTGGCTGATGATTCTCAGTGGGGATTTAAATTAGCAGCATAACCTTTCTCAAGGTAGTAAGTACATAAACACGTAGACATTTCACTTTTTTAACGACTGCATTGCCTATTACTGACCAGTTGCGGCGATCTTTCACAAACAACCAAAACCCTTCTTTTCTTCTAGTATCAAAACACTTGTGATCGCCATACGAGTCATTTTCTGCGCCTAGACCATGCCCCGTTCAGCAAAATGCCCTGCCAGATGTTTTCTCCTACTTCAAAAGGGCTATCGAAAGGGGGGCCCTGGATGGAACGCGAAGCGTTTCCCCCCGGGGAGGTTTTTGGTGCTGCACACGGCCAGCGAGTGGCCGTGGGAGGCAGAGCACCTCCCCGGGGTATTTAAGGGTCCCGGGAAGGTTCGGGAGGCAGGCGACGGTTGGACTTGGTGATTGTATCAGTCCTGTCGCCTGCTCCCGAGCCTTCCCTGAAGTAGCTGGGCCTTCGGTGCTGCAGGGTAGCGTAGGTGAGAGGGATAGTTTGTTAGTATTGGGGGAGGTTAGGTATAGTTAGCAAGCAGAATTTCAAATACTATAAGTTTATTATTATAGCCGGGGGTACCGTAGATAAGGTACCCCCCTCTTACTGTATCTGGCTCCGGTCCAAGCGTTACCCGCGGTCCGGTGCAGGGTTTTCTTTCTAGGAATTTTGTCCCGGCATTTTTTCCAGCTTGCAGCAGGGGTGGGGTTTAAGATATAAGGTGCCGGTGAACGCGGTCCGGGAGGGGGAGCAGGCAGGATATTGGACAGCTGGCTTGGTGCCTCTTTTCCGTTGGGGTTGTGGGGGATATTTCAATTGGGGAGCGCCGGGTCCCGTGTTTCGCGGCTGCGAGCGGAATTATACACGCGGTAGCCGTCGCGTGACAGAGGGGGCAGTGTTCTCATTTTAAAGGGACCGATCTATTGTTGTTTCAGTGTGGTGGCGCTTACACGCATCCAGGGGGCAGTGTGACACGGTCTCATCTCGGCCCCATTTCTAGTTGGGCTGCTGGTTTTTGGGGCTTTCCTTTTCCTGTGGCAATTTAGTTGTCAGGGTAAGGGGTTTTAAGGGATAGGGCAGTATTTAGGGGGGTAATTAAAAAAAAAATAATAATTTTTGGAATAGCATTTTTAGGTATTATTTATTACCTTTTGGTGATAGCAAGTGCGTGGTTAACTCGGGGCAAAGTTGTAGTTTTTCATTGGGGGTATAGGTCCACGGGTAGATTTTGGCTCGGGAGCTTAGGATAGCTAGTTTAATTTTCAAGGGGCATATTTTTAGTGCACATCCAGATATTTGGTGCACTATGGTGGGACAGGCAGCCAGCAAGAAGGGTTTGGTTGATGCTAGGGCTCTGAAGGAGGCCCTGGAAATAATTAGCAGGGCATCTAAGGGCCTATTGGAAGGGGCGGTAGGGGAAGTAACGGGAGAAGGAGAGGTAGGTGGGGGCAGGCCGCAGCGTAGAGCTGCGGCAGATGGGGCTCTCGTGGCAGTGGTGGCTTGCACCCCCGCGGCGGGGAGAGGGGAGGTTTGGGAATCCAGGGGCAGGAAGATGAGGAGGGAGTTAGACAGGAGGGCGTCCGGGGGAGAAATGATGTTGGGTGGGCAGCCAGTGAGGGAGAGAGTGAATGATAGCCCTAGGGAAGCTGGGAATGCTCAAAAGGAGGTGGCTCAAGGGGACAACAGTGGGGATGGCATGGGGCACAGAAGGGGGTGACAGGACAGAGTGGAAGAGGGGTTAAATACCTACAGAAGAGTGCAGGTGGGAGAAGGAGGGAGAGGTCCCCATCAATTGAGGAGGTTAGAGTGGGGCGCGGAACGCCCCCCCCATGTAGGAGGAGTGAGGACAGAGGGCGCTGCGCAGCCCCCGCTGTTCAGGTGGAGGTAGAGGGTTTTAGAATGACCCCTCCTCGGTCAGCGCAAGGAGAGCCTAGAGGGTGCAGCACGGCTGCTAGCGATGAGGATTCCAGGGTGGAGGACGGCACGCCTCGCCCGAGAGAAGAGGACCAGGCAGGGGTTTCCGCGGCCCCGCCGAGAAGACGTCAAAGGAGTGGCGGGGCGGACGCCCCGGGCTCGCAAGAAGAAGATCAACTCAACTCGGGCATGAGCTCGCATCCACAATGGTATTTAAGGGGTGATGAAGTTGGATTGGAGCATTATGTGGGGCAATGGGAGGTAGAAGGTTATAGGGCGGTAAGGGAAAGGGGGAGGAGAGAAGAAGGAGGTGGGATCTGGAAAGGCAGGTGCAGGGTGGTCGGGGGCAAGAGGTCGGGGGAACTATTGGCTGGGTGAGTGTGCTGACATGTTTTGTCCCCGCAGTAGGAGCCCTCTAAGAAAAGAGATGAGGAGCATCAGTGTGGACGCCAGACCGCAGACGGCCTGCATTGAAAGAGGTGAGCGGGAAAGGGAATGGTCATCTGCATGGCAGAGAGGGGTCATAGGAGGGGGGACGGGAAATGAAGGGTCTGGACTGCAAGGGGTAAGGAAAGAAGTTGGTGTACAGGCCATTGGAGCCTTGGGAGTGGAGAAGAGCATTTGCTCAGTGGAGGTCGAAACAGACAAGGTGGTGGAGCCATTGGTGCTCGAGGTGCAAGCTGAAAAAGAAAAGGAGGTTGAAGTGAAAGGCAAGGAGAAAAAACTGCCATACATGGGTATAACAAAACCGTTAGGGGCGCACTTGATGGCAGCGACCAGGGAGAAGATTCAGGCGGGGAATTTGTAGATGTTTTTAAGTTGCTCCATAGGGAAGTGAGAGCAAAGGAAGGGTCTAAAGAAGAAGAGAGGGAGCTGGCTTCGCGCCCAAGGGTCCCGGTGACTATTGAGAATTGGATGTCGGCATTTACTATTTATGCCAGTGTTTATTGTGAAAAATTCCCGGAGCGTTGTGTGGCCCTGCTTAAATATATGGACGTAATTAGGAAGGCTTTCACGAGTTTTGGGGGCTTTGCCTGGGTAAGGTATGATGAGGAATTCAGGGCGAGGATGGCGGAGGACAGTCAGGCGGTCTGGGGGAGATAGACATGGATCTTTGGCTGCAATGGATGGCTCCAACGAGGCCTGCCCCGACATTGCACACAGCAAGTGGGCTGCCTGTGCCTTTCCGGCCCTTTCTTGGTCGCCCCGCCCATGAGGGGGCAGGAGGAGGAGGCAGAGGGCAGTCCTCAGCAGCGTGCTGGGCGTTTAATAAGGATGGCTGCACAAGGAACATATGTAGGTTCAGGCACGAGTGTAGCAAGTGTGGAGGAAAACACCCTCTCACTCAGTGTTTCCAACAGGGTGACAGGGGGAGGGGGAGAGGTTCAGGCAGAGGGGTTGTGGGGAAAAGCTTTTACTCCAATTAAAGTGGGGGTGCTGCAAAAATGGTTGCAATTTTATCCGGACAGGGAAGGGGCTAAGATTTTGAGTGAGGGGTTTTCTCTGGGTTTCAGATTGGGGTACCAGGGCCCAAGGGTGCGTCGGTGGGCTGAAAATGTGAAGTCAGCCACAGAAAATGTTGAGGTGGTAAGGCAAAAATTGAGCAAAGAAATAGCGGCGGGAAGGATGGTAGGGCCATTTGATGACCTGCCGGGTAATCTAGTTATATCCCCACTGGTGCCCAAGAAAGCTCTGGGGGAGTTCAGATTGATACACCATTTGTCATGGCCGGAGGGCATGTCAGTCAATA
This sequence comes from Ambystoma mexicanum, assembly GCF_040938575.1. Taxonomy (NCBI): domain Eukaryota; kingdom Metazoa; phylum Chordata; class Amphibia; order Caudata; family Ambystomatidae; genus Ambystoma; species Ambystoma mexicanum. The sequence continues at coordinate 869,605,300 of NC_090922.1, forward strand.
ATTTCATCGCCCCAGAAGAATGTGGGGTGGTATATGCAAGTGTGGACCAGGCGGTGGAGCTGGTACGGAAAGAAGGGCGAGGGGCCTTCATGGCCAAGTGTGACATAAAGGCAGCTTTCAGGTTATTGCCGGTGCACCCGGAGGATTTTTGGTTGTTAGGTTTGCAGTTCGAGGACCGCATATACATAGACAAAGCCTTGCCAATGGGGTGCGCAATTTCCTGCGCTTTGTTTGAACGGTTCAGCTCTTTCTTACAGTGGGTTTTCTCATTTAGATCGGGTTGGGAGAGTGTGCTGCACTATCTGGATGCTTTTCTGTTCATTAGCGGGGCTGAAAGAGAAGGGGATTGCAAGGAAATGCTAAAGTTGTTTCAGGAGCTGATGGAGGAGTTGGGTGTGCCTTTAGCGGAAGACAAAACAGAAGGGCCCGCAGTGGTGTTGACAGTTCTAGGAATTGAACTGGATTCAGTGGCCATGACCTCACGCTTGCCGCACGACAAGGTGAGCAAATTGGTGTTACTGTTGGAGAAAGCGGTAGGGGCCAGGAAAATGATGCTGGTTGAAATGCAGAGATTGGTAGGGCATCTGAATTTTACATGCAAGGTTGTGGCCCCAGGGCAAGGTTGTGGCCCCAGGGCGGACGTTTTGCAGGAACATGGCGAGGGCCATGGTAGGAGCAAAGTGCCCACATCATCGGATAAGAGTATCAGGGGCAGTGAGGGAGGATTGCAGAATTTGGCTGCGCTTTTTGGAGAGTTTCAACGGAGGTTTCAGAGTTTTTTGGGGGGGGAAGTGGTGTGCGGAGAAGTGGCCATCTCTGTGGTTGAAAGAGGGAAGGAGTATAGCATTTCTTGGATTTTTCCCCTTGCTGGTGGCATTGGAGTTGTGGGGGAAGGATTTGCAAAATAAGAAAGTGAATTTCAATGTTGACAATGAATGCGTGGTCCATGCGGTGAACAGGCAGTCAGCAAGGGATCAGAGGGTGGCAAGACTGATGAGAGAATTTGTTCTGCGCTGCATGGAATGGAATGTGGTGTTTAAGGCAACACATGTGCCAGGGAAGGATAATGGCATCGCTGATGCATTATCTCGTTTTCAATGGCAGAGATTCCGTGGATTGGCTCCAGATGCGGATCACGAGGGGCAGCAGATTCCAGAGGAGCTGTGAAAGATAGGAAGCTGAGAGCGCTTGCTTTGGTGGAGGGTTCATTGGCCTCGGCATCTAAGGAGTCATACAGGAGGGCCTGGGAGGATTTTTTAGGAGGGGGAGCTTGTAGTTGGAAGGGTAGATGGGATGCGGAATAGCAGAGGAGGGATGATGTCATGAATTTCCTCCTGAGGTGCATGGACAGGGGCTGGTCAAGGGCAACTATAGCAGGGAAGCTAGCCGGGATTGCTTTTTATGGGAAATGGTTTTGGGGTTTCCAGCCGAGTGGTGGGGAAATGGCGAGTAGGATGTTGGAAGGATGGGCAAGGGAAAGTAAGAGGGACAAGGATAAGAGGAGGCTGATATCGGCGGAATTGCTGCAGAGGTTGATTAAGGTGGTGGGGGAGTTTGCTGGTGGTATGGGAAGGGCAGTTGTTTGTGGCTTGTTTTACTTGGTTATTCTTTGGGGCTTTTCGGGTTTCTGAGTTGGTGGGGGCAAAAGAGGGGTTGGGGGGACTGCAGTGGGAGGATGTTCAAATTACAGAATCGGGTTTGGACATCAAGATTAATAGGTCTAAGACGGACCAAAAGGGAAAGGGTTCTTGGGTTTTGTTGGGTCAGGGGAGCAAGGACTTATGCCCAGTTCAGACAGGCAGGTTGTGGAAGGAGCGTTGTGGGGGTAAGGCAGGCTTAGTGTTTCAACATGAGGATGGGTCGCCGGTTTCAGCGGCACAAGTTCTGGGGGTATTGCGAAAGGCTTTGGTAGCGGTAGGAGAAAAGGCAGGGGATTTTGGTACACATTCCTTTAGGATGGGCGCAGCATATGAGGGAAGTAGGCTGGGTTTTTCAGAGGATAAGGTGAAAAGTTTGGGGCGTTGGAGGTCCGGGAGATACAAGGGGTATGTCAGGGAGTTGGATAAAGGGGAATTTTGAAGGAAGGTGGCAGAGGACCTTGTTGACAACAACGTTTGGTAGAATGTTTTGATTTGTAAGTGATTTTTGTAATTTCTTTTTCAGATGCTGTGTAAAAGGAGGGGGAGCTGGCGCAAGTGTGGATTGTCGGCCATTCAATTGTTAAGTGGGCTGGGAAAGAACCGGAGAAAAGGGTTCTTGGTAGGCAGCTGGGGTGTAGCTATAAAGATGTGGTGGTAAGATGGCACGGGTTAGGGGGTCTGCGCTGGGACCAGTTCCTTCCTATGTTGGCTGGGTTGAGGGAACGCTATGGGGCTCCAGAGGTGTTGATTATTCATGCTGGGGAGAATGACCTGGTGAGGGATACTGGGGTGGCTCTGCTAAGGAAAATGAAAAGGGATTTAGTCTGGGTGCGTGAAATGTGGCCTCAAGCAGCTGTAGTGTGGACTAAGTTGTTGCCGTGGAGAGTGTGGAGGGGAGCGAGAACTGAGGGAGCGATAGAGCAGGCTAGGAAGGGGATAAACAGAGAGATGGTTAGGTTTTGTGCCTCAGTGGCGGTACAGGTGATGGACCATAAGGAAATAGTGTATGAAGGTTTCATGATCTTTAGAGAGGATGGTGTAAACTTGTCGATTTATGGGAATAATCATTATCTGGCGGACCTGGGCTCTTGGCTGGGAGATTGGTTAAAGAGTTGGAGGTAAAGAAAATTGGTGGGGGGGGTGGGGCAGAAAGAACACCTCGGGGGAGGGTTTTTCTGGTGCCGGGGGCATGGCCCCTTTTGATGTGGGGGGAGGAAAGCACAATGGGGGAATGACACGAGAAAGGATGGGGTGGTGCTGTTTGCACAAGCGGGCCACCCCGGGGGAACAGGTATTGAGCCTGGAGGGGCATGGCCCCGGGGAGAAAGCGGGACGCCTGGAAAAGGGGTAAGGAGACGGTAGGGTCCAAGGGATAGTTAGGGAGGAAATGGCTTTATTTAATTATTTAATTGTTGGGGGGAAATGAAAATGTTTAATTAAGTTAATTGGTTGTTTAAAATATTTCTTTAGTTTGTAAGGCCATGGAGCCAGGTAAGCGTTTAATTGTAAGCTTTGGCCTGTCACATTAAAGCAACCTTTTCCACTTTTAAACGAGTCTGGGTTTTTGTGCAGTAAGCCAAAAGGGGGGCCCCGGAGGGAACGCAAAGAGTTTCCCCCCGGGGAGGTTTTTGGCGCTGCACACGGCCAGCGAGTGGCCGTGGGGGGGCAGAGCGCCTCCCCGGGGTATTTAAGGGTCCAGGGAAGGTTTGGGAGGCAGGCGACGGTTGGACTTGGTGATTGTCCCGCCCTCCCACCCCTTCATTTTGGGTTAGGTCTGGTGTCTGGCTTATTTAAAGGGGGGGGGACTATTGTACTTTGGTTATGCAGGGTTTTTTTTACGTCCCATGTCAAGTTTTTAGGGGTTTTTTTTGGTGTCTGTTAAGGAGCTACTGGCTGGTAGTTTTGTGTGACAGGTCGGGGCATTAGTGAAGTTGTAATGTAAAATGTCTGTTGCTGATGTGGCAGGTCAGACTGGCTGCAGGTCATAGGAAGGGGGAGATTGGTGTAGAGGGGAGTCTGAGGGGTATTAAAGCGGTTCTGGGCTCCGGGGGCATGGCCCCTTTTGATGTGGGGGGAGGGAAGCACAATGGGGGAATGACACGGGAAAGGATGGGGTGGTGCTGTTTGCACAAGCGGGCCACCCCGGGGGAACAGATATTGAGCCTGGGTGGGCATGGCCCCGGGGAGAAAGCGGGATGCCTGGAAAAGGGGTAAGGAGACGGTAGGGTCCAAGGGATAGTTAGGGAGGAAATGGCTTTATTTAATTATTTAATTGTTGGGGGAAAATGAAAATGTTTAATTAAGTTAACTGGTTGTTTAAAATATTTCTTTAGTTTGTAAGGCCATGGAGCCAGGTAAGCCTTTAATTGTAAGCTTTGGCCTGTCACATTAAAGCGACCTTTTCCACTTTTAAACGAGTCTGGGTTTTTGTGCAGTAAGCCAAAAAGAATTTAGCGTAATTAAACAAACAAGTGATTTATCTATTGCCCTTTTAAAACTACACTGTGCTTTTTAATAATATAACTGTTGCAGGGTTTAGAAGAAGAGAGCATTATTACTCCTGTAAAGCAGGACAGCAAAGACGTAATTTCACCAAAATGCCAGGGGGAGAGCAAGTGCCATCATACGACCCTTGACCTTTGATGACCCCACAGGAAGTGATGTCATTTGACCCGGATGAAAGAAGACCTTTCACCCATTGACAAAACTGGAAGTGGCGCCACATATCATTGGAGAGGAAGGATAGCTCAGGGCCAACACATTTTTCTTGGAAGCAAGACAACGCAGCGCAACACAGGTTTGAATCCGGATTCCACTCCAAACCACACGTTATAAATGAACAATTATTATTGTTCGCAAGTACACTATGAAAAATATGGTTACGTTATCACTGCAATGTGATATACATTGCATGCAAGAATGGATCACCATATGTATCGTTAATATCAGTGTGTATAGGCCCATATTACCAAATGACTGAATTCAAGCAGACGTCCAAGGCGCAATGATAATTGTGTGTTATTATATAGCACTTACGTTTAAGCGCTTTCATTTATATAGAACAAATATACATACAATATCACCCAACCTGTGTTGGTACTCATTTATCCACCTTAGAATGATGAAAGGCTGAGTTGGCCTTTCCAGGATTCGACCTGTAACCTGCAGATCACACACACATTGCAGTAGCGAGCGCTCAACCCACTGAGCCATCTTACCAGCTATAACTATCTTACCGGCTATAGTACAATTAGCAATTACATGTCTGAATGTCCTCCAAGTCAGAAAGCAAATTACACTCTGTAGTGGATGCCATTAAACTGGTAAATGAGATTTAACAGCAGGCCAGTTCATCTGCAGATCTGATGCAAAGTTGGCCACATGTCAAGCCTGAGTGGATCTACTTTACAGGCTTCAGAGGTTGCCAACATACAAAACATTGGGAGGGTTCATAACTGTGTATTAAATAATGTATAGTAGCACAGGGAAAGCAGCGCACTCACACAGCATCCCGTACTTTGGGCACTCGTTACCTCGTACATGCACACATACATCCTGAACAGCCTGCCATGGATATAGGACAGATAGACACATTACAACAAAGTGTTAATTGCGGCACAATGAAAACAAGGGCCACTTTATGTGCTGTGGTCAAAAATGTCTACATTGTACACAAGCTTTTAGGAACAAGGATTTTGTGAAGTGACCAAGGACATATTGTGATGATCATAACAGAGACAGCGGCAGAAAAAAAACATGATATAATTGCAACTTGCGAAAAGCAAAATATATAGTCCAAAATTGATGCTTATTGTACTCTAAATGCCCTTTGGAAGTTTTTGTCTGCATTGTGAAATTGAGGTGTTTAAGAACAGGCTAAATCAGTGTCTCACGCCCTGAAGTGTGCCTGAAACAAACCTTTAATGAGTCTAGCAATTATTGTATAGGATTCCAGAAAGACAAATTATTTGTTATTCCTATTCTTTGGTATTTAGGGTCACTGCTCAGTGTTACCCTTGTGGAACCCCCTGTTTTTTTAAGAGACCTTGTAAAGGGATGAGTACCCCCTCCCTATTAAACTGATTGCAGTGGAGGTAGACCCCCTCTACCTCAAACCGATTGATGATAAACTATTGGGGTGATCAGTGACTCTAAATGGTGTAGAAATTAGAATTATAGTGCTTCGCAGGAAAGCACTTTAAGGGATGATTTAGTTTATGGAGTCAGAATGTCATGAACAGTAGAGAATGTTTCAGGTAGTACATGTTATGATATAGTATCAAATAATCTATATCCAAATCGGAGCAAGTCTCAAGTTGTAGGTCAAATTTGGGTTGGTCAGGCATTTCACAAGTGATCCGCCATTTTGGGTTTTGTGACAAGGTTAGTCACTTTAAAATGGATACTTGCTTGAGAATACAAAATCATAGAGTTGTGCTAACTCATTATGACCTCAGTGGACAGTTTTTTTTAATAAAAGTTCATCCAGGGGACAAAGGTGGGGGAATGAGTGGGTAGAACCGGTCTAGACTAGGTCCGAGTGGCAGATAGGTAGGAGAATCACAAGTAGGAAGAGGAACTTCGCATTGATCGTGCCTTATAAATCAACGAATCACAGACAGGAAAGTGGTTGTACATGTGACCAGACCATTACCTCACCTCCCTAGAAGTGTATATAGGGGTGGGTGAGACTAGTGATTTTAGCAGAGTCCCAGAGATGTTTCTGATGGTGTATCCTATGTCTTGCCTGCTGGAAGAAATCAAACCTGATGACATTTTGGAACCAGCCTGAGTGTCCTGCTTTGCCTCAGAGTATCTTCCTGACCCCAAGAGATGCCAAGGCCCAGAGAGTGGGGGTTGTGGGACCCTCCTGAACAACCTGAACAAGAAACCAGCCACTCCAGAAAGAAAGAGCCACATGGCGCTTTTCACAGCACAGGAGCTTCAATTAAAATTAAAAAATGAATGTTTTTCTTTCTTTTTTTAGGGGTAGCAAGCAGACCACATGGTTAGCAAGGGAGAACTTAGGGGTCGCAGTTGCAACCCCTGGTGACCCCAAATGACGTCCCTGCAGGACAGACCTGTTTCCGTTCATAATCGATAGTTTATTAAACACGTTCGGCACAGGAGCCCCAGAACAGAAACAGAAATAGCATTAGAGTTAATAGGGTTGCACATGTCACCTGCACGAAGCAGAAGGTAAAAGGGCGGCAGAGTACGTAATGCGGTGGACCTGAAGATGGTCAAGAAATCAGAAAGGGAAAATCACCCTGCGCATCAGCACATTGGCATGGGCAGGTTGAACAGAACTTTCAGATGGGCAGGACGTCATTGTCTCGGGAGAATAGCTCAGTGGCAACGTGCTCCTCTTGGAAGCAAGATGACACAAAGCAACACAGGTTTGATCCCCGGGCCGCACTTAGAAACCTCTGGGAATTAGGTGCGTTATAAATAACCTATCATATGATATCATATCATAGAATGTCGGAATAGCAGAGCGGTGAAAGCATTAGACGTGGCAAAACCGGAATGGACAAACACATCTGAATAGGTAAATACATCATTATAGCCAGCGCTGCACGGGGACCCCTGCAGCTACAGGGCGCGGGATAGTAACCTGTGCCCCAGGGTAGACAGGACAGGGAGAGGTGGGGGAACGTCACGCTTGACGCACACAACCCCCTCTCCCTCTTCATTCACGCTTTGGTTCCTCAAGGTGCCCTGGAGCCAGGCAGGAGGAAGGCTCCTGGAGGACACCTTGCCCTCCACACCAAGTAAGCACCTAGGGCAGGGCAGGAAGCAGGTAACCTGCAACAAAAGAAGCACCTCCGGGTACAGCATGCCGCCAGTACCAGCCAGCCGGGGGCTGGACACTACAGCCCCTACATAGGCAGAACAAAGTCCAGGGCCAGCCCCTGGGACCAATATAAGGAGCTGCTTTTGCAGAAAGAATGTACATTTCAGTTTGCGACCCTGCCCAGGGACCCAAATAACAAGAATCTTGCATACGCAGAGTACTTTTCTTTTCCCAAAACCCTCCCACCCAAGAAAAGGGAAGAGAAGAAGGAGAAGAAAAACAGGGCACCTACGGGGCCCTCACTGTCATGGGACAAGGAAGGCGGCACTGGCCAGAGGGTGCAACCTCAGGGCCTTGTGCGCAAAAGTACACATTATGTTTTATGATTATGATTGTTTTTTTATGATAACATAATGATGTGCAATAAAACTGCCTTTTTATTGCCAACACTCACCCAATGTTTCGTGTGGTACATGGGGGGGGAGGGAGGCTGTTAGTGTTGCAGTTGACTAACTCTGGGTCCACCGGTTATAGGAAAAAGGTCAGAATGGGAAAAGCCTGATAATGGAGACGAGAGGGGCAAAATCTGGGGGCATACAACATCAAAGAGGCGGGGAGAAACATCAGCATGGGAACAAATCTGGACATAATCTTGGACAGTATCTCAAAATGGACAAAACATCTGGATTGGCAAATAGGTGAAGTGAAATAAGTGAAGTTAATTCAGAAAGGGCGCATTATTTAGTTTACAAGTGTAGATTAAGTCAGCTGTTTTTTTAAAGGGAAGAGAAAGTAACATGCTTCTAGTGCAGTCTGCGGAAAAATAATCTTTTTGGTAAGAAAGGCTGAGTCGGAGGCAGGGCACAAAGGCGCTTGTGCTGCTGTGCCCAATGATGTAGTCCTCCAGGTCACCCCGAGCCTCTGGGTACCCTGAAATTACTCCATCTCCATTTTCCCACGCAGGAATAGCCCTGCAATGGACTCTCAACTCATATGGCAGAGTCCAGATCTTTTGAAGTGCAAGACTGAAAAGACGACACTGGGCAGGAGGGAAGTTGACTTCTTTCAATTGTGGACAATAGGCCCGATTCATGGAATAATCTGTGTGGAAAAAACGGGAAGTGCGCCCGAAATCGTGCGCAAGTCCCTGTTCATCGATTCATGGAACACAATGCGCAAGGCTTACCCGGGAATTGCGAGGAATCCGCGTCAGTCCACCACGTCACTGCGACCCGACGATTGACTTGCGCAAGATTCCAAGAGAAGGGCCGGCCGAGCCTGCGCAGCCACCTAAAAAGGGGGCGGAACAGATGGAATGAGGAAGACCAAGTGAAATTGTGGGCATTACGAGCGACGTACCACCGTCAAACAATCGCACCGCCCATACGTGGGCAAAACAAACATATTCATGTAATAGAACTGGGAACGCCGGTGTGCGAAAAAGCAGGTGAAAATCCAGAAACACCTATGCCACGCGATAGCAGGCGTAAACGTCAATGTGCACGCTAACAAATGCATAAAAAGCATGTGCGATCAATCAACACATGCATGGATACAGCCACGATGAATGCACCATTTGTTGCAGCAATCATCCAGGGACACTGCAGGTGGATGATATTTGCCAGGGCCTGGAACTTCCACCCAAGGACCAGCCTTTTTGGGATGCCTGATGACCAGGTCTATGGCAGGTATAGGTTCATCCCCTCATATCATCCTAGACCTGGTCTCGGTGTGGTAATATGACCTCACATCACCCACCATGTGCTCCCAAGCACTGAGCCCCTTGCAAAAGGTGCTCACTGCTGTGCATTTTTTGCCCACTGGCTCATTTCAGCGAACAACTGCCATAGTAGGTGGCATCTCCCAGGCCACACAGTCTTGCTGCTTACACCAGCGGTTAGCAATCTTAACTGCATGTCCTTCTGTCCGCCAGCATATCTATATGGCCAGAACACCGACAGAAAGGAAAGCAGTAGTCCAGGATGTTTATGGGGTGGAGCACTTCCCAAAAGTGCTAGGTGCCATTGATTGCACCCATGTTGCTCTACGTCCACCTCGAGCAACAGAGCACATCTACCGCAACCCGAAACATTGGCACTCCATCAATGTTCAGGTTGTGTGTGATGCCAAGCTCATCATTACTGAAGTGTATGCCAACTAACCTGGTAGCACACATGATAGTTACATATTCAGGATATCCCCACTACACCGTGCCCTGGAAACTGTGAAGCATGGCAACTCATGGCTCATTGGTGAGTATGAATGGTCATGCACATGCATGCATGTTACACACAGACCAATAGACACTGTCAACAAATGACAATGACAACCATTCTCACCTCTATAGAGGACAGTGCCTATCCTCTGAGCACATACATGATGACGCCCATATGCAACCCCAACACACCTGCCGAGGTAAGGTATAACACTGCCCATATTGTAACTCGGGCATAGTGGATCGCACATTCAAAGTGCTCAAGTCACATTTCCGCTCCCTTGACCACTCTAATGGAGGGTTGTTATATGCACTACCAGTAGTCTGCAGGATCATTGTGGCAGCATGTGTCCTGCGCAACGTTGCAGCACAGCGTGGCGTCTCGATGGACATGGTGGTGGCACACCATCCACAGGCTCACTGCTTGCGTATTGTAGGGCAAAGGGCACGCGGAGGGGCTGCACGTACCCAGCTTGTGCAGAAATCAAAATATGTGGTAAATAATACATTATCCTTTCCATTGATATGTTCAGGGCTTTAAGTGGGCCGGGGCCTGCCGGGGCTGGGCCCCGGCAGGCTCCGAAATTTTGTTTTGAGGCGGGGCCCTGCCGGGGCCCACTAATCTCCCCTGGCAGCCCGGGCCACTACACGAAAAGGCATTGTTTTCTAAGCCTAAAGCTCTCGCTCGTGAGCGATAGCTTCAGGCTTCAGAAAAAAATGCCTTTTAGCCATAATGGTGGCGCCGCACCTGCGAGGCATCCCTTTAATCAAGTGATGCACGTGGGCCGGCGCCACCATTATGGAGAAAACGTGAGGCCGCTGGAAGCAGAGGCTTTGCTTTCTAAATACTGAAGCTCCCGCGGATTTGCGGGAGTTTCAGTCTTTAGGAAAAAGGCCTCTGCTTCCAGTGGCCTCACTCTTTCAGCCATAATGGTGACGCTGCCCCTCCCCAGCTGGCGAGGGGCAGCACCACCATTAAGGCTGAATAGGCGAGGCGCTGTCCCCTGCCAGGCAAGCCTATACAAAATAAATGCAGAGATCAGCACCCTCTCCCCCAATGGGGAGAGGGTGCTAATCTCTACAAAAGGCTGCCTGGCAGGGGTGCCAGTAGCCCATTGAGCCGGGGCTAGTCAAGGGGGCGTGGCCTAACGGCCATGAAAACCCCCACTGTTAGGCCACGCCCCCTCGATGAGCCCCGGCTCGATTTGTAGTGCCACTTAAGGCACTGGATATGTTTCAACTTGTGCGCTTGGCTATCACCTGTTTGTTGTTGCTCTCCATGCCCTGCCTTTTTCTGTTGCAAGTTCATTGCCTCCTTTTAAAATTTACTAATGCCTGGTTGCTCCTTAGTGTCCGCTGCTTGGTCTAAATACGTTACATGCTTGTTCAGCAAATAAGGTAATATACCCGCGTTTAGCCTTATAAACGTTTCATAGGAATTCCGCTACAATCCATTAACTTCTGCTTTATATAATTACTTCCCAGGGCAAGTGCACATATTATTCCTGCCTAGAACCGGGCTAAAGATTCATGCCACCTGAATCAAAAAGCCAAGTGCCTCCCTCTCTCTCTTACTACAGTGGGGATACATTTGAAATGATTTCGGCCAAACTGGCTCTCCCAGCTGGCTCTGTGATCATGACACCATTTTACACTGCCTAGAGTGTTCTCTGTTCCCCTACCTCTCAATGAAAATTACCCCTGCTAGCTGCGCAGGGAGTTTTAATTCTATTAAAGACTAGGAGACGAGCATTATGCTTCATCTTCATTTATTCTACTCTTCAGCAGTTCAACAAACACATAAAACCTTTGAAAAGTGTCCAACAAACGTTTCTCATTTCAAAACTACAAAATCCATGAGTCCCTGTAGTCCAAGCCCTCTCAGCCAGTCACAACCCACTTCCTGCGCTCGGGCTCCTCCTCTGCTTTTACTTGCTCTGAAACTTCGTATAACTTCCATAACTGTTCCTCGCTAACGATGCGAAGTCTTCATTAACTTCAGAACTCAACTGCCGGAGAACGCCGGCCTCCCAGACTCCCTTGTCTTCAGTTATTCTTCTGGTCTTCCCCTAAGAGGCAAATACAATAGAAAATTTTAGGGTGGAGTCTATGTAGTGTACTTACTATTATAAGAACATTGCAAACATATATAGACAGTACAATACTCGGGTGGGAATTTAATGCTCGCCTCCTAGTCTTTAATAGAATTAATACTCCCTGCGCAGCTAGCAGGGGTAATTTTCATTCTATGACAAGACTGGAGGCAAGCATTATGCTTGTTCAAAGCTCCCCAACACCGTAACTGCAAGACTCTCTGCTGGTTTAAAATAAGATACTTTAAACGTGCGCTCACACGACCAATCTGCTGCTAACATGATTTCGCTTAGAGACACTCCTGCACTTACGGCTCTCGAAGCCATTGCTCTCGAAGCCATTGCTCCTCACCCAGAATGAGCTCCATACATGCTCACATTCACACCTGCAGCTTGCATGATCTCTGTGACCCATCTCGCGATAGTTGCCTTAGCTACTGTGTGAGAAGGCTTCCTACGTGCTATTAGAAGCTGTGTGGTACCTACCGCCTTATATTCCGCTGTCCTGATCTCGTGTACCTTAACGCAACGTGCTACGCACCATTTCGCATTACTCGGGAAGTAGGGATAATGGACCGAGGAGGTCCCTGTCTTAGTCCTCTTGACTATCGAGAATGTCACTCGTTGAGCTATATCTGGGCTCTGGTGGTACTCTGAATTTTTTCTCCTCTAATGAGCCTTACCACTACAGGGTTTTCTCTTGCCGGCGCTCCCTCAATTGGCATATGACCTGCTGAGATTGCAGATCTGCATACCCCTATAGTACGGAAGGCTCTTCCGTCTTGCAACAAGTGTGCTAAGAAGTTCAAAATCTCCACTACAGGTGCTGAAATGGGATGAACACTTCTGTTCTTACACCAGCTTGACCACTTAGCCCAAGCTGCGTCATAGCTCCTCCTTGTGGATGGAGCCCAGGATTCCGCGATAAGCTCTGCTGCTTGCGTCGAAATTCCTGGCAGCGCCCAGCGTCTCCTGATATTCTGCACGCGACTAACGGGAGTGTCCCTCTCACTCTCAGAGGATGATATGACCCAACTGGGTCCGTGAGCAGTCGCTCTCCTTCTGGGAGAATTCTGGGTATGTCCGTCACTAACTCCATTAGTGTCGGAAACCATACCTGAGATTTCCACCCGGGCACTACTACCACCAGCTCCGCCTTCTCCCTCCGACATTTCGCTAGAACTCTGCTCAACATTACAAAGGGAGGGAAAGCGTAGTGCGGGCCTCCTGACCACTCCTGCAGGAAGGCAACTGTTACTTGTGCCCCTGGATCTAACCTCCAGCTGAAGTAATTCCTCATCTGTGCATTGAGCCGGGAGGCAAATAGGTCTATGTGTAATGGGCCCCATCTCTCGTTCAGCATTTGAAACACTACTGGATCCAGTCTCCAGCCGCTGGAGTCTGTCAGATAACGCGAGTTCCAGTCTGCCACTGAGTTCAGGGCGCCTGGTAGATATTCTGCCGTCACCGACGTCTCTGATTGTAGGCAGAAGTGCCACAAATCCTTTGCTAGTTCCGCTAGCATTTTGGACCTTGTCCCACCTAGGTGGTTGATATATCGTACTGCCGATATGTTGTCCATCTTCAACAGGACACAAGATTTTACTCTGTCTCTCGTGAATGCTTTGATCGCGAACGATCCCGCCAAGAGCTCCAGGCAATTTATATGGAGGAGAAGCTCCTCTTCGCTCCACTTGCTCTGGTCTGTAAAGACCCACATCTGGTGCCCCAGCCCTTCCGGCTGGCGTCTGATTCTATGATCAGGTCCGGTCTGTCTCCGAATATGGCTCGCCCATTCCAGGCATCCATATTCCTCAACCACCATTCTAGTTCCGTAATGGATTCCGGATCCAGAGGTACCGACGAATGATACTTCAGCCCTTGTTGAAGGTGTCTTATCTTCAACCTCTGCTCCTAGTGCAAAGGTCCCGGAAATATGGCTTGGATAGATGCTGCAAGCAACCCCACTATCCTCGCCAAAGTTCTGAGTGATACCTGCTGCTTCTCTAAGCATGCTCTGGTCTCTCTCTTGATATCTCTTATCTTTCGAGGTGGGAGTTCCAGCGTCGCCTTCCTGGTATCTAGCACAAAGGCCAGGAAATCGAACCTTTGTGCTGCCGTGGTATCGGACTTCTCTGTATTCACTAGAAACCCCAGTGATCCCAGAAGGTCCTGCACCCACTGCGTCTGGTAAACTAGCACCTCCCGATCCTCTGCTAGGAGTAAGAGATCGTCCAGGTAAATGATCAGCCTGACTCCCTTCTCTCTGATCGCTGCCGCTACTGGCTTCATCAGCTTCGTGAAAGCCCAAGGTGCTGATGCAAGACCGAATGGCATCGTCCTGAATTGCCAAAACTGTCCTTGCCAGCGAAAAGCTAGGAACGGTCTGTACTCCTTGAGCACTGGGATTGTCAGGTAAGCGTCTTACAAGTCGAGACGCGTCAACCAATCTCCCTCTCTCAGGGAGTCCCTGAGCTGATGGATACCCTCCATCTTGAAATGTTGGAATACGATCCATCCGTTAAGCTCTTTGAGATTTATAACTGGTCGCACTTTCTCCTTCCTGTGGACCAGGAACATGTTGCTCACAAACCTTGGGGCTGACTCACACTTCTCTATCGCCTGCTTGTGCACTAACTGCGCTAATTCGCTGTCTAAGCATGCTTGCTCTGCTTGCGCCAGCCTCTGACTCTGCGGTCTGCTTAACTGTACTGGATCTTCTATAAAATCTAGAAGCAAGCCGCTGATGGTCTGCAATACCCAGGAATCGCCTGAAAGCGCGCGCCAATTTTCTAAAAACATGCGCGTCCTCCCCCCGACTGGAGGATATTGATTCGCTCTCACCTGGTGTAAAATCTTGGCCCCGCCCTGATCCTCTGGACCTGCGTCCTCTCGGGAATCTCCCTCTGGACGGGAAGAAGATGTCTTGACCTTTGTTCTCCCAGTACTGGGCTCTGGAAGTTTGGGATCTTCTTCCACCATGACTGCGACCGGCTGCACGACCCCTGAAGCGGCCGGTCCCACCAAAAACTCTACTCGGGAAGATCTTGCGGATCGATGCCTGAGCCTTCTCTAATGACGCATACGTTCCGACAAACCGTCCCATCTCTTTCCCAAATGTCTCTCCAAATAGGAGGCCCTGAGCTCCTTCACCTGCTTCATATGATGCCAAATCACTAAGCTTAGAGTCTATCTTCAGAAGGAGACCTCTTCTCCGCTCCGACGCGATGGCACAATTAGCATTTCCGAGAAGGCAGACTGCCCTCTGGGCCCAGCCGGCGAGAGCTTCGGGGTCCACCTCTTCCCCGGTATCTTTCGCCCTTTCTGCGAGGTCCATGATCTTGGCCAGTGGCCCGGCCAGGTCCAACACCTTCTCCTGGCAGCTTCTCCAGGATCTATCAATGCCCTTGCGGGGATCTTTATCTGATTTCGAAACAAAGGTTAGCATCTTTGGGTCGAGTTCGGGGGTCTCTGCTACCTTTCCTGGGAGGTCCGGCCGTGGACACTCTGCTCGTAGGCGCTGTCTCACTTCCTTATCTAACGCCTTGCGCAATCTTGCCACCATATATTGCGTCACACGGGGAGATGGCTGCCACTCGGTGGACCTCGGATTGCGGATACTGTCCGGGTCAAACATATCGTCCTGGGCCTCCAGGAGATGTTTTTCTTTCCGCGTCTTTTTTCCTCCACCTGGGACAGCCAAGTCGTCTTCTGCGACTTCCTCGTCTCCCTGCGAGGTCCGATCCTCTATTAGCTCCTCTTCCGAGCCTGGGTCTTCTCCAGCGTTCTCTTCCCCTGGAGATGGGGTAAAGAGGTGTGGCACAGTTTGACGCTGCATATAAGCCTCTTTCAACTTCGCAAACGCGTCAACCACCTCTGGGGCCTTGTCTTCTGCCCCTTCCAAAGAGCCCCGGGGGTCGTCAGAGTATTTTCTCTTGAGGGCTATCTTACTCCCCTTAATCCCCTCTTCTGAGGGTTCTGTGGGCGTGCTCTTCCAGGTCTTGGTGCTTGTACTGGGTTGGGATAGTAAAGTCTCCAATGTCTCCATTCTCTTCTGTAAGAGCCTGACCCCTTCTGCCACTGCATCTACAAGGGAGGTACCCAGCACTTGTTTAAAGCTGGCAGCGAGGTCCTCACTCTGCTCCTCCTCGCTCCATTCGAACTCCGACATTATACTGTCGTGCTGTGTGCCCAAAATACCTGCCACAGGTGTCTTAGCACGCCTCTGCTCCCTTAAGATGCTCTGATATGGACAACCTTTATTTTTTTAAAATGTTTTTTTTGTGTCTTTCTTATGTGGCTGCACCGACCTCTCTTGCCTTCTGGCTTGCTGCGAGGTACCTCGCTTCTATGCGCTGTCTTTTCTGCTGACTCAGCAGTACCAGGTGCACAGGGCTCCTTGCTGCACCCTCTCCCTCAGCTGATCTCGCTCAGCTGGTGTTCCAGAGCGCTGCAACCGTAGGATCGCTCAATTTTATACTGTTAAAACCTATAATTACACTCCAGAGAGCTGTGAACCCTCGAGGCTGTTGCCGTAATACAGTCGCTTAGAAGCGACAATCGAAATGAGCACGAGGAAAAACTCGCGTTTGGCCCCTCCCACCCGCGGGTGGGGGCCTGCTCGCGGGAGTGCTATTGGCTGATCTCCCGAGCGTAGCTCCGCCCACCCGCGGGTGGGGGCTATCGCTGCGCGGCTTGTTCGGCGCGCTCCGTACTCGCGTGCCCTGGCTCCTCCCCCCTGAGGGTGGGGGCCGGCGCGCGAGCAGCAATACGCTTGCTGCATAGCCCACGAGGCCGGCTACTTCCCTGAGGTGCCAATAATGCGACACGGGGCTGCCGCCTCGCGGGCTCACCTCATTACTCACCTGCTGGACCTCGAAACGAGGTATAAGCATCCACTAGCCAAATCTCCACTAAAACGTTTCGAATAATATAAATATATACATATACATCCTCCTACTGTACTACACTAGAATGTAGTCTGCGCGTACTCCCAAAACACAGCCTAAAGTGGCAATTACTCTGGTGGTAACTTCTGTTCACCTACTAGCGCGCAACCTAGTATAGGCAAAGCTATTTGCTCCCAAAACAACCACTCTCTCCAGTCAATTCCCACAGACACACGGAGAGGGAAAATTATGGTACTTATCTGCTTGAAGAGCAGTAAAAGAAGAGGAGGAGCCCGAGCGCAGGAAGTGGGTTGTGACTGGCTGAGAGGGCTTGGACTACAGGGACTCATGGATTTTGTAGTTTTGAAATGAGAAGAGTTTGTTGGACACTTTTCAAAGGTTTTATGTGTTTGATGAACTGCTGAAGAGTAGAATAAATGAAGATGAAGCATAATGCTCGCCTCCAGTCTTGTCATAGAATAAACAGATTTGCATAGCAGTGAGCATTATATGTTAATGACTCCAATGTACTTTCGCATAACGTGTTGATGGCTTGTGGTTGCCAGGACGATGCTGCCCAAATCAACACGGTGTGTTGTGAGGCGACTGGCAGGGAGCTCTGCATGCCAGGAAGCGTATTTATGCAGCCTGCTTCTCGCAGATTGGGTTTCTGCCATCCAGGGGAGTTGCTAGGTCTGGAAAAGACCCGGGGCTAAACTGATGTCGGAACTGTTGGGACTGGGGGCTAGCTAGTCTTTTGGCTGTAGCTCCTGAGATTCTATCCGGGGCTACAACCAAAAGATCAGGGGCTATAGCCCCCTTAGCCCCCCCCTAGCAACGCCCCTGCTGCCATCCAAGATATGCGCATGTGCTAGGTGAGCCATCTTGCTCTGTTGCCAGTCTAGTGACCCGTCGGTAATGTGCGTGGCTTTGACGCAAAGCCAGGCCTTCCTGTGTTCCCGCTTCCTCACGAAGCATCACTCGGATCTTATAAACACTTTATGATTTAATGGGAGTTATCAGTATGGCAGATGGATCCAAACACACCAAAAACCAAAACAGAGCTATTTTAAAATGGAACACAGTGTTTCTGACGTAATGGTCACTCAGAGAAAAACCCTGTACAAATCCCAAAATTAAAATGTTTCACTCCAAAGCAATTGCGAGTGTGAAACCAGCAACAATTTACACTTACTGGGACATATTACTCAACTTTCATAAATACTGCTGCGTGTCCCGTGCTATCCAAATACGCAGCGTCTTCTATCACGTGTTTATTTAAATAATTCTAACACTCACCCACCACAGCTTAGTACTCTTATAAATAGCACACAGTCGACTAAGTCTGCTTAAAGCTTGTTCCTACATGACGCCAAACTCTAGCCCCATTAAGTAGCTCTTCTTATTTTTGTCTGTTTATAAACAACGAAAGTAAAGCTCTGACGGATGGAAATAGGAGATTAATAAACGAAGCGAATCCTGTTTTGAGGAAACAATATGAACACAAGAAGGGGCACATTTACTAAGAATTATACTCACACTTTCACTAGAGAGAAAATAGCCTAGGCTGGCCACAGAAAGCTTTCCCATTGGACAATGTACTGGCTGCCACCTGGAGGTGCATCATGGCTCCATATGCGGAAGCTCCCAGACCACTTAGATAATTAGAATATTAATAATTGACTATGTTTGCAGAACATTGCTCTCTATCTGCTAACTACTGCGGATTATGTGCAAAATTGCTTTGCATCTGAAAAGCAGGTGGCTGTTGATTCTCAGTGGGGATTTAAATTAGCAGCATAACCTTTCTCAAGGTAGTACATAAACACGTAGACATTTCACTTTCGTAACGACTGCATTGCCTATTACTGACCAATTGCGGTGATCTTTCACAAACAACCAAAGCCCTTCTTTTCTTCTAGTATAAAAACACGTTGGACCTAATTCATGGAATTTTTTTCAAGGTGCAAAATGACTTTTCACTGGTGCAAAGTGACTTTGCACAACCACCCTGTTTCATGGAACAGTGCAAAGTGTCTTTGTACAAACAACCCGATTGATGGAAGAGTGCAAAGTCACTTTGCACTGCAAAATTACACTTTGCACTTCTCCAGAAATCAGGGTGGGGGCAGTGCAAAGTGTATTTTTGCTGTGCAAAGTGACTTTGCACAGCAAAAAGACACCTTGCACAGTTTCATGAATCAGAGTGTGTGCTGGCAGCGCAAAGTCACTTTTCAGCAGTGCAAAGTCACTTTGAACTGTGCAGAAAATTCCATGAATCGGGCCCTTTATGTGACTGTTTACTGGGTTTTTGTTTGGCCCGTTTGTCTTCCCTGTTTTTTTGTTTGTTATGTGTCCACCATCTAGCCGGCCCCCTCTGCAAAGGCCCACATCTAGGCCCGGATCAGCTGTTCTTCTCAAACTGCTTGGAGTCCCGGCACTCCGTCTCTACTGCCACACTCCTGGATGAAGCAACACCGCCCCTGATGCCTTTCTACATCTGCTGACATCATCCTAGATACCAAGTGCGGTATGCTTTATTTTGAAATTAAAATCTCGGAAAAAGGAAAAATGTAATATATTTCTAAATTAGCATATAACTACTGGCGAAATGTCATGATCTATCACTGCCTTCAAGCACTCTGGGGCAGTATGCACTGCAGTGATTGGGCCTTTGTTAGAAGAAGCCTGTGTACCCTTATATTCACGAGCAACACAAGGCACTTTAAAGATGGCCGCCGCTTTCAATAATACTCAGAATGCTCTTCTGAGCTCTCCTTTCACCCACCCCCTCTTGCTGATTGGGCAATCCAGCATTCTTCTGGCCTACCTGGAACCGGCAGGTTTTAGCCGGCCTCCTCTGCAAAGGCCCACGTCTAAGGCGCTGTATGTTCCTGTCCAGGCCTGGCTGGGCTTCGGGGCCCTTCTCTCTTACTATTACTGCAGGCAAAGATGCTTCATCATGTTGCTTAATCCATCCACGCACCTCTGGACTGTGACATCCCCCCTCTTGCCATCACATAAGTACTGACTGTTTCTTGGTGGACGTCTCGTCTCTACTTGAACCACTCCCTCTGTCTCCCCAGTCATTTACATTGCCAGCTCTGCTGGCAGATGTCCCCTGTATTATGGTGAAACTTCACTCTGTTTCCACCCGTGAGCTTCATTTCCAATGACGTCATCTCTGTGCTTCTGTGCTGCAATACCTGTGTCATCCTGCATTGTATGTGACTGTTAGTATAAAAATTGAATTCAGCTGTGCCTTCATCCTACACTGTTTTGTTTATGTGTACTCTTAACGCCCACTTGGCCAACTGTGTATCAGGTTCAGAACTGTGAATTGCAGCACACACACCCCCAAACCCCCCTCTCTCTTTTCTCTCTGCCTCTCACTTCCTCCTCTCACTCCGAGATGGCACACTCCATCTCCCCAATCTACTCCAACTGCTACACCATCACCTATCCCCCCTCCCTCACAACATCTGGACAGAAAGAACATTAAAAAGACAAAACGACATCCTGCTGCCAACCCTGGTCTCCCAATTGCAGACACCTATGTCATTGTATCCTCCAGAGAAATCTTCACTGACACTGGGGGTAGATCTTTATTGTCTGCATGTGCCTCCCTCTGGAACAGCCTCCCTGCCTCTCTCCGTCTTGAGCCTAAGCACCTTAAGTTCTGGAACCTCCTCGTGACCTTCCTCTTCTCTTCCTCCTTCTCTCTCCCTCTCACCTGCTAACCTACGTTCTCTCTCTTCAGATTTCTTTCTCCTTCTCCTTCCCAAGTCTGCTCATTTCTGCTGACTGGTTGCTTGATTCACCTCCAGAGCCTTACAGGTCCCAGGCTCCCCATGCCAGTCTCTTGCACTTGCCTCCGGGCCGTTGTACTATGTTCATCATTCCTACACTTTCACCTTACACTCCATGAGTGGGCAACCTCTCTGCACTTAACCTAGGGCCCTGCTGGACTGGGGCACACTTATCCCTTCGCCTCTCCCCCCCTTCCTCACATCCCGTCTGGACGCATGCAAGACCTGAAGGTACTAGGACTAGTAAGCTTGTTTGTCATGTCCCCCCCCTTTTTTGTCTCCCCTACCTAGCATGTTAGCCACTGTAACACTTCATGAACTTGCACTAACAGAAATGCTGACTGGCCTAGTAAGCTAGTTTTTATGTCTCATCATTTGGAAACTTCAGAGCCTAAAAATTATTACTGTATTCCCTTGCTCCCTTCCCACCTTGAAGCGCTTTGAAGCATTCTGTTTGTATATACACGCTATACAAATAAACAATTACAATTACAATTACATCCCTTTCTCTGTCCCATCTCCTGAGCTATGGGCCTCTCACATCACTGCCACTCTCCCCCCTTATTCTTCCACATCCATTAATGGCGGAACCAAGTGGGAAGTCCTCCTTACAGGCTTCTTCTCATCGCGCTGCTGCATCAATGTCTACCTCACATGCCCGGTCCTGGTTCAAGGCCGTCAGTCCAACGTCCTTCTCTTTGACCGGATCCTGCCATCTCTCATCAACTTCCTACCTTCCCGTGCCTATCCTTCTTCCACCCCTCCTGCTCCACCACTTCTGACTGAAGCTGCACGCCCAAACACTCTGCCTCAAAAAACCTTCAAAGGCAGAGATCATCTCCACCTGACGACCCTCAACTCACGCTCAGCCATCAAAAACTCTGCTGACATCTGCCTTCTCCTTGAAGACACTGACCTGGACATACTTGCACTCACTGAAACTTGGTTGAATGCGAGCTCAGTTACTTCCTTTGACTCATTCTTACCCAACAGCTTTAAGATCATCTCAAAGCTTCAACCCCATTGTGTTGCCTTAATCTTCCCTCAGTGGATTCCTTCTTCCATCCTCCCAATTCAGCCCTGTTCGACCTTTGAGAACCTAGTATGCAAATTGGTAATCTCTCCTTCCTCCTCCCTGACCATTGCACCAATCTACCAGCCTCCAGGTGCTTCTTATCTGTTCCTCTCTGAGTGGGCAGACTTCTGTTCATCCCTACTTTCTATGACCTCCAACCTGCTACTCCTAGGTGAATTCAACATCCACTTAGACTCCCCATGCACAGCAGCCACCTTCTTCACTGACCTCTGCTTCTCCCTGTCCCTCTCCATTCTTCCCTCTGGCCCAACCCTTTCTGCTGGACACATGCTAGACGTCATCATCCACTCCAACATCACTCTCTCTATTACTCCCCTGGTCACCCCTCTCTCCTGGTCTGACCACTCTCTCCTCATCTCACCTCTGGGCCCCTATGGCCCTGTGACAACTCCTCATAAAGCTCTGCCAACCGCATTCACGAACATCTGTGCGATGAAACGGGTGTTAGTGTTATGTCAGGGATACCTGGATGCTCATAATGGATAAACAGGTTTTATTAAGTTGAATACAACATAGAAAGACCCCCAGCAATGCCAGCACAACACCAACATAACTTGCTGGCCATCAATTGCCCAATATAGAACTCTAAACAGAAAGTAAACACGCACATCATAAACATAGAACAGTGACATCACCTGATGACATAATTACATTCCAGCCTCAGCAGCAAGGCATATATTACATAGGCTACATAATCATAGCTTACAAACTACCACTATAACACATCTCCCTCTGTTTATTTCTACAATGCATTTGTAGAGCATAGGACAGCATAAGGCATACCATCCATCCATCACCCTCTTCTCACAACAGCTATTCTATCCTTGTTCCACACCTGCCCTACTACCACACGAACAGCACCACGCATCACGGCCAATACCCTCACCAGGTCAGAGTACGGCGACTCCCCTTTTTTTCTTATTACACCCTTCTTGATCTTCACCATGTCCCCACATTCAACCCTCAATTCTTTCTTACCTCTCCTCACATTCTCATGAGCCACCCACTTTTCTTTCTTCCTCTTCAACTCTCTCCCACACCATCCACCACATAGTCACTCTCTCTGCTTCTGCCCAGCCATGGAGGACTAACTGCAGTGCTGGATTTTTGGCCTCTCATCAGTTCAAATGGACTTATTCCTGTGGTCGCATGCAGCGACATCCGCATTGCGAATAGTCTTTCCTGAATCGCCACCTTTTTGTCACATCCTGTTTCCATGGCCATATGTATGCTTTCCATGATGCATCTATTCATTCTCCCAACACATCCATTAGTTTCTGGATGATATAGGGCTGTTTTCTTATGTCTCACCCCACATCTCTTTAAATACTTGCCAAAACAACCACCTGTAAATGGTGGTCCATTGTCTGTCAAAATGCTTTCAGGAATACCTTCCCTGGAAAACACTTCCTGAATCTCCCTCACCCTAGCTCTGCCTGAAATTTCCCTTACGATACAAAAATCGCACCATCTGGAAAATAAATCAATAATGACCACCATAAACTTTCCTCTCCCATAACCCAGATCCACTGGGCTGAGAATATCCATAGCAAAATCTTTCCAGACACCCGCTGGAACACCAACTACCACTAGCGGCTGTTTTTCTCGCTTCCTCTTCCTTCCCTGTTTTGATGCACAATTGACAATCCAACAACCTCTTCTCTATGTCTTTGTCAAAACCAGGCCACCAGTAGGCATTCTGCAAAAGACACTTAGTTTTAGTGATTCCTATGTGTCCTCCATGAGCTAAGTCAATGACCCTGTTGCGTATCCCTGTGGGAACTACAGCACGCTCCCATCTGAATATCACTTCATCTGCCACGCTTAACTCATTCCTCACCTCCCAAAACAGTATAATCTCCTGTCGAACGAATATCCGCCTTTCTCGGCCACGTACCTGACTCCACATATGCCTTCACTAACACCAAAGTCCCATACTTACTGGCTTCTTCCAACCACTCCTCCTTAGTCACAATACCTTCTGAGTTAACAAATACCATTTCCATATTCTCACCTTGCAAGTCAGCCTCTCTCCTCCCTCTCAACCTCGATAGGCTATCAGCTAGAACATTTTCCATTCCAGGAACAACTTCAACAACAGAACTATGGCGCTGCATGCAAGTAATCCATCCAGCCACTCTCCTTGACACGGTGTCCAATCCTTCATTCTCCAATATTTCCTTCAGGGGTTTATGATCCGTACACAAGACAAAATCAGGACCCCATACAAAATTCCCAAACTTCTCCATGGCCCAATAACACATCAGGGCCTCCTTCTCCAACACCGAATAACGAGCTTCAGCACCCCTCAAACCCTGCGAGGCATGAGCAATTATTTTCTCTGCACCCCGTCATCCATCTGAGACAAGACCGCACCAACACCCCTTTCCGATGCTTTAACTGTAATCTTGCTCCGACGCCTGGTATCAAAATGCCCCAGAGGTTGTGCTAGATCTATTTTATTCTTCAAATTCACAAACTCCTCTTCATACTTTTTTTGAACCTCACAAATTCACAACATTTCTTCGGCAACTTTCTCAATTCCACAACTTTACTGGCATAATTGCAAAAAGAATTCTGATAAAATTCCATCATTTCTAAAAACAACCTTAATTGCAATTTGTCCTCGGGACACTTGATCTCTTTTATGGCTTTTAGTAAACTATCATTAGGTCTCACTCCATCTATGGATATCTCATGACCTATTTATTCCACCTTGGTAACACCAAATTTGCATTTCTCCTCTCTCAATACAATGCCACTCTTCTCTAAAACCTCCATTACCTTATCAAGTCTCTCATCATGTTCTACTTCCGATCTCCCGCACACCAGCACATCATTCTGAAAATGAAACACTCCACTTATACCACCAACTAACCTATCCATGACCTTCTGAAAGACTGCTGACACAAGTCCAAAAGGCATTCACCTGAATTGGAACACCCCCTCATGGGTAATAAATGCTGTCAACTTGCAACACCTCTCTTCCAATTCCACCTGGTGGTACACCAACACCATATCCAGCTTAGAGAACACTTTTCCTTCCCCTATTCTCGACAGCATCTCGGGAGGGGATGACAGTCCACTAACACACACTTATTGAGTTGGCGTAAGTCCACACACAATCGCAGCTCTCCCAAGCTCTTCTTAACCACAACCAAGGGAGCAGTCCAATCTACCCCTCCTGCTCTTTCAATAATCCCATATTCCAACAATTTGTCAAGCTCCCCTTTAACCTCTTCTCTTACTGCCTGTGGCACGGGTCTCAACTTGGCCGCGATTGGTACACTACCTTTACTCAGTATAATCTGGTGCTGCACACCTTTGATCTTACCAACCCCCTTCCTGAACACCTTCGGGGGCCTACCTACAACGGTGCTTCCAATCTGTAACACTTGTTCTGCTTCATTCGGGTCCAATCTGATCTTCAGTTTTCTCTGCTCCCTCTACCCCAATAGTGTGAGGCCCTTTTTAGTTACGTAAACCTTCCCCTCACACATACATCCTTTAAATTCAAACTTCTCTATGGTGTATTCCAACAATTCAATGGCATTCTGATTGTACCCACCAGGACTGATATCAGGTTTCAACAAACTCTTGACGTCACCTCTTATATCCCTCTCAAACACTTCCCTAGACATCAAAGTAATCTTTGACCCAGAGTCTTCCATCATCCAAACATCCCTTCCATTGACTTTCACATTTGCGTAAGGATGCTCACATTCTTCATCATCATCATCAACCACATTTATGGTATTGATGGTAATATTTTCCACAGGGTAATCAATTTCTTCATCCGACGACTTCCGACCTTCTTCCTCAGTAACATACAAGACCCTCCTCTGATTGAATTGGTAATTCCAGTTGGCAAAATGTCCTTTCCTCTTGCACTTTGAACACGTCGCCTTCCTCCGGGGACATATCGCTGATGCAGCAAAATGGGTGTTACTGGTGCAACGATAGCAGAAACTTTCCTCTCTTCCGCTTTTTTTCACCCTTTTGTTTCCCAACTTTTATGTCATAGCAAAAATTTGCAAGAAGTAGCCAATTGACGAAGAGCGGTGACATACTCCTCTACAGATTCTCCTGGCTCCTGGACTCTCATGCGAAAGTTAAAGCGTTCCAATATAGTGCTAGTTCTGGGGTTAAAGTGTGCATCTAGCTTGGCAAATGCACTTTCTAGTTCTTTCATGGCATCGCCCTCGCCTTCACTTGGGATCTGCGGAAGAGTCTCAAATATTCTTTGCCCTTCATATCCTAAATGGTGCATTAAGAGGGCAAGTTTCCTGTCGTTAGAGAAGGAGTTTCCACCACCTGCTTTAAGATAGTGTAAAAATCCCTTCTTCGACTGTGCCCACTTGATCTTTACTGGTACTGGAGCAGCCATAAACCTTGGTGGCCCACTTACATTGGACATTTCCATTTCAGGTTGGGTGTTCTGAAAGGCGCTCTTCTTGACAGTCAAAAACTTCCTCCCCTTTGTTTTTCCTTTCTCCTCTTGAGCTCACTCACCTTTTTTGGAAGCAGAAGCTTCTCATCTCTTACTCCTGTCTTGTCCTCTTAAGCACAGATGAAGATTACTTTTCTCATTCACTTCAGTTTTATCTGTTTTTTCCTCTTCTGCACAGGTACAGATTTCTTCTCTCCTTTCTCCACTTGTGCATTTTGCCCACTCCTTTTTCTTCACTCCTCCCGTATTCACCCACTCCTTTTCTTCACTCCTCTCTCTCTGCCCCTTCAGTCCCTATTCAGTTACTTGCTAGACTCCAGTCCTCTCTTTCGTCTCCTCTCTCCACTTTGTCTTCAGGCTGCTGCAGCGTTACTGTGTAGGTGATGAGCTGCTCCCCTTCAGATTCACTGCTCCACTATACCTAACATTATAGTAAACTCTGGTGGGCGGAGAAAAGGCATTGCGCATCTGTACGTAACAGTTCAGGCAGCGATTACGATGGAGGCACAGAAGCCAGCAGGCAGGCACAGGGCTGCGATCACCAGGTGAGAGGGGCTGCGACACAGTGAGGACAGGATGGTTTGCACACACGCGGGAGACTTACTTGGTGACTTGGTGCTGAACTTTTGAAATACGTTGGCCGCTACAACGTTCACCGAACTGGAGCAGCTGTCCTCCATTGCCCGTCGGAGGGCAGCACGGATGCTTTCTCCTTGCAGTCTTCTGTGAAGTGTTGGCCGCTGCAACACTGCCAAGAGCGGAGCAGCTGTCTTTCATTGCCCGTGGAGGTGGGCAACAAACGATCTCTTCTCCTGCTGCTCTTCTTACACACAAGATCTTTGTTGACAATGTTATGTCAGGGATACCCGGACGCTCATAATGGATAAACAGGTTTTATTAAGTTGAATACAACATAGAAAGACCCCCAGCAATGCCAGCACAGCACCAACATAACTTGCTGGCCATAAACTGCCCAATATAGAACTCTAAACAGAAAGTAAACAAGCACATCATAAACATAGAACAGTGACATCGCCTGATGACATAATTACATTCCAGCCTGAGCAGCAAGGCATATATTACATAGACTACATAAACATAGCTTACAAGCTAACAATATAACAGTTAGCTGCTGCCTTCTCTTCCACCTTCATTCCCCCTTGCCTACCCAACACAGACTTTACCACTGATTCTGCCCTCAGCAACCTCCATCTGTCCATTACCAACACCCTTGACATCCTTTCCCCAGTCATGAGGATCCACCTGAAACCTGTCTCCAAGCGTAACACCTGGTACAACTCTGAACTTGCAGACCAGAAACTTAAGTGCAGGGCTGCAGAACGGAAGTGGCAAACTTCAGGTTCATCCTCTGACAAACTGGCCTGCCGCCTGCTCCAAAGGCACTACAGACTGTCTATCCGTGCAAAGAGAAGAGCCCACATTCAGGCACAAGTATCTGGTGTCTCCAACGACATGGATGAAATCTGCAGGGAACTTGCCAATCCGTCAGCAGTATAATCTGCCCCTACTCCATCCCATGCCCTTTGCAATGCACTCACCAATCACTTCACTTCCAAATCCCAGGACATACTGATTAGCCTTGCCATGCACTCTTCCAACCCATGACCTCCCCCCCTGCCTCCACTGACCACACAACCTCCTCCTTACTCCTTTTTCTCCTTTGCCTCTCTCTCCGGAAGAAGTCACCAGAGTAGTCAACTCCATGAAGGTCTCTTCCAAATAGGTTTCCCCTTGCTCATCCAGAACCATCAAGGATAACATTTCCTCTCTCACCCCTGCTCTCGCAGATCTCTTTAATCACTCTTTTGCCACTGGTTCTTTGCCATCCTCCCTCAAGCACTCCCTTGTGTGCCCATCAGAAGATCCTACCTGTCCAGCCAACTATTGCCCCATCTCCATCACCCCCTTCCTGGGAAAACTGCTTGAGAAGTTGGCCTTCCCCCAACTTAACTCCCACACTGAACTTGTTGACAGTCTTCATGACCATCAGCTGGATTTGTAGCATCCAGAGGCAAGGAAACTGCACTCCTGAACACCCGTGAAGAACTGCTCGCATCCCTTGACTCCAACTTCCCTGCTGTCCTCATACTCCTTGATTTCTCTTCTGCATTTGCCACAGTAAACCACTCCATCCTCATAAAAAGGCTTCATGACACCCTTGGTCTCTCGGAGCAGGCATTAGACTGGCTTACCTCTTTCCTAACCGATCGCTCCTCCAAAGTCATACTTGGTTCCTTCTACCCTACTTCCTCCTCCACCTGTGGCATCCCCAAGGGCTCCATTCTTTCACCTTGGCTCTTTAACATCTACCTTACTCTGCTTGCACGGCTCATCTCCTCGTTCTCCCCTAACTTCCAGTGCTATGCAGATGACACACAACTCCCCTTCAAACTTCCTATTGATGCCCTTGCACCCTCCTTCATCCCCGACTGCCTCTCTGCCATCCAGGCATGGTACTCTTCTAGTGATCTCTTCCTCAATGCCAGCAACACTGAGATCCTCCCTACTGGGACCCCTGCATCCTGCCTCTTCCCTTCTCTCTGGCCTTCCTCCATGGGTCCTCCCCCTGCTCTCACCTCAGAAGCCAGGAATCTCGGAGTCATCTTCAAATTTTCTCTCTCCTTCCTCCCTCATACTCAGGACATTGTCAAGAAGTCCCACTTCAAGCTCTTCCCCCTGAAAGGAATTCCACCTTTCCTCACCTTCCCTCAGGGACTCATTGTTACCCAGGCTTTGGTTCACTCCAGGCTCAACTATTGCAACAGCCTCCTCCTTAATATACCTTTGACCACTCTGTGACCCGTCCAGCTAATCCAGAACAGAGCAGCGAGACTTATCCTTGGCCTCAAACCCAGGACTGCATCTCTCCTGCCCTACAAAGTCTCTACTGGCGCCTGATTGCAGCATAGATTGCATTCAAATTCCTCTGCATCATCCACAAGGCTGTCTGAGGCTCTCTACCTGCAACTCTTTATGACCAAATACTCCCCCTCTAGAGACCTGCGTTCCTCTGTCACCAACTCCTTGTTTGTGAAGCGGTTTGATAAACAGCGAGCAGGCGGTTCTTCTCTTTCATCAGCAGTCTCCCTTCTTTTGAATAGCCTCGCCCTCCCTCTTCATCTTGAACAAGACCCCCTTAAGTTTCGGAAAAGCCTCAAGACCTTCCTCTTCCTTCACTCCCTCTCTCCTCTGCTAATCACACAGTAGCTTGACTGAAGTGCAGGGCCCTTGTACATCCTCAGCGCCCTGACCTTCCACTTCTTATCATCTCAGCTGCTGTCCATCCTCTGCACTTGCTTCGGCTCACCTTCCACTTGGAGGTTGAACTTACCTTTTCTTCATAGCACTTCACCTGCTGCTCACCATGAGCACCACAGCACCTATCCCATACCACTCTCCCCTGCGCTTGCACGTTCTGAACACTCACAAGGCATAGTAGGCTCATCTTCCCCTCCCCACTTTCTTCTTTGGTTTATTTATTTAACTAATTAATTAATTATTATTGTTGTAATGACATTTTCTGTAGTCCCCTATCCCCTCCCTGTTGCCCTGTGGGCGCTTTGAAAGAGCATTTGCTTCCTGTATAAGCGCCTAACAAATGAACAATAAATAAAATAAATAAATAAAATAAATCTACTCACAGTTGCCACCCAGATGCCTCCGGGCCACTTGGTGCGCTGTACAAATATATGAATGTAATGTAATGCTTAGAAGCAGATCCACATGCATGAAGCGCTATGTAGTTCACCAAATTATTTAATAAAGTGGTGTAATTTCAATTGTTGTGGTACTGGTAAAACATGCATTATTTTTTAATAGCACATATTTCCCTGCTCCGCCAAATATGAGTTTCAACAATGTAATTCTCAAAACACCCTTCTTCTGTGTGCAGGAAACCTACAAGCTGGCCCACCTTTAGAAAACTCGGAAGGCATATTGCTTCAATAGGAACACCGGGGGTAAGATCACATTGAAAAAAGGTTTATAAATCAAGCCGTGAGAGTTCTTTATTATGGAAGAGCTGACATTAAGTGCTTGTGCTGTTGTGGCAGGAAAGTGTGCAGACATCATTTTCTGTTTCTAGCTTGAGTGTTGCAGATTTTGAACATCATCCATGTTACTGCCAGCCCTGTGTTGCAGAAGTGGATGCTTCCACGACAAGCTTCTATTTGGGATCTAGAGACTCATGAAGTGTCCTCATATCTCATAAGCAAAGCCTGAATGGAAACCCTCCCTGGATTGATGCCTCTCACACCTCGGTTGGTAGCACAGTGGAGCCATAATCCTCCTTATCCATGCAAACTGCCTCAATAAAGGCTCAACCTGTGTACTAAGAAATCATAGAAAACAGGAACCAGACCTTTCTTCCACAGCTTACCTAAATGCATGCCTACTACCAGTACCACATCTTTGCTTTAGATCTCCCAGTTTGGAAGACTGAAGTAGCCATGGGGGCCTGCATGGCTGAGACCTTTACATGTACCCAAACCCTCTAGCAACCCCCACCCATTCCCACCAGTGAACGAGCACAGGGGAAACGGCATTTGCAAATTTGAAATGTTGAACTGTGCACATATCTGTAGCAAAGGAATGATATCATGAGCAGTTCTGCAGGATTGCCCCCTAGTTTATAAACCATGAAATGCCAATGCATCCCAAATGCCCATAAATATGTCATCTATCCAATTTGGGAGCTGGATGGCACTGTGAGCCTAACCTGATGTGCTTTAAATTTTCCAGGTTGGATGAGGAAGGACCTGATTTCTAATACGCTGGCAGGACCAATCACACAACAGGAATTCCAAAGACTACTTTGCAGATACCCATGCTTTAAACATTTGCGGAAGAGCTCATCCTGTGCTGTGGAGACCATCTACAAAAACGAGAAGTGACTCGGGAGCTGGCTTCTAGTACCTAATTATTGTTTTCTGCACCAAGCATTAGTACACGCATTTGTACGAGTGTTCATGTGGACAAACAATGCTGTTGAGAGCAGTCTCATGCCACCCAGGCCTCCCAGAAAGTCCAGGTGATGCCCTATGATTTCCTCTTGGACCAGGATTTACGTACAAACACTGTGCAGGCAAGAGGCCTGCAGAAAGTGCTCCTATAAGTCTTCAACTACCAGATGAAGAAGCACTCCATGGACCTGCTCCCGCTCTTCTTCTTTGATACCCGGCATTTCACAGTCCTCACATCATGAGGTGAATACCTGCTGCAGCCAGTGTGACCATAGCCCTTAAACTGTCAGAGGAAAATTATCTCTGCAGGTGCACCATGGCTGCCTACCCCCTTGCAGCACGGCTGCCCTGGAGCAGTGTTATGCAACCTTAGGGTGTCCAGATGTTTTGGACTATGAATCCCATGCTCCTTAGACTAGGCTGGCTAATGGTTAGGGGAGCTAAAGTCCAAAACATCTAGGGTGCTAAATATTGCAGACCTTTGACCTGGGGCATTAGGTGTTTTGTGTGCTAAGCATACAACATTTCATCACATGTAAGTGACAGAACCAATATAATGCATGCAGAAAAACCACCACACTGAAGTACCCTGCACACATCAACTATAGAATTTATGTAGTGCCATTTACTGAGAACATAGCATTGTTGTATGAGGATTTAACTTACATAACCACAAAGCAGATAGATCTAAGTCAGAACGTCATAGACATAAGGGCGATGTTGCAGAGGGAAGCATGCTAAAGACTGCTGCCATGCAAGGTCACTCTCAACCTTTCCCTCCTAGCCCTTGCCACGTTCGGGCGGTCCCAATGCAAGCATCATTTCTGCTGACTCAGCACACTCCTGCTCCGCTTCTCTGCTGACTCAACTTCCCCGCCCCCACCTACACTTCCACCCTGATGTCCTGCCGCTGACCACAGCCTCAGGCTCTATTCTGTGAACTCTTTATAGAGTTGCTCTTCTGCTGGTGGCCCACAGGCCAATATTAGATACAGACATCACTTCTAAACCAATGGGTCCTTTAAAAAATGGCTGAAGGTATGGGAACAAAGGCACTCCAGAACGTGTAAGTAGTCCAAGGTATTTGTTACGTTATATGCCGAAAGCCACTGCTCCATGCTCCAGTCCAATCCCTCTTCATCAACCGCCACACTCACAGAATTCTCAATCCACATTCTCTCTAAACATCGTTGGGTTTCCATGGAGCAGGGCATCATGACAGTTTCCACAAGACACAACAGTAGTCCTAAGAGAGGATGAACTCTTGCAAGAACCACATGGTCCCCAACTTGGAAGCAACACTGGGGAAGGCACCACGACTGGCTGTCACAGAGAGTGGACAGGCCATCTCCTGAATCACTCCTTTCCTGCCATTTTGGGTCTTATCCAGCGGAAATGACTTCACTGGAGATGTGGGTATGCTGCAAGGGGACACGCTCAAATAATGGTCGAGGGCCCAACAGTGGCCTCTTTTTCACTGCCTGACAGGTCTACACGAGTGTGCCCCCTATGATATTTAAACCACAACAAACCTCTATCACACACTCCAGGAGGAGGCACACATGGATATACTTTGCAGAGCAACCATGCTCTTCGGCCAGAAGATAGGCAGGCAGAATGCAGAGCAGAGGACCCTCTGTTGGGAAACATATTCTGCAAGCCCGTACGAAGCTAAATAGAACACAAGTCGCATTGCCTCTGAGAAGTGCGCATCACTGAAACCTCCAAGTATTTCTCCTTCTGGAGAATTTACTGAACTGAAACTCTCAGCCCTTAATTTGAAGGACTTTCTACAGGACAAGACCCTCAGCTGTTAAACACCAGTTAGCTGTGCTACAAAACTCTAACAGGTATGACCCTAATGGCTGTGAGTCAACACTGCCTCTCTGCTAACCCTGATTTGATGAAGGCAAAACTGTGTTCGAGAACAATCCTGTGAGCACATCGACTAGCAAGATAGCGGTAGTGACTGCTGCAGATTTTAGCTGAGCTTCAGGTTTTATTTATAATCACATACACCGGCAGCCCTTGCAACCATCACATAAGGTAACACAATATAGAAGTTAGAATTAGTCTGAGAAGGGTGAGTATCAACATTTTTAGCCAGACTTATCAAATGCTGCATTATGTTATTCACAAGTCTGGAACCAGTGTTATTTTACCCCCATACTGGCTACCTCCAAGCTCACTTAAGATTATTCGACCATGCAGGGATCTAGCTATTGCACACCGGCCTCAGGATACATGCTACTCTTGGCCGAGCAGAGAGAGTTCCGCCATGGTACTGACAATATGATCCTGAACTTGACTGTACATTTCACCCGTTCCCTAAAACAAGTTTTTGACCTTTGTCACTACTGAACACAATACTAAAGACGCCAAGGGATAACTTCTCTTAGCTGGCACACAGTATTTTGACTTTCAAAGATCCAGAATCCTCTCTGGATCCTGATCACAACCTAGTAAACCCTACAGTCCCAGCTTACATTCTGGATTATATCTTTTCTGAGTGTATTTCTAGGTGTAATCATAAAGAGCTATTTGCCTTTCAACTTTAGAGCTGATTGGTCCATGATTGATTCATCTAGTTTACTGTAAGTATTATATATTTAGTATGTCACAACCTCACTTCATCCTATGACAGTCCCCACATCTGAGTCTTGATGGTTTGACCACAGCTACCCTGGAGACATCTAGAGAGCCCTGGAACCTTTGTGATTTGAAGGTTTGTGGGATGTTTTAACCCGCTAGGCTCTGCCCTGCGATATCCCTGTGTGATGGTGAAAGAATCATCAAAAATGGCCGCAAAAGCCCTATGCGCGCCAAACCTATGAAAATTGTGCTTTGAAACCAGAGAAATGGCTGCCAAATCTACTTTGCCTGTTGTCAGTGGTTGAGGAGACCTCACTGCTGAAACCTGTCACTGGGCCGCCTACCAAGGAAAAATGAACACTGCAGGAAAGGCAGTGCTTTATTGCAAGAAACCCAGAAATTGCTCTTAAACCCCTTTTTCTTGGTTGCTGAAAATACAGAATGCCATTCCAAAACATCAGAAAACACCCAATATCTTTGCTGGGTGTTACCCGCCACTTCATTTAAGGAATCAATGTGAACCCACAATGTCAGGAATAGTGGAATCTATCATCAAAATATCCACAGTAAAAAGTGTGCTTGCCTGTGAAAATCTGTCAAAATATGGGTGCAGTACCAGCGGCCGCCTGTGACTGTTTCAAAAGCCTGCATTTAAACTGCAAAGTTGCACCATTGAGATATAATCTCTTAAATCTAAGGGACCTATCATTAAGAGGAACATAGGTTGTAACTATTTAATCTCCATGATTTAGAGAGTGGAATCAGAGTTCTAGCTGCTTGATTAAAAATTGCAAGTTTTATTTTAAATTAAGAAAAGTGTTATTAATTGACAATGGATTTAGCTGAACTCAGAGTCACCAAACCAGTTTTCCCCAACAAAAGGCATCTCTCCTGCTTCCCACCAAAGGCCAGGAACTCATATTCAGGTGTTGATTAAGAGGGGAGGAGATTTTGGGCTGCTGCTCCTGGAGGAGACAATGAACCTTCCTTGGCTGAAAGGATATGCAGATTGTAAGTGTCAACAGTGGCCTCTTCCAGAAGAAAGGGGGCAGATTGCTTCAGACCTTCCAGAAACTTTGGAGGCGGGGACAGACAACCATTTGTGGAATCACATAGACCAGAAAGCACACTTTTGAAAAAGACTAATAAATGACCGTGCACATTTGTAAAAATTGTAAAATTACAGTATTGTTAAATGTGATCTTTTTTGTGCACATTTTAAAAGGAGCCAGAACTCTGTGCAATGTTCTGAGAAGGCGTAGTGAAACTTCTGGTTTTGTAGCAATTGTATTGATGTCAGAAGAATGAAACTTCATACGATTATGCCCATATACAATGCACACATGTGTATTAAATTGTGGAAAAATTAGACATTGTGTCCCGGATAAAAGTGCAAAAATTTGTCAAATCCAGACCCCAGGATTGGAAGAGAGTGTGCTCCACAAAATATGTGATATATGTATGTTATTGGTATAAAGATTGCACACATGTAAAGATGTATTATATCAAAAATAGATTTTATGTGCAAAAGGCAAAGGGGAGGTTTTCCCTGCCTCATAAACCACATCATCATGGTGACACACTATTTTCTCCTCCAATCAAGGAAGAGAGCAGACTTTAGCCAATAGACTACCTAGGGGGTGCGCCTGGGATAATTCAGCATACCCACCCCTTTATGAAACACATAAATAGAGACAGCTGAGGACCTAGAAAGACACACTGATCCACCCACCACCCGGTGGGTGGATCAGTGGATCCCGAATTTGGCAAAGCACTCTGACGGAGATCCATCCATACTCCTTGATCCTGACTCCAAAAACATTGCAAGAAGAAAGGCTCAGAGCATAGCTGAACCACTTTCAGCTGGGCCTAACTACCAGAACCCATCCCTCAACTTAAAGGGGAAACCAAAGAGCAGCCAGGCAGTGCTATAACTGCTTGCCTGCCAAAGAATCATCTTCATAACCAGAAGGGCAGATTAAACCCCGTCTGGTGCCGTGCCGTGCTGTGCTGTGCAGACCAGAGAGCCATTGCAGATCCAGTCCAGTGAAGTGTAGACCAGGCCACCTTGCTGTCCAGTCCTGCCGTGTGGTGTCCAGAGGGCCTTGCTGATCGCTGACCCGTCCAGTCCGGTGTGCCCAGCAGTCTGTCCCAGAAAAATACTTGACCAGAATCCCTGACGGTTCCATTCAAAACATTGGTAGTGAGTATCCATAGTATAGGATTGTCACTAGCCTATGTACGGTCCATAGTCATCCCTATCCAAATCAAATCTATCTCATATCCAGAACTGTATTGTTAGAAATCCTTTTTGTCTTGCCTGAACCCTCTCTCTTATCCTATAGTCCTTCTGTAATAATATTGTTAAAATCATCTTTGCGCTGATATATTTTATCTGAAGAAAGGCAAGCGTCTCGGCGGGCAAAAACCTGAGCGGTGACATCCTGGTCTGGTGGTTGTGCTGTTGTGTAGTTTGTTTCTTCATAGTCCATCCATAGTCCATCCCTAGTGTAAAGAAACCTTGTTTGTACTTTTAAAAGCGCATCTTGTTTTACATTTTGCCTCTATCTGAAAAAAACGACCTTCAGGAAAACGTTCATAACTTCTTCACACTTTATGCTAGAAGCAAAATGTAAGCGTCTACTTGAAGCTAACATCCTAAGCTTTCTAAAGAACCCAACTCCTTATAGTTTTTCCGCAATCGCGCTTACCACCCGCAGAAAAGTTTGCCGCACATTTTTCGTTTGGCTAACATGTATAATGTGTAAAATAGCTTTTCATTACACCGACCTCAAAATTAAGTTTT
This sequence comes from Ambystoma mexicanum, assembly GCF_040938575.1. Taxonomy (NCBI): domain Eukaryota; kingdom Metazoa; phylum Chordata; class Amphibia; order Caudata; family Ambystomatidae; genus Ambystoma; species Ambystoma mexicanum. The sequence continues at coordinate 869,641,669 of NC_090922.1, forward strand.
CAACTTGCTTAGTGCTAGTGTTTGTCTGATACGATACAAAGCGGCTCCCATTAGAATTTCAACAATTTCTGTAAATTAAATACATGTTTAGTGTTTTACCCCATTCATTCAAAGCCAACTTTAAAACCATTTTTGACAAGTTTGCCAATAAATTCTGTTTTGCTGGTGGAAATTGGGATTGATATATTTTGTTGAATTCTGCATTCCTGAAACCTGTTCTCTCTCATTCTATCTCTCTATTTTGCATATTGGGGGGAATGAGGAGTGTGCAGGGGAAATAGTAGTCACATTGCCATTTGATTAAACCCACAAAAGTATTATTTCTGTGCTGCATTATTTTTTCCCATCATTGCTCCTTGTGATTAAAGAGATTATTAGTGTGACATAACCCCATGGGTGATCATTGTATTCTCATTAAAATAGTGTGATATATATTGTGAAATCTATAAAATAAATATTGTTAACTTTGCAAACCAGCCTGATTCCTGATTCAGTGTGACCGGGGGGGTTAAAAGAGTGGGGCGTGATATAAGTGGTACATCGTTCAGAATAATAGAATTTACAGACACAAATAAATTATTAAGGGTTTCAGTTGTGCATCCCACGCTAGGCATTGACTTAGGTGAAGTGCTGGATTGAAATCACTTACAAGATTGGGGACTTGTTACCAGATCTCTGAATTAGACATACCACTTGTGACAGCTTAATACAGCGTGCTAACTAACGGGGTACATAAAGCCTGTTGGGCTACCACACTGTGTTACACTGTGAAAGGCACCCCTCAACAGGAACGCTCTAAGGAATTTAGTCTGTTTTGCAAAAATAAAATAAACTCCTGTAAGTCAGAAAGGAAATAAATATTTCCGGAATGGCGACCTGGGTAGAAATCAATATGGAAAAAGAACACCTACTGCACAAATTATTTGTCAGGGGTGAATTGGCAGAGCAGGACAGAATGTGTGGTTGCAGGGAATTAAAGAACAGGCCACTGCAACAGGATTACATACATGGCAAGATCAGGGTCCATTGCATATGGCACTGAGTGAACTGTGTATGGCCCCGAAGGTATAAGAAGAGCAAAGTATGATTGCCAAAATAGCGGCATATCTGCACCTCCACATTGGAGCAACACAGGACAAATATGCTGAAAACCTAGATCTGGCAAACAAGCAACTACGATCATTAGAAAAAGCCCAAACTGATCTGGACTCTTCAGAGCAAAGGCTACAAAAGAGCCATGAATCAGAAAATGAAACCAGGCAGTACCTGATAAAAATAAGAGAAGATATGGATATCCTGCAGCAGGAGAAGGTAGAGCAGGATACCAAAGCACTAGCGCTGCAGAAGGAGTGCCAAGAAAGTCTGGACTCTCTACTGCAGAGCCAGGAAAAGCTGGAACAGCAAATACATTTAGTAGAGCATGCGCAGAGCAGGTAGTCACCCTGCAAAACGCCTAGACCAAGAAAAAGAAGAAAATAATAAATAAATTATCAAAGACCTGGACACCCAGGCAGAATTTGATGAGGAGCGCCAGAAAGCTGGTGCACTCCAAAAACAAAGGGACAACCTGGCTGCACAGAAGGGTACTCTTGTTCAGGAAAGGCACACCTTAGGCCAGGAGGTCAGCTATTGAAAAGATAAGATGGAAGAAAATCACCTGGCCCTCCAGGGACTGGGTGAGCTCCAAAAAGATTATACAAAACTGTTAGAGCACTCCAGGAGGATGGAAGATGTTCTGGCAAAGAGTGACCAGGCCAGTAAGGACAGGACTCAGGAGGTAACCCTCCTGCAGCAACAATTAGCCCAGTACTCTAAAATGACACAGTAAGCACAGAGAGACAATGAGGCTCTCTGTGAGAAACATGACAGGCTCCACAGACAGGTAGCTATGCAGGAACAACTGATAGAGACTAGTAAGGCCCTGATAGAGGAACAAAAAGGTCAAGGTCTTGCATGGCAACAGGGAGCAGGGGCTGAGAGAGATGAGGTCCACTGGGAAAGGGAAACACCTGAGCATAACCTCAGAAACCATAGTACCAGAGGCCTTCATCTCTTCCACTCCATGGACTCTGCCACCCCCATGTCCACTGGCGCACATGAGACAAGGGCCACGGGGAAGGCAGACTTCAATCCAATGAGGAATATGGGGCTCATAGATCAGCACCTCCCAGGAATGGATGGGCGGGCCTCTGGTTATGGGTTCCCAAGTGCTAGGGCCATATTTTCTGATCAGAGCGACTCTAATGAGGGAAGGGTCAGAGAAATGGATCCTCTAAAATACCATTTAACCAGAGACTAGATGGTAAAATTTAGTGGGAAACTCCATGAGAGTAGGCCCACTAAGGGCATCCTGAAAACCTCTGCCCAGCTAGGACAGTGGTGGGGGGGTACTCAGCAAATCCTGGGACTCTTTTGAGCGCCACAGGACTCATGAAACTAGGCCCCCACATTCTGCCAGCCATTCCCAAGCTTGCAGAATCTGGGAGAGCCTAGAAGACCAAACAGGCACCTCTGGTAGCAGTGCCTCTGAGTCAGAGGATGAGTGGACCAGGGTCAACCGAACCAAAAAAGCCAACAAGGTCAAGAGGGCCTTGCTCAAGGATCCCCTAAAACAAATATAGGCCATTAGGAGCGTCATTACGCCCTATCATAAGAATGTGAAATATTCAGTTTGGGAGCACCTGGAGCTCTTTGAACAAATGATGGAGACTTTCCATTTGAAGGACAGCCAAAGCTGTATTCGATATGTAAAGTGGATCTTCTCTCCCGAGTACTCCAGCTTCTTTGCGGGGCTGGAGGATCAGAATCATTCCAGATGGTCCACCTATTGTGCGGCCATCTTGAAAAAAAAAATTCTGTGCCCAGGAATCCTCAGGAGGCTCACAAGGCAGCCTACAACTTGCAATGTGGGGAAGATCCGGCCCCACAAGAATTTGTTCAAGAATTAAAGCGTGCCTTTGCGCAGACCACTAGAAGGGTGCGCACTGACAGCAAAGAATTTGTAAATACTTTCTTCCACGCTCTCCCTAAGTACATCATGACCCAGCTAGTGAAGGACTTTCACGAGAAAAGACCACTAGACTGGGTCATTGAACAAGCCACATGCATTTATGAGGTGCAAAAGCCAGTGGAAAACAAAAATAATCCAAAAAGCCCCAAAACAACGAACACCCCTGCTGCTGCTAAGGTGGTCGGAGGTGAAGGTTGCCCCCATTTTAGATTTAATGATGGGGGCCTAAAAACCTGCCTGCACAGAATCAGAACAACCCCAAACCCAGAAGGCCCTTGGGCCAATCACAAACAGGGAGCCAGGGAGGCAACCCCACAAATGGGACCCCTAACTCCCCTGACTATATCAGCCCACGCTACAAGGGGAAAAGACACATCCTGGGTTATGTGTGGACTCCTCCAGCCCAAGGGGGGGATCCAACCAGACAGCAGGTAATCCAGGGAACTTCTCTTCTCACTTTCCCCAGGAGGGCAGTAATCCCCCAAATACTGGACAGAATTTCTTCCCAAGGTACCCGCCAAATTTCAACCCCCAAAACAATCCATCCTTCTTTCTCCACTTTCCTGAGCCCAATCCGGGAGAAGGGAGGCCAAGGGTGGAGGGGTACCCAAACTTTTCTAACCCCGAGTATTTTGGGAGAAGGGGTAGCTACCCTTCCCAAGATCAACCCAGGGGAGACATGAGGGCCCCGTACCAGCCAGAGCAGGTGTCACAACTAGAGCACGAAGTCCAAAACATGGCACAGGATCTGGGTCGCATGCTGAGGGCTCAACAGAGCCCTCAGATGAGCATGGCGGCGCAGAAGGCCTCAAATCCAGGACCTGGTGCTCCAGAGCAATGACGGGGGAAGAACCCCGACAACCCACCGGTTTCCAGGGAGGAGGCACAAGGGGAAGGGGGGTGTAAAGCCTTGGAGGAAGCTTCCTTCACCACTTGTAAAAAGCCCCTGGAAACCCAGGAAACGGAACCAAAATCTCCTGCCCCCGAAAGTCTGCCACCCAAGGAGCAGAGGGGGGGAGGTAGGAGAAATAAAGAGCCCAAAAAGACCCATTTTGAGGAGGAGGTGCAAGTCTTCCAGTTTGATGTAGAGGGATCCTCAGAGGAACCTGGGAAAAGAATCTTCTCCTTCAGAGATGGGGGAACTCCTCCCAAAGAAAAATGTGTCCCAAAGGATCCAAGTCCAGACTGGGCAGATGTGGGGATTGAGTTGGCACCGCCCATCATCAAACCCCAGAATGACCATCATGAACATCCCCTGGTTCAAACCCATCCTGGTGACTGCCTCCAAAAAGGGGGGGAGGCAGCCCAGAACCAGAGCCAGGGGAACCCAAAGCTTCCCCCATATCTAGCTGTTACCTTTTTCTTTCAGATTCCCAAGACTCCAAACAGAATCCTGCCCAAATCACTGTCCAAAACCAAGAAACTAACCCACCAGTTGTCCAAAAATGTACATTAACTTTGCCCCCTTGAGGAAAGAGAGGGAAGATTTTATGCCCCGGTCCAGATACAGGGGCAATGTACAATTTTGGCACTGGTGGACACTGGATCCTAAACTACCCTTCTGTCAAAAAGGGCCTTTGAGCAACTGAATTCGGGAAGGGGGGAGAAATACCAAATTCCTCTCACCCCTCTTCCTGGACAACTTCAGAACTTCGACGGGAAGGAAATTCCCATTGAGGGGACTGCAGATTTGGACATTAAAATTGGGCGACACAAGGTGAAGCACCCGGTCATAGTTGTGACTCCAGAGGGCACCCCTTGTTTACTAGGGAATGACATCCTGTGTATGTCACCCCTCATAGATTTGTGTAAACAAGGTCCTCTGGACCCAGACTAGCCGACCAATAAAATTGAAACAGAGTGTTAACCATATCAGTTTAAACAGCACATGCCACATGGTTGAACAAAAACCTGACCAAATAGAATTTCACTTCCAGAATAATCAAATCCCAGACGTGACAGTAATAGCAGTAGGACAACAAACTGGTGATGGGGGTCCTCTCTATTTCTGAAAATCAACCTTCCTTCCAGTCTAAGGTGGCATTCCACACTGGAAGGAAACATTCTGAAATTCTTTACAAATTCTCAATCATAAAATCCCACTCCTATAGGCCAGAAAGATGAGAAATCAGCTCAAAGCTTGGATGGTATTCAGAAAATTGGAGAGCAGTTGTTCATCCCTATTCAGTTAAATGAAGGGAAGGACTCGATTCTCACCTGAGTGTGTGTGAACATCGGTAAGAGCTTCATCAACGAGGCCATGTTCTGCCAACTCCCAAAAGATCCAGCCATTCCCACATTTAAACTGTTAGACAAATGGCAAATGTACCTGGAAACACCCAATTCCAAACATCTCCTGCCTAGCAGGTGTATGCTCAAAATTTCCATAGGCAACATTGTCCATAATTGTTGGGTCGTGCGAGATGTCCCTGCCGCATTTTACTTAGACAGTGACATTCTCAATCACTTTGCCATTAGTTTGGACCTAATAAACTCCAAAGCTTGGTCCTGATTAGCGGGTAATCCCATGGGCTTTGATGACCCAGAGAAAGCATTTAGGTCAGCTCAACTGCTGTCTTATGCAGTTGAAATTCAGATTGGAGAGGAAGTCACCATCCCAGAAAGGACCCGACAATTCTCACTGGAAGTGAAAGTTAAGAGGACAGAAACTGAAAAACCCTGATGCCTATATTCACCTGAATGCTTACTTCCAACAGCAAGGGTTGGGGTAAAACCCAACACCACTAGTCAATATAGAACACAACACCATTAAAATAGAGGTGGATAACAGTGACTTAAAGAGTATCACTCTGGTTGCAGGCTCCATTATTGGAATGGCGGTTGATGAATCCATAGATTTAGGTAATGAACTGTTAGGACCCATCCCCAAGGACTGTCTTGACAGTGATAGCGATGATGACGTAACACCAGACAGGATCTTCAACCGGCATGGGGGGAATTTCCTGGTGTACACTTCCTGCCCTTATGGTAAGGAAGATGTGACCTGTGACTTCAGGAGGGATGAGGTGATATTCCAAGTCTGCGAGGACTGCCTTCCCCACCTGAAGCCACCAGTCCAAATCAGGCCGCTGAGATAGCAAAACTGGAAGTCTTTCCAGTCTTCAGACAGATGGTTGAAGAGAGAGTCAACCTAGCTGATGCCTGTGAGAGTCTGGAGCAAAAGCAAAAATTGAAACAAGTTTTCTTAGATTTTCAAGATCTCTTTGCGGTGGACTCATATGACTGTGGTCGCACCGACATCCACACGACAACAATTCCCACAGACCCTGGCATGACTCCAGTGTTTGTGAAGCAATATTGCTTGCCTCTCGCATCAATGGAGTCCTTACTGAAATAATTAAGAACCTTGAGTCCCGTGGGATAATTTGTCCGGTCCACAGCACCTTCAATAATCCGGTGCTGGGGACTTTGAAGCCAAACGGCCAGTAGAGACTCTGTGCTGAACTAAGGGAGCTCAACAAACAGGTCCATACTTCCCGATGGCCTCTTCCCTACATTGACCAAGGGCTGGCCCAGATCCAGCGGTCAAAGGTATTCACTGCCATTGACCTGACCAATGGGTACTGGACTGTACCTGTCAGTAGGGAGGACCAATACAAGCTGGCCTTTACCTTCGGGGGGCAGCAGTACACATGGACACGGACTCCCTTCGGATACATCAACTCTGGCAATGAATTCAACATTTTTCTACACAAGGCCTTGCTGGACCTGGGTGAAAAGGGTAACCTGGCCTATGTAGATGATGTTTTAATCGAAAGCTCAACTGTGGACAAACACATAGCGGAGATCCGTTATGTTCTGACACAATTGAGGGCTGCCAGAGCAAAACTCTCCTTTCAAAAGGCACAGTGGTGCAGAACCCGTGTAAATTTATTGGGGCATGAGATTACTCCTCAGGGTCTCTGTCCCCAGGAAAAGAAAGTGAAAGCACTCTAGAAATTAAAAGACCCCACAACTCTGCGGGAACTAAGGAGCCTCCTTAGACTGACTAATTACAGCAGGAAGTTCATTGAGGACTACACAGAGATCACAAGACCCCTGATCCATCTTTTGAAGGGGGGTCAAGTGGGAGTGGGGTCCAGAACAAGCCAAGGCAGTAGTTCTTCTTGGAGACAGGGTTCTCAAATACATGCTTGACTGCAGTATTATACCAAAAGCATGACAAGGTCAATAAAGTAATCTCCTTTGCGAGTAAAACTTTATCCTCTGTGAAGGAAAAATTCAACGATTGTGACAAGGAACTCCTGGCTACGGTGTGGGCATTGAAGAATTACCGCCCGTTTATCCAGGGGGAACACATCATAGTGGAGACTCCACACCAGCCTCTGCAATATCTCCAAAGTGACAGAATCCGGGCCGGAAATGTGAGTAATTGCCGAATTATTCCTGGATTCTGTCAGAGCAAGGCTTTCCTGTGGAGGTCAGATATGGCCAAAACAAAAAGAGTCCCCTTGCGCAAAGTCTGGCTGACTTGCATGATTGTGCCAGAGAAAACTGTCTTGAGGACAAAAGTCCTAAAATCAAGGACAACATGGAGGCATACCTTAATTCCCCACACAAAGTCTCTGAAGAAGACTGGTGTGAGGGAATGCCCACTGTCTATGTGGATGAATGTTCCTACCATGTTGACAACAACGGGGAAAAAGAACTGGTGGCCGGCGTAGGCAATGCATGGGTGAATGATGCCCCAGAACCCTCTGCTGCGTACAAAATTGGTCCCCAAAGTAGTCAAGTGGCAGAGCTGATGGCTGTGCATCAAGCCATCCTCACTGCTGTCCAACACCAACTCCACGAACTGGTTATAATCACAGATTCCGATTATGTACGGAACGGTTTCGTGGAGCACCTGGTTAACTGGAAAACCAGAGGCATGCTATGTGCTAATAACAAACCATTGAAACATGGGAAATTAATCCAAAATATTGATGATCTGGTCACCTTGAATGGGATGACCATCTACTGGAAAAAGATTAAGGGTCATTCTAAAGTAGAGGGACCAGACAAAACTGGAAATGACCTAGCTGATCAGCTGGCCAAAACCGGAGCCATCCAAGGGGATCTATTTGAGATCGAGTCCCTGTTGGGGGAAATCCAGGTCACTGCGAGCACTAGGTCCCAGACAAATGCTCACAATGAACTCTCGACTGCACAATGAAATAAGGAGACCCCAGCTGCTGATTTGATTACGGCTCAAAAAGGGGATCCAATAATTGGTATGTTTTATCAACAGATTGAGGACCCTGAAAACTTTCCCCTGACGGATACCGATTACATAGGGAAAGAGGACCTCAGAGTGTTGATGAAATGTCCAAAAATGTTCCAAATCCAAGATGGTTTGTTGGTAAGGAGATCCATAGCTGGCCATGATCAGTGGGTGGTCCCTACATTATTCCAAAGCCTGATGCAAAGTCACACCCATGATGCGGCCACAGTGGTCATCGGGGGTTTCATACCACACTTGAAATCTTAAGAGAGGTTGCATACTGGTCACACATGGGGCAGGGCCTCAACCAATACTTGAAGGGGTGTCTTGTGTGTGCACAATTTCAGCCAACATCCCTCACAAACCATGCGCCTCTCCAAAAGGGGGGGATGATACTGCCTTGGTCAGATTTACAAGTCGATTTTATCGGGCCCATGATTCGCTCCTCTAGGGGGAACAAGTGCATGTTGACCGTGACATGCTTGTTCACTAAATGGGTGGAATGTCTCCCGGCCCCAAAATTGCAAGGCAGAAACAGCAGCTGCCCTGATGATCAATCACATTTTCTTTTGTTTTGGACTACCCCAAAGGATCGAGTCAGACCAAGGTAGCCACTTCACTAGCGAAGTGATGACAACGATGTGGGAGATACTTGGGGTGAAAAGGAAACTACACATTGCCTACCGGCTATCCTCTAGTGGTGCAGAGGAGGGATACACCAAGACAATTGTGAGCATATTAAAAAAGTTTGTGGCAGATTCTGGGCCAAGTTGGAACATTCAATTACCTCTTGTCCTGATCGCCATCAGATCTACCCCTTCTTCTACAACTAAAATGTCACAGTTTCAGCTGATGACTGGACGAAGGATGGTGCTTCCCCAGCATCTGCTCTACAGAACCCAAGAGCAGACTTTGATAAATGCCTCCACAATTCATGAGTATGTTGAAAAGCTGAAAAAACACCTTCAACATGCTTTTGCCTATGCTCAGCGAAATCTAGAAAGATCTGCAGACAGTATGAAGACCCACTATGAACTTTAGACTACTAGAAAAGAATACCAAGTAGGAGACTGGGTCTACTTATACAATTTCCAAAGGAACCAGGCCAAACAGCGCAAATCTCTGCCTAGCTGGAAGGGTCCTTTTTAAATTGTAGACAAAATCTCACCAGTCGCCTACAAAATCCATAACCCCAAAGGCAGTTTGGCAGAGGGGGAAGATACGTGGGTCCATATCAATCAACTGAAGTGTTGCTACCCTAGGCACACTCTGCAGCAACTAGACGATTCACCTGGAAACCCAGTGGGGGACACTCCGGATCCCTAGAATTCCAACTATAAAACTATTCCACCTGTTGAAAATTAGTAATCAATTGCAAATAGAGAATATCGTCATTATATGTCAAATGTATGCATCTGCCCCACTACATGAATAGTATTGGGGAAATGTCTACAAATATGCTCTGTTTTGTCATCCTAGAATATGAAACCATGGATCCAAAGCATCAAGGAGGACCACTCGGGGACCGGAAGGAAAAACCTGAGGGGCCTGGGGTATCGCTCCATATCCATACTCTCATCCAGCACCGAAGAGGAGAACCTGTCGATCTACTACTAATGGGAGAAGCAGACACATTTTCCACTTGGACCAGAAAGAAGAAACGGAACATCCCAATCTCGTGACTTCCCCTTGACCGGCGGTCAAAAGTCAAATCGCGAGGGCGGGCTTTGTGGGATGTTTTAACCCACTAGGCTCTGCCCTGCGACATCCCTGTGTGATGGTGAAAGAATCATCAAAAATGGCCGCAAAAGCCCTATGCGCGCCAAAACTATGAAAATTGCGCTTTGAAACCGGAAAAGATGGCTGCCATATCGACTTTGCCTGTTGTCAGTGGTGGAGGGGACCTCACTGCTGAAACCTGTCACTGGGCTGCCTACCAAGGAAAAATGAACACTGCAGGAAAGGCAGTGCTTTATTGCAAGAAACCCAGAAATTGCCCTTAAACCCCTTTTTCTTGGTTGCTGAAAATACAGAATGCCAGTCCAAATCATCAGAAAACACCCAATATCTTTGCTGGGTGTTACCCACCACTTCATTTAATGAATAAATATGAACCCACAATGTCAGGAAAAGTGGAATCTATCAACAAAATATCCACAGTAAAAAGTGTGCTTGCCTGTGAAAATCTGTCAAAATATGGGCGCAGTACAAGCGGCCGCCTGTGACTGTTTCAAAAGCCTGCATTTAAACTGCACGATTAAGATATAATGTCTTAAATCTAAGGGACCTGTCATTAATAGGAGCATAGGTTGTAACTATTTAATCTCCATGATTTAGAGACTGGAATCAGAGTTCTAGCTGCTTGATTAAAAATTGCAAGTTTTATTTTAAATTAAGAAAAATGTTATAAATTGACAGTGGATTTAGCTGAACTCAGAGTCACCAAACAAGTTTTCCCCAGCTTTCCCCAACAAAAGGCATCTCTCCTGCTTCCCACCAAAGGCCAGGAACTCACATTCAGGTGTTGATTAAGTGGAAAGGAGATTTTGGGCTGCTGCTCCTGGAGGAGACAATGAACCTTTCTTGGCTGAATGGTTATGCAGATTGTAAGTGTCAACAGTGGCCTCTCCCAGAAGGAAGGGGGCGGATTGCTTCAGACCTGCCAGAAACTTTGGAGGTGGGGACAGATGACCATTTGTGGATTCAGATAGCACAGAAAGCACATTTTTGAAAAAGACTAATAAATGACCGTGCGAATTTGTAAAAATTGTAAAATTACAGTATTGTTAAATGTGATTTTTTTGTGCACATTTTAAAAGGAGCCAGAACTCAGTGCAATGTTCTGAGAAGGCGGAGTGAAAATTCTGGTTGTGTAGCAATTGCATTCATGTCAGAAGCACGAAACGTCATACAATTATGCCCATATACAATGCGCACATATGTATAAAATTCTGGACGAATTAGACATTGTGTCCCGGACAAAAGTGCAAAAATGTGTCAAATCCAGACCCAAGATCCCACTGTAATGAGGATTGGAAGAGAGTGTGCTCCACATAAAATGTAATCTATGTATGTTATTGGTATAAAGATTGTACACATGTAAAGATGTATTATATCAAAATAGATTTTATGTGAAAAAAAAGCAAATGGGAGGCTTCCCTGCCTCATAAACTGCATCATCATGGTGACACACTGTTTTCTCCTCCAATCAAGGGAGAGACCAGACTTTAGCCAATAGACTACCTAGGGGGTGTGCCTAGGATAGTTCAGCATACCCACCCTTTTATGAAACACATAAATAGAGACAGCTGAGGACCTAGAAAGACACACTGATCCACCCACCACCCCAAATTTGGCGAAGCACTCTGACAGAGATCCATCCATACTCCTTGTTCCAGACTCCAAAACATTTTCAAGCAAAAAGGCTCAGAGCATAGCTAAACCACTTTCAGCTGGGCCTAACTTCCAGAACCCATCCCTCAACTTAAAGGGGAAACCAAAGAGCAGCCAGGCTGTGCTGTAACTGCTTGCCTGCTAAAGAATCATCTTCATAACCAGAAGGGCAGATTAAACCCTGTCTGGTGCCGTGCTGTGCTGTGCAGACCAGAGAGCCATTGTAGATCCAGTCCAGTCGTGCTTTGCAGTGTAGACCAGAACACCTTGCTGTCCAGTCCTGCCGTGCAATGTCTAGAGGGCCTTGCTGATCGCTGACCCATCCAGTCCGTTGTGCCCAGCAGTCTGTCCCAGAAAAATCCTTGATCAGAATCCCTGATGGTTCCATTCAAAACATTGGTAGTGAGTATCCATAGTATAGGATTGTCACTAGCCTATGTACTTTCCATAGTCATCCCTATCCAAATCAAATCTATCTCATATCAAGAACTGTATTGTTAGAAATCCTTTTTGTCTTGTCTGAACTCTCTCTCTTATCCTATAGTCCTTCTGTAATAATATTGTTTAAATCATCTTTGCGCTGATATGTTTTATCTGAAGAAAGGCAAGCGTCTCGGCGGGCAAAAACCTGAGCGGTGATGTCCTGGTCTGGTGGTTGTGCTGTCGTGTAGTTTGTTTCTTCATAGTCCATCCCTAATGTAAAGAAACCTTGTTTGTACTTTTAAAAGAGCATCTTGTTTTACATTTTGCCTCTATCTGAAAAAAACGACCTCCACGAAAACGTTCATAACTTCTTCATACTTTATGCTAAAAATGAAATGTAAACATCCTAAGCTTTGTAAAGAACCCAAAACCGCATCTTAACTCCATATAGTGTTTCCGCAATCGCGCTTACCACGCACAGAAAAGTTTGCTGCAAATCTTTCGTTTGGCTAAAATCTATAACGTGTAAAATAGCTTTTCATTGCACCAACCTCAAAATTAAGTTTTCAACTTGCTTAGTACTTTCAAATCATTGCTATTGTTTGTCTGATATGACACAAAGCGGCTCCTATTAGTATTTCAACAATTTCAGTGAATTAAATCCATTTTTAGTGTTTTACCCCATTCATTCAAAGCCAACTTTAAAACCATTTTTGACAATTTTGCCAATCAATTTTATTTTTCTCTGGTGTTTGCTGGGGGAAATTGGGATTGATATATTTTGTTGAATTCTGCATTCCTGAAACCTGTTCTCTCTCATTCTATCTCTTTATATTGCATATTGGGGGGGATTGAGGGGTGTGCAGGGGAAATAGTAGTCACATTGCCATTTGATTGAACACACAAAAGTATTATTTCTGTGCTGCATTATTTTTTCCCATCATTGCTCCTTGTGATTAAAGAGATTGCTAGTGTGACATCACCCCATGGGTGATTTTGGTATACTCATTAAAATAGTGTGATATAGATATTGTGAAATCTATAAAAAAATATTTTTCACTTTGCAAACCAGCCTTATTCTTGGTTCAGTGTGACCGGGGGGGGGGGGGGTTAAAAGAGAGGGGCGTGATATAAGTGGTACATCATTCAGAATAAAAGAACTTAAAGACATTAAAGTTATGGGGCCTCATTACGAGAATGGAGGTAATGAAAATAGGAAGGCGGAATGGTATTACCTGCATCGTTAATGGGTCCGGGCCATTACGACCCAACAACCTGCCAATACCACACCTCCCGTACCGTGCCCCTTCACACCGGCCTGTCGCGTATACGCGCCCCTTCTCAGAGGAAATACAGTGATGCCGGTAATAGGAGGACAGCACAAGTTACTTGGGCAGGCATTTACCAGCATCCCTAAGGCGGTAAATAGGGCCTGCACGACGGTGGCCATACATGCATCGCGGACCACCCGTAAATAGCAACCTGCAGTGAAGGCAACTGCCACAGGGGCACACAATCACCACAGGTCGAGTCAATGGAGCCTGTCCCAGTATAAAAGGAGTACACCCACACACCACACCCCTTCCCACACCAAAATGATACCACTAGCTGTTGCAATCATGGGGCTCGAGGACATGCCTGTACGGCTACAACTACAGCAACAACAGAAACTACAACTACAGCCACAACAACAGGCAGCACAGAGGAGACGCAGGAGGAGAAGGAGGGTGAGACAGGCCCATCAATTACCACCAGTGCAGCCAGTAGTACCGCGTAGGCAGCCACCAATCCCTCGCATCAGACCCAGTCCATTCAATCTAACCCCTGAGCAGATCCACACCCTGTACCGGTTGGACCAGGACACCATCACCACCATTGTGGACATGATACATGACGACATCGTCAGCCTCATTGAAATACACACTGCCATCCTCCCACTACTAAAGGTGGTGTCTGTGCTCCACTTCCTGGCCACAGGCACTACCAGCACACAGTGGTCCAGCTGTATGGTATATCACAACCACTCTTTTCACGCATACTGACCCAAGTGCTGGATGCCCTCCTAAAGCACGCTAGCACCCACATATCCCTACCACTGACTGGCCAGGAGATTGCCGACACCAAAGTAGGCTTCCATGCACTGGCAGGAATGCCCAATTGCGTCGATGCCCTCGACTGCACCCATGTCGAATTGGTAGTCCCTCATGCCATAGAGACGGTGTACTGCAATCGCAAGCAATACCACTCCATCAATGTGCAGATAGTATGTGACTCCAGCAAGATGATCACACATTGTTGTGCCCGATATCCCGGATTGACATATGATGCCATGGTGCTGCGTAATTCCACGCTACCCCGTCACATGGAGCGACATGCTGGATGATGGGCCTGGCTGCTTGGTTAATTGCCTGACTGGCCCATGGCAGTGCATCGGGTTGTAATGTGGGGGGATGCATACTCCACCTAGGTGGGAATGGGCGGTGAGTGGACAATGCACTCAGAGCTAACCATTTCTGACCTGATCCTCCCAACCCGAACATGACACATCACTGCCACACATTGGACCAATGCCGTAGATCAATGACTACATGTAAGACGCACAACCATGCCACCATGGGTATGTCAAGCGATGCATGACTAAACATGATTACAACTGTGCCAGTGTGGCTAGTGTGATTAGGCACAGAGTAGCATACACTGCAATTATGGGAGGCAATACATTGTTCCGCATCCACAGTACATCCGCATCAGCATGCAAGTTAACACCATGCACCATCTGTACAACGCCATCGAGACTAGCAGACCATATTGGAGTACACAATGCTTCAAAATAATCTTTGTGCATGCGTACAGGGACATGTGCATGTCAACAGCAAATAGCTGCAGCCATGGCTGTGAATCCTGAAGGTGGCAGCTCAGAATGACTCACACAGACCTCTTTGTACTCCCATGCAGGTGATGGAGGATATCCCTTGAAGCCGTGGCTACTTACCCCTGTGTGGAACCCGCGTAACAGCCATGAAGAGGAGTACAATCGGGGTCATACCCGTACCCGTGTTGTGATTGAGCAGACCTTTGGCCTGTTGAAGGCGCGGTTCCGCTGCCTAAGGATGTCTGGCGGAGCACTCCTTTATAGACCTAAGAAGGTGGCAAAGATACCCATGGCCTGTGTCATGCTGCACAACATGTGCATCCAGAGAAATGTACCACTGCCATTGACATGCATGCACCGGGTGAGGATGATGAGGATGAAGATGGAGGAGAAGCAGCACCCCTGCCAGTACGTGATGCACAAGATGGCTGTGCTGTATGCCAATCACTGATTGATGAATACTTTTGAACTACAGGGACGTTGATGGATATGTGTCAGTGCTACACTGAGCACTGGGTCCATGTGGACATGCACACAGGGTATGTGGGGAGTTGGGCACTGTGCACTTCATGAATAAAATGAATATACACGAAATGAACAATGTCCAGGCATTAAATGATTTTTTACACAACGGGTGTATTAATGAAAACTACAGAAAAGTGCCTCACCTCTCCACCACTCACATGCCCTCCTCCCTCTCTGCTCCCTCCAACACACCAAAACTCCCCAATGAACTCCCCATACCCCCAAATGAACTCCCCATACCCCCCAATGAACACCCCCTTATTCCCCTATACACCACCGACACCACCTCCCTCACTCCCATTGTTGTCCCACACTATTTGCGTGCTTTCTTTGTGTCCGGGGGAAGCATTTTGGACTGCCTCGCACTCCGCCTTGTCAGTCGCACAGGGCTGGAGGGTGCAGAGGATGCGGGTGTGGAGGATGGGGTGGATGCCGTAAGGATTGGCACGGCTGGCACAGGTTGTTGTTGCTGCATGTGTTGCAATATGCCGGTCAGGACCTGCGTGATGGCCCCCAAACTGTCCCGCATCATGACCGCAGAGGCATTTATGGCGGCTGTGTTCCATGCAATGGCCTGAGCGATATCTCACCTTGTGTCTTCTCCGTCAGCCACATATTGGCGAACAAGTTCAAGCATGGAGTTCTGCCTTGCCTCCACCCTTGACAGCCATGCCTCCAAGTCAGTGGGAGCAGCAGCGGTTGATGGTGCTGCAGCTGGGTGTGCAATTTGCAGGGCTGGCCTCGGGGGTGGTACTGAGATCGGAACTGTGCAGTGCAGGGTCCACAATGGGGATGGAGAGTGTGGCCTGAGTGTGGGGTTGGGGGGTGTACGAGGGCCTTGGGGTGTGTGGACATGCCACATGGATTGCGCCTTCTTGGTCCACGTACTTCTTCGCTCCTATGTCAACGTCACTGAGTGTGGCTGTGGCTGCTGCCTCACCCACTGAACTTGTTGCAGCGGAATGGGTGCCACTGGCTTCCCCTTCCACTGTTGTTGGCAACTCTGTGCTTGCAGTCTCATCCACAGCTGTGGGGCTCTTATGTGCCGGCATGGCCTGTGCACTAACCCTGGCTTGTACTGAGGGCTGCAATGTTGCCCCGGAGGAGGTTTTCCCAGTGCCAGGTGGTTTGGCCCAGGACGTGGATGGCCTTGTGGCTGGGTCTTGACTGCCATCTTCTCCATCGGTGCCTGGGGGGAAGAAGAGATGCAGGGCATCAGTGATGGTGTTAAATGCAAGATGCATGAGATGGTGCTGTGCAGTTTTTCATTTCTCATGCATTCATATTTTACAGGTGTGTCACACAGGGTAGTTTGAAGGGGGGGCATTTTGGCATTAGCAGTCATGTCTCAATTCGACAATGCTGCATGCCAGGTGGCATGCCGTTGTATTGGGGTTTGTGTGATGTATGACATGGGAATGGTCCCTGTGTGTTGGCTGTCTGTTGGTAATGGGATTGGCACTCAGCATGCATTTCAGTGTGGCAGGGTTTAGGCCTCCATATGGACATGGATATGTTGATGTGTGTGTGCTGGGACATGCACTGCCTTGCCTAGGCTATATTCCACATCACTTGTGCTACGTCATGGTTTGGCCTACTGGGGTTTGCAGGGTCACTCACCTCCATCTCCAGATGTTGCGGCACCCGTATCCATCTCCCCGAAGCCCTCAATCGACTCCATCTAGATGGTAGCGCTGCATGTCTCCTCCCAGCGAATTAGTTTGACCAGGGAGTGGGCACCCCAGCCTGTGGCCATGGCCTCCCGACGATTGCTGGCCAGGATGTTGCCTACCGTGAGGTGGAGGTCATCCCACCTTTTCTTGCAGTCTTTAACTGTGCGTGGGGTGGTGCCGACTGCAGACACCTTGTGGGCTACCTCCTACCATATCTTCTTCTTCCTCTGCTGCGCCTCCCTTTTGAGGTTATGGGTGTTGATCTCATCAGCATGGGCAGCAAGGGTGTCTGCCAACATGTTCAATTCCTCATCAGAAAAACGCTTCTTGCGCAGGTGGGGGTTGGTGTTTCGGGTTGCCTTAGACATGTTCTTTTTAATGGCCCTGGTCTCTCCTATGCAACACTGGTGGTTTTGGAGGATTGCAATGGATTGTGTTTTTAAAGATGGCCGCCGGCACATTTCCCTTTCCGACGCAATGACGTTACTTCCGGGTCCGGTATTATGAGCCCGGTATTTACATGGTGTTATTACCGGGTCGGTATTAAGGGGTGCCTCCAAGGCGGAGGTGGGTCCTGTGATGCCGCTATCGGGGGGGTTGGAGGGCCTGTAGCGGCATGGCTGTATGGCCATTACAGGCATGGGGGTTCGTGCGTGCTCGTAATCAGTCGCTATTAGTGGCATCAAACGAGTACGGACCTGCTACTTCCTCCATGCCGGTAATGACCTTGTTTTTAGCGCACTTCTCGTAATGACACTCATAATCTCTTGAATAGATAAAGGTAAACTTGGGTGTTTCTAATTCCTCAATAGTTCACCCTGAGAACAATCATCCTAAGAGATTGTTAGATAAAGTATTTACAATCTACTTTTGAGTAGACATTCTATCTTGGGATTGTGATATCATTTACCCTGATCCTTGATCCATCTCACTTCACTCCTGTATGTCGAGCCTTACTATTTGATCTCTGTTACGAATAGGTGAGCAACGACATGTACATGAGATCTATACCATACCCAGCCTCGACCCTTAAGTCTGAGAACACTGCTGACAGCCTGTCCATGTGGAGCAGCACCTAGGCAATTGAGATAATGCCCCCCTGCCGGTTTGACTTCCCACACCACTCACAGCAACACCCCCTTCCTTACCTGGTGGAACTGGAGATCCGAACAAGGCCATGACGGAAGCAGTGGAGCTCTGAAAAATGAGTGCGTCTAATGAAAATGGCAAGTTGATGTTTTGGGACAAAGTGATATTATTTTCTAACTATTACACTGACATTTGGGGACAAAATGATCACACTTATTCAACATAAATGGCCAGTTGATATCTTGGAACTCTATTAATGCACTGCAAAAAGTTGCCATGCAAACATTTCAGTGGCATATTTATGCTGATTTGGGCACACTTATTGTAGGTGTTATGGCGTGTGTTATTTGGTGTTAAGATGTTATCCATGGCAGTAAAAGGGTGATTGTTTTCAGTTAAGAAATTATTACCTTAAACTGCGGAGATAGAGTCAGAGGGGCACAGGTAAATCAGAAAGACAGGGCGATGGGGTTTTCAGAGGTTGGGGGTCTGAGGTATAGGGTATATGTTACAGCACACTTGCAAAGTCTGCCTGTACCCCGTCTCTATGGAGGTGAAACAGGTGACTGCCCTGGCACACTGGTAATCAATCTTTTAACCTGCAGGCCACATACAAAGCTATTCCGACTGGGGGTTAACCCACTGAGAGGCTGAACTGAGATTCAAACCGATCAGCTGCAGGTTCAATACAGATCTCTTCAGCCGTAGCATTAATCCACCGACTATCATGATGGAATACAAACCTGTGACCTACACATTAAAAATATATCTCTTCAGTAGGAACATTAACCTACCCAGTTATCATACTGGTTTTCAAACCTGTGACCTGTTGGTTATGGCCTACATAAAAAAAGTTCAGGCGAAATGGGCTAAACAATAGCACTAGTCTGTGAGTAGACAAGCCTGCTTGTATTCTGACTGTTAGGCAGAATCCTGTGCAGTGCCCTTAGGGACCACTACACACAATTAAGACTACAGGTGGTGATACAAGTTTTACCTTTGGTACAAGCCTGTACTACTATGTCAGAGTGGTAGCAGTGGCGGAGCAGCAAGGCTTATCTCAAGAGTTTATGAGCAGTAGCAGAGATTACACAAAGGGACCACAACTACTGTGACTCAAGCAAACACTGACTCAAGGTTTCAGGTAGAAAAATATAAGTACATTTATTTTTAAACCATTTATTATAAACACAACACTTCTATTAAACTTCAATAAAAACCGCACGTTAAATATACTACAACTAACCAATTCACTTTGTACAGTAAGTCTCAAGGTAAGTACCCTGTGTTGGAATGAACCGATGTTAGGCACAAAACACGTTACCGCGAATACGATTGCGATCACTTTTTGACAGTTCAGTCTACTAAACAAACGCGTATCCGTGACATGAAATGCTACCGGGGCAAAAACACACTTAGCACCTGAGATACCCAGAGGGAGTTGGAGGCAAAAATCACAGGCAATATTTTGGTTAGGCAGGCAGAATCAAGAAACACTCAGAGACAGGAGTTAAAAAGTCAAAGGGCCGGAGCCAGGGTCGAAAGACACCGGGGCCAGTTGCCGAAGATCACACGGTCCTACAGTTCACGATTCAACGTAGCCAAAAGTACTTCCATATTGTCAATGTTTGGAAGCAAAAGTTATAAGAATGAGGGAAGACAAGGGCAAGCCTTGGAAATGAAGAAGAAAGGGATTCACCCAGTTTTCTCAATAGAACACAGTACCTTGTTCCAATGGTGCAGCTGGTGCCCTGGCAGTTGTAACAAGCAAACATCTATGGGGAGGTAAGAGGATTAAGGGCCCTCTCTTTGGCACAACCTCTGTATTTTTAGGAAAAACCTAAATCAGTAAACAAAACAGTGCCAAGGGGCTTAAATTGGTCCCTTTTCAGATTGTGTCCCAATGCCTGCGGCGTTATTCACTCATTATTGATTGGATTCCAGACGCGCTTATGAAAAATATATATAATTTATTAATTGTCATCATTCTTAAAAAACTTTTAGTTAATTAATAGTGATCATTAAAAACAACAATAACCAGATAACTGGTATAAAGTGCAAATGCTAGTAACATGTACCTCTTCACAATTGGAGGTAAAACAGCAGAGCAGAAAAATATATATAAGATAATCACCATAGATACCAAAATTAATAATAATAAACCGTGTGAAAATCAGGAGTGAGTAAAGAGTGGAGTCACTCCAGGGTAGTGTTGTGTAAATATCACTCAAATCAGCCTAGTCACTCACTACATTCATTCTAATTCAAATTCAGACGTTCTCATTCATACATTCATCATTTTCCCAACTTGTTTCTTTCTGAACGTGTGTGTACACAAAAGTAAACAGAAATTCTTCAGGGGTAGTCTGCCGTCTACCAGAACCAAACTCGCCCACTACTAATGTTAGTGAGGATCCATGACATGAAATAATCATTACAATCAGATCATTATGAGTACCAGCAAGTAAGAAACACAACAACAGATGCAGTGGCTATAAGCACATGTACATGTGATTTGGTAATCCAAAAAAGACTCTTCTTGTCCAATAAATGATCCAAAAGAGTGTTTAGGACTCAACAGCAGGGGAGGAGCTCCATATCTGCAAAGGGACCAGATCAGGGTAAGGAGAGTTTGACCCAATTGCTAAATAGTGGTCAACTAGTGATAAACTGTCTGAACTGGCAATTATAACACTAAAAGTGGTCTAAAAGGACCATGAAAGCGGCAACACTCGATAGACCTCAGCACATACAGACTGGCAGCACTGTAGAGTGGAGATGGAAACCACTGTTCAAAGTACTGCCCAGAGCGGGAATAGGTAAGTGGAAACCCCTTTAAACAACACTTTTGTACAACATGGTACTCAATAAGCTACATTACTCAAAATACTTCCTACAACAGGAGTAGGTAAAGAAACACAACTATTAGCAATACATATTTGTATTCCAGTACTAGAATTTCGCATCAAGGTCATCACTTACATCAGAAAGCGGAGCTTCCTAACGAAGTGCAGAAAAATATTTGACTCTATATTCATGCAGTCTAGAGTTACAAAGACCACCCTTGGTTGTTCTGCAACAGAGGGACAAAGAAAAGGAAAACGGAATGCATCTTTGTCATTGTGTTTCTCGGCCATTTGGAATATACGTAGTAGTGGTGTATTAGACTGCTTACCATTCTTTTTGCAATCCTCATCGCGCGGTGTGAAAAGTCCTCTACTATCATTTTCCCATCGCGTTGGAAACGTTGGGGCTTATAACAGCCGGACCCAGGACAGCTGTCCAGTAGCTTTTCTTGTGTTCGTAAGTAGCCTGTGTGCTACAAATGCCGTTTAATGGCCTGTGAAAGACAACAGCATGAGATGCAATGAATGCCCGCAAGGCATGAGAAGAAACCCATTCTCCCAGGTATCTCTGCTAATGGAAACTTTAACGGAGCTTCGATTGCTGAGGGGGGGGGGGGGTTTAAAAACCCAATCACTATGCACGCATGAACAGGAGGGAAAAAAAGCGGCAGTTATAGCTGATTAACTCCGGCACTCCATAAATCTAAGTGAAGGTTTGTGTTCGGCTCGCTTGGAAGTAACCGGCTTTGTATATAACTGACTAATCTACCCGTGCTCTAGGTCTTACCGTATCGTGTACTGCCACCGAGGAGTCTCTGTCCGTGCTCGCAGTGCCATTGCTGGAATACGCGGTGGATCACGTGATAAATATACCCGAAGGGACGTATCTCTGAACGTTTCACGTATCATGTGATTTAAGTGGTCGCATTGCATATGGTAGTGACGCATCAAGTTGGTACCCATAGTTGGTAGTAATTTGGAGTGGAGAAGCCCCTCCTTTCTCACTGTAAGCAGTTTTCATCCGTGTTATTCCCGTGAATATGAGAAGGCCCCCTTTGAGAAGGAGAAATCGGTCAACCATTCACACATTAGCCGTCAGTCAAAATGTGATTTTTAATTTAGTGGTTGCATTTCATTTACGATGTTCTGGTAGCAGTTTATAGGTTCTAATCCGCTCTCTCATTGAGCCCAGTTCTAGAACTGTTGGTTAAAAAAATGAGTTGTTGTTCTTTTTTTAGGAGGGTCGTTTTATCTCTGTTGGAATCCATACTGGGAATCAGTTTATAGATCAGTTTATAGAGCACTGTCCATTTCAGATCTTCTAATGTGTGTTGGTGTTCTATCCAATGTTCGACCATGGGTGCATTTCTAGTTTGATTTTTTTAGGCAACTTTTATGTTTGCCAATGCGGAGCTTCACCTTCCGGTCCGTTTTACCAACATAGATTTTCTCACATGGACACCAAATGGCATACACCACCAAACTGGAATTACAATTGGTATGCGCTTTCTGTTGCCATTTGGATTTCAACCCTATATCTACTTCTGCACTTTTTGTTGTGTATTTGCAATATAAACACTGTCCACAATGGTAATGGCCCACAATTTTCGGAAGGCCCCATAACTGGGACAAGCTCGTTGTCGGTTTAGGTCTAAGTAGCACATCATACCTAGTCACCTGTTCTTTCAAATTTTTACTATGTTTAAACGCAACGATGGGTCTAGGTACCGGTGTCTCTCCTTTTTCCAAGATTGGCCAGTTTCTAAAGACTATCTTCTTGATATCATTTGACAAATTGCTGAAGGTGTTAACTAAGATTATTTTAGAATCTTTCTTGGTTGCAGAGTTTTCTTTGTACTCTAATAATGACTCTTGATTGTTGTTATTCGCTCTTTTGAGGGCTTTCCTGACTATCTTTTGTGGATAGCCTCGTTGGTGTAACTTTTTCTGCATCTTGACAGCTTCTTCGTTAAAGTCATCCTTTTAAGAACTGTTCCTTTTGAGCCTCAAAAATTGGCCCAAAGGGAGATTATCCCTCACATGTTTCGGATGCGAGCTGCTATAATGCAGTAGCGAATTTCTGTCCGTTGGCTTGTTGTAAGGTTTGACAAAAACACAGTTCTTAATAGAGTCTACCATAATGGTGATGTCTAAGAATACTATACTAACCTATAATTAGATGTAAATTTTAAATATCTGTTTTGGCTGTTAATCCACACCAGAAACTCTTCAAAAATTGTTTCTGAGCCAGACCAAACAACAAGGATATCATCAATATATCTTCGCCAGATACGTATGTGTTTGCAGCTGGTGCCCTGGCAGTTGTTCCTGTTTGTTTCCCGCAGACCCACGATTCCTGGAGCTTCGTCGAGAAGGAGGACATCTGAAGGGGGTCTGCACCACACAGGGATGAGGCCGGCAGCAGCGACACAGAATAAAAGGTGCGCTCCTTAAAAACAGCAGAGGCTCTTCAGGTGGCTATCCGGACCTCTACAGCAGTGTGCAGCGATTTAGACCACAGAAGAGGATCCTCTGGCTGTAGAAGATGAGCTGGTTATCCCCACCAATCTCAAGGGAAGAAGACTTCGGACTCGATCTTCTCTGAGTCATTAAAGGGCAGATAGCTCAGGACTGCATCAGGGCTTCACCGGTACGGGGTAGTTGCAGCAGCCGTCATTCTCTCTGCTTCTCTTCAGTTCCTTGTAGTTCCAGTGGCGACTTTCTGACTTCTAGCCCAAGAGACCTGCCTTTTATGCAAAAAAACCCATTCACACAGCGTGGGTGTTAATCACCCAGCAGAGGGGTTGTCCAGCCCGGACAGCTACCCTGGCCAATCATGACAAAGTGCGACTTGGGTTTCCTAGGATGCCCTGTGCAGGGGGTGACTGCACCCCTCCCTCACATTCAGCCCACCTAGACACCCAGGCGCCTTGAGGAGGGCTTCTGGGCAGAAGCCCGCCAAAAGACAGTGAACAAAGAAGGCAAACCTAGTTTGCCGCGCAAAGTAAAGCACAAGAAGGACTTTAACAAAAAGAAATGGTGAATAAACCCAACCGGAGCCAAGAGAAAGACAATTTGGTCAAGCGGGTTTATGTTCGAGACTGATATAATAGCCAAGAAAAGTACCACGTTTATCTAATATAATCACCGTAGAAAAGGTAGGGTAGATACCACTGCCACCAGCCAAGTCTAAGGGCCTCATTACACGGTAGGCGGCACCGGTACCGGTAAACCCTTACCGCCTTACTACGAGTTCCCTTTGTGGGACCCGACCTTAACGGCTGGTTTTACCAGCCGTTAAAGTAGGGTGCCGCAAAGGGGCCTCGGTGCTAATTACGGTACCGCAATTTGCGGTACCGTAATTACCACCTTCCCCAATCCCATTATGCCCTATGGGGGCAAAAATGGGAATGGGGAATTACCGGCCCCGCTCACCTTGGAGTAGGCCGGTAATT
Organism: Ambystoma mexicanum; assembly: GCF_040938575.1. Classification (NCBI taxonomy): domain Eukaryota; kingdom Metazoa; phylum Chordata; class Amphibia; order Caudata; family Ambystomatidae; genus Ambystoma; species Ambystoma mexicanum. Next base: position 869,666,179 of record NC_090922.1, read on the forward strand.
CCGCCATCCACCAAGGCGGACACGTTAAAATACCAGCGGCAACCATGGCGCTAATAGTGCCATGGTTACCGCACAATGTGTAATGAGGCCCTAAATGTTAAAAAAGCGAAACAATGCTCTAGGAGGTACAGATAAAAAGGGATACGAGTTAACCCTTTCCAGTACTCCATGGAAGATGGGGTGTACTGGATCTGTGGTAGATTGACTAAGTAAAGTTAATGGTAACTTTACCCTTTTCTGGGGGACAGTAGTCGCCTCAGAAATGGAGTCGAGGGAAGTCTCAAAGACAAACCTGTGCCATGGCACTGAAGGTGCTGTGTGACACACAAAAAGAAGGGGGCTACTGAAGTGGTGTACTTCAGAGTCCACAATCACAAAAACAGGTAGAAACACGTAGCAAAACCCAGGTAAGAATGGGGGAAAAGCTCTCACTCTTACCAAGTGGAAAAAAAATAAACTCCAGAAGTCCATCAAAGCTGCTGGGGGACTCACTAGGTGAGGGAAATTAGCCATAAATGAGAATTTTCCCTAACACTGACATAGCGGTTACTTTTTGTAGCTAGTGCTATCTAATGGGGCACATTATTTTGTGGAGTAGCAGGTTCTACTAGCACAAAAGTATATGCACGTACGTTTATCAACCTTAGACATTGGAAAGGCTGCGTTTACCTTGCTGGAATTTGTCACTGTGATCTGGCATGAACGGAGGATAGCACAGGGGCAATGCGCTGGTCTTGGAAGCAAAACCACCCAGATCAGTGCTTAGAAACTGAGCTCAGGTATGGTATTAGATGTGACAGACAAATACATCTCTCACTAACAATAGACCACGCCGCGCACGCAAAAGCGAGTTAGCAGGTAAACATAGCCATTGACAGCGTTAGACGGCAATGTTAAATAAGCAATACAGTTTTAAAAAGGACAAAGGCATGAGCAGTTTCCACTTTTGAAGGATCAAGATCACTGTATATAGCAGTATGATACTACGGAAATAATAAAAGCAATTGATTGGTAGGTTTTATACAAAGAGGATAGCTCAGGGGCAACGTGCTCGCCTTGGAAGCAAAACAACACGGAGCAACACTGGTTCGAACCCCAGGTCCTCGCTTTGAAACCTCTTGGTATTAAGCACGTTATAAATAACCTATCATATAATATAATAATTGAGCCAACCAACAAGAAGGATTGCTACAAACTAACCCTAAATACTATCATATTTTAGGAGGGATTAAATCCGGGACAAGCAATGGACAACAAGACAGAAAGGAAATTTGCGAAAAGCAAGGGTAAGAAGGGACATTTCATTGAATAACTCCCGAAACTGTGATTTGAATTTGATGAAGAGAACAAATGGCACAATATGGTTAACCAGGAAATAATGCCAACAAAACCACTTTTTAAAAATAGATTTCTGGTGAATCTCCCTGTGTGACTGTGCAGGTATACAAATTAGATGACAGAACTGAGGAACACGAGTCACAGGTCTATGTTAAATGGAATGGCTCTGTTAAAATAGTACAAAGGATCAAAGTATGCGTTAACTTCATTTGGCCGGCAAGGCAGCGGGTTTAGCAAGAGTGCAGATACCACCAAACATAGACTGTTACAGTGTTAACAGTAGTATGGTTAGACAGGTAGACATTTCTGTTTACAGACCAACATAGAGATATGTATACTCATTTTGTTTTTTGCTTTCTTTTCTTTTGCCGTCTTTTTTCAACTTTCTCAACTAACCCCTAATCATCCTTCCTGGTCCCCATTCCCTCATCTCTGTGGTCCTATGACTGTCACTGATCATTTATTTACCAATCGTATTATAATTGTTAATGTCTATTGTATTATAGATATAGTTTTGCTTCATACTCTTTGCTTCATTTTTGTATAGCATCAATATAATGGTTGTTTAATTAATTTTGTGACATGTACAACAATGGATGTTTCTGAATGAAACTGTAACTGCCCTGATTCAAAAAAGGCACGACGATGCCAAAACACGTGTCATCATAGATGGTCAAAACTTTATGAAATCACAAAATAAAAACTCCCAAAAAAGTTGCAAGCCAACAAACTGTAAAACAGTGGTGCAACGGTTTGTGTGAAAGCCTCAACTTAAACATACCACACGGAGTAGGGAAATTTCTCTGTTTATTTTTCACACAAATTTGACACCTCGAAAAAATGCTATGGGATGAAACAGGGCACAGAGAATGATATGCTGATATCTCAAAACTCCTCTCAATCTAGCACAAGTATGGTATTAGTCATATTATAAAAAAACAATAAAATACATTTGAGTGCAAATCTCTCTAATGCATGTTAAACACGCAGATCTATCTTCTGAAAAACCATGGCATTCAAATTTATCAAAATGAATTTCAACCGTCAGGACTGCACAAGATCAATATATTCCCCACAGAAGGGTGAGCATGGTACAGGAGTTGTACTATAGTGAACCGACACATTGGGGCAGATTCTCAAAATTGTTTGCAAATGAAAAAAGTGCAAAATATGCATTTGTTTTCATTTGTGCTTTTAGAAATGTGCAGGTTCACCTTATTCTCAAAGATTGTGCACTTGTTAGGGGAATGCTTGCGTGCGTCTTGTGCACGGCCTGCAGTCTTCTCTTTACTGACCCTCCGAAGGGATAAAGTCTCCTACATGTATTCTTATGTCTGCTAGTCAGGAAGTGGCCTCGGCGGGCTTCTGCAGAGTTTCTTCTGCAAGGTTTCACAAGATTTCAGAAAGACGTCAGCAAGGCTTCTCTCAGACTGAGAGCACCTCAAAGGGGATGGGCCTCAAGAAGGGATTCACACCCTCAACCCACCATCATTTGGGGCTGCCCCTCTCTTTTGCATCAAAGAAGCCTAAGGCCACTTACATACTTCAGTTGGATCCCCCACCAGCAAACCTTTATCATAACATCAAAATAATGTTCACCTCCATTGACTTCAATGGAATCGCCCTCCATAACCATCTCCATTCATCTTCCCCGGATCTTTTTTCAGACTGCAGAAGATAAATATTGACATGGTTTTGTACATGCACTGCTGGATACAGGTTCTCTACACAGCAACTAAGGCAATTAGCAGCATGGTGTGAAGAATATTTTTGGAGAGTGTTTATTTTGTAATAAAATAGTACTTCTTTAACCTACGTTTGGGCTGTTATAAAAACAGGCATTGTATTATCATGAAAAATTAGAAAATGTGTGAGACATGCAAACAACTTGCTCACTCTATTGAGGAAGGAAAGAGAAGGATTGAAAGTGATTTCACTTCCAGTAGATTCTGTAAGGCATGGCCTGCCCAAGCGGTGCCTGTCGGTACTGAAGATACAGGTCTGCAAATCCGGGCTGAGTGAGCTCTGGCATGCTCTTCCAGGTCAGACCTTTATGCGAATGATGGCTCCATTTAACAGTCTTATTTCATGACATACAGACTTTGGACATTTAGAAGTTATTTTTTTAAGTAGCTTATGTGTTTGACCCACCAGAAATAACGAACTCAGGGCCCTATTCTAATCCTGGTGTTAGGTATCAAAAAGGTTGTTAAAATGGTTAAGAACCTTTTCAGTACTTAAGGCCTATTCTGAAAGTGGCACATTCTTCCAAAGTCAAAAAGAATGCGCCACTTGTGGAATACATGTGGCGGTTGCTAGGATGAGTTGGAAACCAGCCTAGCAACTGCCACATTCGTAACCTGGCTTTTTTTAAGGGTATTCTTCTGGCACTCCATATGGTACCATTTTGGTGCCGTTAGAGTGGAGGAGTGCCACAAGAAGCCTTGTTTGGTGTATATGAGAGTGTTCACATACACCAAAGTAAGCAGCTTCAACGTATTAATTCTGCAACGTTGAAGCTGCTCGCTTTGGTGTAAATGAAAGTGTTCATATACACTGCACGGCTGCTGAGATTTCAGGATTGCGCCCGTTATGAAAGAAACAGGCATAATCCTGACGGTGCACGGTCGTGCACTGCGAGGACGGCCAGGCCCACTTGAGAATACTGGTGGCGCCTGGGCGTCCTCATTTGGCGGAGTGAATCGTGCTCTTTAGCACCTTCACTGCGCCGAGTCCTGAATAAGGGCCTCAGTGGTGACTTTATAGCGCATTATTTTCAAACTACAAAGTGTTGCTTTCAACATTGACCATTACTAATGCAGCATAACAAATATTTTTCTCACGCAATGGTAGATATATATATCAGAGCTACAGCACACGTTTGCCTTTGTTAACACTGTTTTAACGTATGATATCAACGTCGCCTAATAAGATGTACAGATTTCATTCTATGATCTGTGTAGTTCATTAAATATATATTTTGTTATGTGATATGCACTTTACAGCCTATGATATACTGGCATCGGTTAAGAGAAACATGTACTGCCCATGCTGCATTATGTCCCTAACCGCCCCCTGAAAGACACGCGCTGACCTACCAGTTTCCATTAGTTTATGCTCCCTCCTGTCAGATAATTTTAGAAAAGATTCCTACGTCATTTATTGCTTCCGCTTTGCTTATCATGTTTTGTTTGTGTGGTTAGCCACGCCCTTTTCAATCAGTCACCCTAGGAGAGATTGATTTACATTCTCTAAAAACCCGTAATTTAGGATTATAGCCCTGAACCATGCCACTGCGTCATTGTTTGACAGTTTTAGTAGCAGCAATGCGGTTCAGCCGACCTCGGAGGACGAGTCGCAGAATATTTTATACTATACACACCAACATAAAGATAGGACTAGGCCTGACACACTAAACACAAAGCAATTTTTAATCCTGTTTGATATTTCACGCCTGAATGTGAAACGTTTTCCCAAGCTGTCTCTCTGGCCAGTCGATGTTGCTATTGCCTTTAACTGAAAGGTCGATGGTTCGAGCCCACTCACAGCACCCCCTTTTATAGTGTTACAGTAAAGTCACCAATTATAAAGCGTATTTACGGTAAAACAAAGAAACTATGACTTTCGGGTCAGGAAGACAGAGCGCCTGATTCCAGGACATCTGGTCACCAAAGGACCATCCTAAGCAACAAATGAAAGAGAGACGAAATTAAACTTTGGGAAAACCTTTTGTGCAGTATATTGATATCTGAGGTACATATGTGAACATAGGTCCTGCATTTTTGTCAAATGGTTTAAAAAGCTAACATAACTTTTAAGTAACCGGACTTGTTAGATGGCCATTCCTCACCAGACCCACTAAAGCACCAACAAACTTTAAAAGTATTGCCCCTTTTCTAGGGGTCTTAATTTGGGACAGGCTAGTGCTGAGGTTCTAGTATTAATGTAGCAATCCCCCCAGCGTCAGGGGGGCATACATGGCTGGTAATGACACACCAGCCCGAGCCTCGGCAAGGGTTTAAATGGGCCTTTATAGGCCATATGCACCCCACACGTGAGGGTGATTGCCATTTACCCCCTAGGGCTCCACCCAGGTTGTGAATCATAATTGTTTGTGTTTGTGGGAGATAGGTCCACGTGTATTGTGCAATCCCTATCTCCTATGCAAAAGAAGAAAAAATCACAATGGTCCCAACCATACTAAATAGAAAAGGGACATAGTCCCATTTCTATTTCTATGGTGAGCGCCAGGGACTAGGAGGGCACGCTGGGACCGGAGCAGAAAGCTCCAGTCCAGCAGGTAAGTAGGTCGGGAGGGAAGCTGGTCTGGAAAGGGTGCAGAATGTCTTGTGGGGTGGGGGAGAGGGTGGAGGAATGGGGAGAAAACTTGGTGAGGCCACTTGTTGCCTCCTCACAATCAAGATGGTTCTAACCCACGTTTCCAGAAACCTGATTGGCTGAGCTCACTTCCCTTGGTGCAAATGTGATATTAACACCTGGGTTATATTATGCTCCTCCTCTCAGCCAATCAAAATGCTCAGAATGCAATTTACCATCTCTGGCTTGGACTTCATTCAAAAAAAACATTCTGACTTGAGCAGCAGCCTGACAAGCAGAACAGAAACAATTGTCTTCAGCTCTGTGAAGTCAGAGAAGAGCATGTGCAGTTTAATTTCCCAAATTAACACACAGGAATGAAACATAACATGTATAAAGTTTATTGTTTAAAGTTCCATATTTATCAAATTACCATATTGACATTACAAAGTACTTGTGTGTACTATTGGTTATGCTTTTCAGTAGCGCCACTCAATGTAGATTTGGGGAGGAGTCATTATTGGTTGGGATTCTGAAGGTGCGCCTACTTGTAGCCCTCAGCTTCACCTTTTTAATAACTTGGGGATGTCCAATACCCCGCAATAATTAGCCCACCTCTAACTACTAGGTTTAATTATAAGCCTGTTCTTGAGGAATACATAAAACCGCAGTATCTGCTATGAGGAAGTGCAACAAAATGCTCACCTGAACTAGCAACAAACTTGGCCTAAAGGGAGAGCATAACCTGTCACGGCTATTTGGAATCTCAGCTGCTAGGTTACATGCTGCTCTTTCTGATACCGAAGGTCACATACTTAAGCAATAAGCCCCCAGCCGCCGGGGGCATTACAGAGTCAGATAATGCTCCGGGGCCCATAGTTGCAGGCGGCGAGGGGATTATTGCTATTAGTACCCTTGCCCATCGTTTCGGAACAGAAAGAATAATTGTCAAAAAGATGGCAGCCGGGAAAGGAAACAGAGTCTGTTTTCCCTTTCGATGGCAGCCATCGAGAGCAGACGCGCTGGGGACAGAAGTGTTCCCAGTGCATTTGCTCCCAAAAAAGGACCAAAAAGAAGGTAAGTGGGGTTGGGAGGGAAGGGATGGGATTGTTTGGAGGGTGGGGAGGGGGTCGAGGGACAAAACAATTACCTGAATCCCCAGCGGGGAGGAGGGCAGCCTCCAGCGGTGTGCAGGTTTGGAGCGGGGATTGCCCCATTTCGAGCCTCCTCATTGGCTGAGGGGCTGTGACGACCCCCGCCGGTAACAAAGGAAAGGAATCCCTGGCAAGGGATTCCCAGTCAGGTAAAGCCCCGGCGAAGGCCAATCAGATTGCATGTAAAAACCTGATTGTGCCTCGCCGGGGTACTAATTTAGATAATCGTGCATTTCAGTTATTAATTCCTTCGATATGAAAAGCACACAAAAACCAATTGGATTCTTTCTGTCACCCACAATGTAGAGCTTGGCTAGAACCATACTGCTCAAGTCAGCATATTTTGCCATTTTCAAGATCCATGTCCTGATTATGAGTACGGTGGTGTGGTAAGAATTGTGGTAATGTGCCCGTTATTCTGTTTCCACTGTCTTACTGCACTGCCATACTATGAGTTTGGCAATAAGGTGGCGGATAAACCTCCAGCAAAAAGCTCAAGGTAAATCCTCCACCTTACTGTCAAAAATCGGCAAAATCGGGGAAATTACTGACAGCAGAATTGCCGCCAATGGTAATTCCACCGAAATCCCCATGGAGTCCCGTGGACTCCAAAAATGGGGATTTACACTGCCCTATCACAACTTGTAATCCTGCAGTAAATCCGCGGGACCACGTGGCGGTAACAGTAATTCTGTTTGGTGGCATTTCAGCAGATTTATCACGAGAATACTGTCAAACTTGTAATGAGGCCCTGTACAGTCTGATGTCTTGTTTGCAGGTAAAGTTCTACATGTAGGATGGTTGGTGAATAAGTGCTTTCATTGATACGTGGAGGGAGAGTGAGCATACCTGGCAAAGAAATGCTACACTTGTTACTCTTGATTACTTATCTTTTGGTGCAGGGACTGTGCCTCGCTTACGAACACTCCCTCATCACTGTGTACTCGTTCCCAATACAGGACATTCAGCATTAACAAGCCATATGATGGGTCAATGGACTACAAATGCCCTCAAACATATTCTAGAAGGTTCACGCTAGTCCTGCGTTGATGCCCCTCTGAGGAAGTGACGTACAGGACACCCTTTGAAGGAGTGTGGGGAAGATGTCCTGTCACAGCCACCCATTTCACAGGTTGCTGCTTTGACACTTGTGCGGGGGGAGGGTGGGCACAAGGCCTTAGTGTGCACATACTATACGGGTATCTGAGGGGCTTCATGCTGTCACAGCTGGCCGTCTTATCTAACATGAGGGCTGTCCCCAAGTGTGGCTAAGACTGAGGAAAATACAAAAAACAAAGCAGGTTGTCCCACCAGGAATGTTTTACAGCATAATATAAATTATCGTCACTCTTTTTAACAACAGTGATTCGGCTGTGGTATATGAACTCATAGCTATTACTCCAAGCTTTCAGAAATGGTGTCTACTCAATCGCCCTATGTCTCTACCACCTTAATAACAGACACTGTTCAGAGACATTGTTTTGACTGAAGTACATCTCTTTTAACACTCCTGAATTAATCAAAAATATGTTTTAATTTGAATATAGACGGACATACTAAAAATAAATTGATAAACAGACCTTTCAGTTTAACACACAAGCAATAACATCACTTGAAAAAAGACAAAGTGGAAAAAATGTTTTGATTAACCACCAGACCCCTCAATTGAACCCTCACTGGCAAACTAACACAGGGGAATGTTGACTCTTCCATTGGGACCTTTCAAACCACGTTCACCCCTGAACTATACTAAGAGTGACTAAATCACCTTAGAGCGTGAAAACACATTTCCTAAATTCACCAGGTAATTTCCATTAGCACTGGCAGGGAGTGAGTTCCCTGCCTGCTTACCCAGAATCTAAGTTGCGTGGGCAGCTTGTTAGACTCAGGAGTCTTAATCACAAAATTGTGTCAATATTCCCTAAATCGATTTGAATCCCCCCACCACCACCCCTCCACCTTAGTTTGAAAGAAATAGATTTCAGTCCATACCAATAAGTTATAGGGACAGTGCAAATGGATTTTATTTATTACGGAATAGATCATTGCAAGTGGGGCATGCGCATGCGCTCCCTTCTCCTGTGCAATGCCTTCCACCGGGGGAGTCGCCACTCAAAGTTCCACTGCAGGGACGTCATTTGGGGGTCGCCAGGGGTCGCAACTGCGACCTCTGTGGTGTCCCTTGCGACCTCTGTGGTGTCCCTTGCGACCTCTACTAAAAAAAAAAAATACATTTTTTTTTTTTTTTTTTTGTTAAGTTATACAAGCTCCTGGGCTGTGGCTCTTTACTTCTGGGGTGGCTGGCTTTCTTCTTCAGGCCCCTTAAAAAAAAAGACTTGAGGCACTTTTTCTTATTTTTCTTCTAACACTTTCAGCACTGACCCTAAATAAGAAAGAATAGGAATACCAAATAATGTGTCTTTCTGGAATTCTATACAGTAATTGCTGGCCTCATTAAATGTTTATTTCAGGCACACTTCAGGGGGTGAGTCACTGATTTAGTCTGTTCTTAAACGCCTCACTAAGCCTAAGCCGTTCATCCTTCTGAGGTCGATAAATGAGTACCAACACAGGTTGGGTGATATTGGGTGTATATTTTTTCTATATAAAGCGCTTAATGATGTGTTATTATATAGCACTTACGCTTATCATTTGGTCATGGACGTCTGCTTGCATACACAGTCATTTGGTAATATGGGCCAATAAACACTGAACTTAATGATACATATGGCGATCCATTCTTGTATGAATGTACATCATATAGTGATATCATAACTATATTTTTCATAGTGTACAATGCTATGTGATGCCACTTCCTGTTTTGTCAACGGGTGAAATGTCGTGTTCCATCGCTACCCGCTATATCACTTTGGGGCAGGGTCTAATGACATCACTTCCTGTGATGTCATCAGAGGGTCAAGGGTCGGGTGATGTCACTTCCGCTACCCCTGGCATTTTGGTGAAATGACGTCCCTGTTCCACTGCCGATAAAAGCAGAGAACTGATCAAGAAAAAAACAAAATAGGAATAGATATGCCGAAACCCCAAGTGACCCTCCGGGCATGTCTGAACCTCTATGCCAGAATGTATATTTTACCTCGTATATATCCCTTGAGGAACACCGGGGATGGGCTTAATCTAAACTTATTGTTGAAAGCCTCGTATACTGGGCAGGCTGCATGTTCTATGCAGCGAGGGTCGAGGGACCAGTCACTGCAATGAGAAACAAACCATAGCGCCCCTGTTACAGTGTATCTAACTATGGTAATACCCAGCATCCTCAAACCCACACCTACAGCTTGCCGACTGCCTGTGTTGTGCTTTACTTATGGACATTTGCAAATAAGACATCTCTGGGAAGGGGGTTGCCCGGGGAGGCCATTCTTTGGCCGGTACCATGGCTCATGCAAAGGAAGGACAAACGGCCTTGCTGCACGCAGCATTGTGGCGCTGCAAGACCAGGGCACGTTCACAATCATTCTCTGTTGCAGCTCCACGGTTTATGTGTGGAGGGTGCATGATGTCTGGGTATGCATGCATTATTAAAGCAGTTCAGGGGCAGGGATCTGTCAGAGCTGGCTGTTCCTAGTCCTGTGCCTTGGCTTATGCTTAGATGGAGAACTATACCTGGTGCAATGGTGACTTGGGGCAGGGAGGTGTCTCATCTCTGGAGAGTACACTCATGCCATCAAGGTGACCTGGGGCATGGAGAGTGCACTCATGCCACCGAGGTGACCTGGGGCAGGGAGTTGCCTCATCTATGGAGAGTACACTCATGCCATCAAGGTGACCTGGGGCAGGGGGTTGCCTCATCTATGGAGAGTACACTCATGCCATCAAGGTGACATGGGGCAGGGGGTTGCCTCATTTATGGAGAGTACACTCATGCCACCAAGGTGACCAGGGGCAGGGGGTTGCCTCATCTATGGAGAGTACACTCATGCCGTCAAGGTGACATGGGGCAGGGGGTTGCCTCATCTATGGAGAGTACACTCATGCCACTAAGGTGACCTGGGGCAGGGAGTTGCCTCATCTATGGAGAGTACACTCATGCCATCAAGGTGACATGGGGCAGGGGGTTGCCTCATCTATGGAGAGTACACTCATGCCACTAAGGTGACCTGGGGCAGGGAGTTGCCTCATCTATGGAGAGTACACTCATGCCATCAAGGTGACATGGGGCAGGGGGTTGCCTCATCTATGGAGAGTGCACCCATGTCATCAAGGTGACATGGGGCAGGGAGTTGCCTCATCTATGGAGAGTACACTCATGCCACCAAGGTGACCTGGGGCATGGACAGTGCACTCATACCACCAAGGTGACCTGGGACAGAGAGTTGCCTCAGCTATGGAGAGTACACTCATGTCATCAAGGTGACCTGGGGCAGGGAGTTGCCTCATCTATGGAGAGAGCACTCATGCCATCAAGGTGACCTGGGGCAGGGGGTTGCCTCATCTATGGAGAGTACACTCATGCCACCATGGTGACCTGGGGCAGGGAGTTGCAGAGTACACTCATGTCATCAAGGTGACCTGGGGCAGGGAGTTGACTCATCTATGGAGAGAACACTCATGCCATCAAGGTGACCTGGGGCAGGGGGTTGCCTCATCTATAGAGTGTACACTCATGCCATCAAGGTGACCTGGGGCAGGGGGTTGCCTCATCTATGGAGAGTACACTCATGCCCTCAAGGTGACCTGGGGCAGGGGGTTGCCTCATCTATGGAGAGCACACTCATGCCTTCAAGGTGACCTGGGCAGGGGGTTGCCTCATCTATGGAGAGTACACTCATGCCATCAAGGTGACCTGGGGCAGGGGGTTGCCTTATCTATGGAGAGTACACTCATGCCACTAAGGTGACCTGGGGCAGGGAGTTGCACAGTACACTCATGCCATCAAGGTGACCTGGGACAGGGATTTGCCTCATCTATGGAGAGAACACTCATGCCATCAAGGTGACCTGGGGTAGGGGGTTGCCTCATCTATGGAGAGTACACTCATGCCATCAAGGTGACCTGGGGCAGGGGGTTGCCTCATCTATGGAGAGCACACTCATGCCCTCAAGGTGACCTGGGCAGGGGGTTGCCTCATCTATGGAGAGTACACTCATGCCATCAAGGTGACCTAGGGCAGGGGGTTGGTTGCCTCATCTATGGAGAGTACACTCATGCCATCAAGGTGACCTGTGGCAGGGGGTTGCCTCATCTATGGAGAGCACACTCATGCCCTCAATGTGACCTGGGCAGGGGGTTGCCTCATCTATGGAGAGTACACTCATGCCATCAAGGTGACCTGAGGCAGGGGGTTGACTCATCTATGGAGAGTACACTCATGCCATCAAGGTGACCTGCGGCAGGGGGTTGCCTCATCTATGGAGAGTACACTCATGTCACCAAGGTGACCTGGGGCAGGGAGTTGCACAGTACACTCATGCCATCAAGGTGACCTGGGGCAGGGAGTTGACTCATCTATGGAGAGAACACTCATGCCATCAAGGTGACCTGGGGTAGGGGGTTGCCTCATCTATGGAGAGTACACTCATGCCATCAAGGTGACCTGGGGCAGGGGGCTGCCTCATCTATGGAGAGCACACTCATGCCCTCAAGGTGACCTGGGCAGGGGGTTGCCTCATCTATGGAGAGTACACTCATGCCATCAAGGTGACCTAGGGCAGGGGGTTGGTTGCCTCATCTATGGAGAGTACACTCATGCCATCAAGGTGACCTGCGGCAGGGGGTTGCCTCTTCTATGGAGAGCAAACCCATGCCCTCAAGGTGACCTGGGCAGGGGGTTGCCTCATCTATGGAGAATACACTCATGCCTTCAAGGTGACCTGGGGCAGGGGGTTGCCTCATCTAGGGAGAGTACACTCATGCCATCAAGGTGACCTGGGGCAGGGGGTTGCCTCATCTATGGAGAGTACACTCATGCCACCAAGGTGACCTGGGGCAGGGAGTTGCACAGTACACTCATGTCATCAAGGTGACCTGGGGCAGGGAGTTGACTCATCTATGGAGAGAACACTCATGCCATCAGGGTGACCTGGGACAGGGGGTTGCCTCATCTATGGAGAGTACACTCATGCCATCAAGGTGACCTGGGGCAGGGGGTTGCCTCATCTATGGAGAGTACACTCATGCCATCAAGGTGACCTGGGGCAGGGAGTTGCCTCATCTATGTAGAGAACACTCATGCCATCAAGGTGACCTGGGGCAGGGGGTTGCCTCATCTATGGAGAGTACACTCATGCCACCAAGGTGACCTGGGGCAGGGAGTTGCACAGTACACTCATGTCATCAAGGTGACCTGGGGCAGGGAGTTGACTTATCTATGGAGAGAACACTCATGCCAGCAGGGAGACCTGGGACAGGGGGTTGCCTCATCCATGGAGAGTACACTCATGCCATCAAGGTGACCTGGGGCAGGGGGTTGCCTCATCTATGGAGAGCACACTCATGCCCTCAAGGTGACCTGGGCAGGCGGTTGCCTCATATATGGAGAGTACACGCATGCCATCAAGGTGACCTGGGGCAGGGGGTTGCCTCATCCATGGAGAGTACACTCATGCCATCAAGGTGACATGGGGCAGGGAGTTGCCTCATCTATGGAGAGTACACTCATGCCACCAAGGTGACCTGCGGCAGGGGGTTGCCTCATCTATGGAGAGAACACTCATGCCATCAAGGTGACCTGGGGCAGGGGGTTGCCTCATCTATGGAGAGTACACTCATGCCACCAAGGTGACCTGGTGCAGGGATTTGCACAGTACACTCATGTCATCAAGGTGACCTGGGGCAGGGAGTTGACTCATCTATGGAGAGAACACTCATGCCATCAGGGTGACCTGGGACAGGGGGTTGAACTATCTATGGAGAGAACACTCATGCCATCATGGTGACCTGGGGCGGGGGGTTGCCTCATCTATGGAGAGTACACTCATGCCATCAAGGTGACTTGGGGCAGGGGGTTGCCTCATCTATGGAGAGCACACTCATGCCCTCAAGGTGACCTGGGCAGGGGGTTGCCTCATATATGGAGAGTACACGCTTGCCATCAAGGTGACCTGGGGCAGAGGGTTGCCTCATCCATGGAGAGTACACTCATGCCATCAAGGTGACCTGCGGCAGGGAGTTGACTTATCTATGGAGAGAACACTCATGCCATCAGGGTGACCTGGGGCGGGGGGTTGCCTCATCTATGGAGAGTACACTCATGCCATCAAGGTGACCTGGGGCAGGGGGTTGCCTCATCTATGGAGAGCACACTCATGCCCTCAAGGTGACCTGGGCAGGGGGTTGCCTCATATATGGAGAGTACACGCTTGCCATCAAGGTGACCTGGGGCAGAGGGTTGCCTCATCTATGGAGAGTACACTCATGCCATCAAGGTGACCTGGGGCAGGGAGTTGCCTCATCTATGGAGAGAACACTCATGCCATCAAGGTGACCTGGGGCAGGGGGTTGCCTCATCTATGGAGAGTACACTCATGCCACCAAGGTGACCTGGGGCAGGAAGTTGCACAGTACACTCATGTCATCAAGGTGACCTGGGGCAGGGAGTTGACTTATCTATGGAGAGAACACTCATGCCAGCAGGGAGACCTGGGACAGGGGGTTGCCTCATCCATGGAGAGTACACTCATGCCATCAAGGTGACCTGGGGCAGGGGGTTGCCTCATCTATGGAGAGCACACTCATGCCCTCAAGGTGACCTGGGCAGGGGGTTGCCTCATATATGGAGAGTACACGAATGCCATCAAGGTGACCTGGGGCAGGGGGTTGCCTCATCCATGGAGAGTACACTCATGCCATCAAGGTGACATGGGGCAGGGAGTTGCCTCATCTATGGAGAGTACACTCATGCCACCAAGGTGACCTGTGGCAGGGGGTTGCCTCATCTATGGAGAGAACACTCATGCCATCAAGGTGACCTGGGGCAGGGGGTTGCCTCATCTATGGAGAGTACACTCATGCCATCAAGGTGACCTGCGGCAGGGGGTTGCCTCATCTATGGAGAGCTGTGTTCCGCTGAAGCTCCTTCTATTTTCTCAACAGCTGATTGGGCGGCCACAGCACTCATCCTGTGATAATCAAGCAACACCTGCACAGGGCCTCTACCGCTAAGTACCTATCGCAACTGCTTTGACTGTGCAGCTCACTGGATAAGTTTGACACACCTGATGTTTTGCGCTTCCCTTCCTCTTTTTGGCCTCCTATATAGGAAAACCGGAACTCTTGATGCCAGTGAAAGTCATGGTGGGTTGGGAAGGGTCCGTCGTATTGCAGGCGTGTGGCTAACTCTCAGGGTGGCACAGGGATTGTTGCATTTTCAACGGCACAGCAACAATGTTTTCTGGGATGCGAGTAAGGGATGGGCATGTCCTGGTGATTGGCAGCTGGTATTGGAAGGGATGCTGTTGCAATCTTGAGAGTTCATTCCAGCCCTGTACATGGCTCTACATGGCTGTAGATGTGGTACTCCCGTTGGTCCCTGCTTTCCCATGGCAAACACTTTCCATGCACATAGTTTCGTGCACATAGAGAAGCTGATATTTTTATTAGGGCCCTACAAATAATGAATTTGCTCATCTGTCCATGAAGGTGGTGCTGTTGTTAGTCTGGTTGCTGCTTGCTGACAATTTGCCCTTTTAGGTATGACAGGCTGTGTCTGAAAGACACTGAATATAGGTGGAGGATCTGCTTTCTCATATTCCCCCAGTCTCTGTAACTTTGGCATCCTCCTCCTCCTCCTCCTCCTCCTTCTCCTCCTGCTCCTCCTCCTCCTCCTTCTCCTCCTGCTCCTCCTCCTGTTCCTCCTCCTCCTGCTCCTGCTCCTCCTACTCCTACTCCTCCTCCTCCTACTCCTCCTCCTCCTTCTCTTCCTACTCCTGCTCCTCCTCCTCCTCCTGCTACTCCTCCTCCTGCTCCTCCTCGATAATCATGTGTGGCGGCCTGCTTAGATAGGCCATAACTGTAATCCTGATCATCCTTATTCTCGGGCTCATCAGTGGATGTGAGTGGTGATGAGGACAGGGAGCTTCCCTTATGTTGCACCTGCACATGGCCTGCTGGTTCTCCCAGATCATCAGTAGATGCCATCTGCATCTCTGCCCATGTATCCAAATACCTGTGTTCAGCCTTAGTACTGGGAAGAAGGTTATCATTATCGAAATATGTGTGCTGTTTTTGGTGCCAGTGTTATTTTGGGCCACACCTGAAAATATATGTAACCATTTGGGATTGTAGAACCTTGCGAATCTCCATACCTCCCTATGAACCCTCTCACCCCTCCACCTTCCAGAGCATACGCATGGCCTCCCCTTCCTTCCCTAACTTATTTACTTCCCTCTCCAGGGCAAATGCAGCATGCCACAGCAGCCTCCTGTGCCCAAAACACTATTATGTCTCCCTGTGAATGGAAAGGAAAACATGTTGCTGTCTGATCACACTACCATCATTTGTTTTTATTTGTAGCAGAGGCTTGCCAGTAATGGCCATAGAAATATCGCTGTTGTATTTTAAGTGTAACATTCTGCACTGCCCCGAGGGTGCCTGCAGTGTCTCGGCAGGGCATTGGGCATGTCAAAGGGCCCCATGAGGTCGGCAGCCACAGCTCCTTCAAAGGACAAACATTGTGGAGGGATTCCTGAACAGGTTTAAAAGTTCCAGGAACACCCAACCACCCCAAATTCGGGTGCTTAGCGTTTCCCTCAAAGTAGTTTGCACATTACCAATGGCGTTCCTTCAGGCACTGTGGGACATGTAAACACGTACGCATTTTTACACTTGTGCAGACACCACACGTACCCCTTTTTTTAACACCAAGTTGATTTTCTGGTCTTAACTTTTAATATCACATCCTGGTTTCATGGGAATTGATCCTTAGCAGATGCCTTGTGACAGCTGTTCAATGTTACCCAGTGAACCAGTAGCCAATAATGGGGACAACAATGAAGACTGAGATGGCAGGAAGGGCTGAGTCATGTACATACTTGCACACTTACACGCACATCACATCTGCAAGTGTATTGTTACCACACTTACAGTACCTGAAACTACTTCAAGAATTATTCAAAAAAAGAGGGGCTCTGGGAGTCTTTCTACCAGCACGAATACAGCCCATTGACCTGTTCTTGGGTGGATGGCCCCTGAGAGAGTCTCAACCAAGTATATAGCTCACTGTCCCTTTCACAGAGGAAGAATTACATAGGCATGTGTGTCACATTGTATTGACACCTATTCTGAAATAAGCTCAAATGTATCTGTTTGACCAACATTTTAGCCAGATCATTGTCTTAAACACATGTGTCCTGCTTTTGATCTTGAGATTGGTTTTGGCTAAACTCCATCCCCATAATATTGTGTTGCTTCCCACGGACAGTGCATGTGATGGATGTCGCCCCCTCTTCCCCTGCATCGTGTTATGTGCCCGGTTCATTGGGGCAGCAAGTAGTGTACAAGTTTGCTCGGTGGTCTGGTTCAGTGGTTTCATGCATGCAGATATTGTGGTCCTAGGGTCTACTTGGCAATAGCATTGTGTTCCTGTTTGGAATGAACCCCTGATATTAAAGGAGGGATAAACGATGAATAGTGTTATGGAAGCTATCTCCTCTCTGTGGTGAAATGGTTGGAACGTTTACCAGGCCATCATGGCTTTGGTGTACCTCTGGCCTGTCAGATGGTTGCTATACCTTATTCAAGGGAACCAACTGGGAAGGAAGTGTAGTAGAACCTCTTCCCGTTACCGCGCTCTGATGGGTGTCGTGCCATGGCTTCTTACCTGGCTCAGCCAGATTGATCACGTGAACATGCTGGCAAGGATCTCATCTGGCTGCAGTTTGGTCCTGTCTGGTGCTTCATCCTCCAATTAATGGGCTCACCCCTGGGGTTCACTTGTATATCGTTGTGCTTATTCTAAAGGCAGCATAGAGACATTGGGAAGGATCACCCAGCGCTATGGACCTTGGGAAGGATCACCCAGCGCTATGGACCTTGCGAAGGATCACACAGTGCTATGGACCAAGTGGCAATGCAGCGTTTGAAAACACTCCAGTCTTGACAAATTATTGGTGTTGAAGCGACTAGGCGCTAATGCCTTCCAGTGAATTGCTGGTTACATAGTCACACTGCACGCGGGACTGAACCCCAGCAATTTTAGTGCCTTAGAAGAGTGACTTGGATACTGTTGCTGAGACTGTGATTGATAATATATTTTCTTTTCATGCCTATTTCTTTCCAACACCTACTAGAAGTTCTTTTGGGGATGGGATTTCTGGTTGACTCGAAGAAGTAGCTGAATTTGAATCTGGACTCTTACTGCGTTTTGGGGCATGTGCTTAATGAGAATATTGACATCACCATTTTAAACAGACGCTTTTCAGAAAACAGTTTCCAATATAATACATCAAAGTGGCAATTCGACTATATGGAGCCACATATTTTTCTGAATAAATAAACTTCCCTCAGTCGTTTTCTGTACGCAAATTGGAACTAAGCAAGCATATCATTGCCACCTTTGTCAGTTTCCATTAAGCCTACTTAGCACATCATAACCAGTTTACACTGTGTCCAGTTATCAGTGTTCTTTTAGAAAGTCCTTGCCAGTTTCCATTAAGCACATTTGGCAAATCATGGCATATTTCTGGTGTAACACTTAGCATATTTTGCTAGTTTGCACTTAGCATATTTTGCTAGTTTGCATTATGCCAACCTTCCACTGCATTTTCTGGTTTCCAACATCTTTACCTAATACAGCTTTGTATAGCCTTGGCTGCTTCTACTAGAAGGTTTTATAGCCTTCAGCGGAAAGAAGAGAGTCCAGTCTCCTTCACGGTGATCTAGGGCCTCGATGGATAGCAACTTGATGTCAGTGATGTATCGAAAAATAACGACCTAGCAATGTCTTCTTCTGGGTTGTTGGGGGTGCTAGTCCCAGCCCACTCCAGCCATTCTACAAGCAGGTAGGACAATGCCGGGTATCTGCCAGAATTTACCTTAAGGAATCTCTTTATACGCACACACATAACTTGTGCAGCAATGACCTACATTGCACCCCTCTTAGTGCTGAAGCAGTGGCTGGATTTGCATTGTTGTTAGTGCCATTTAAATGATTAAACATTTCTTGGTTTCTCACTAATGCAATGACAGGATGCCCACAGGTGAAATTACCAGATAGCAGAAGCACACATCTGTCACAGTGCTGGCCCAAAGAGAAACAAAAACCCTGTCTGTGCCATCAAACAATTGAAAATTGAATGTGCTTTGCTAATTGTAGCCCCAGCACCATGACCATATAGTAATGGTTTTAGCCCTTTTGTAAAAATAACATTTACACCTGCATTTTCACTGGCACTAACGGCAGATCAAGTGCAGTAATTCTGTCAGCCCTAGCACTTTTACAAATCTTTGTCTGGAGCCATAGCGCTGGCTCTACAAACAACAATTCATACTTGCCATAAAGGTAGTCCTAGAGGAAATCTTTTGACATTATTTTTTATTTGTATTAACATCAATATAACCCCAGTTTGGACATGACATGACATTGCTAAACCTGGCATATCATGACAAGTTATAACATGTTATGCCATATGTCATCTCATGATATATCAAGCCATATGTCATGTCAAATAATGTCACTCTAGACCTGTACCTAATATGACATGCCTTTATACAACATATCTTGTCATAACCCTTTGGATCTCTTATTCATCTCCACCTATCTCGCAGCCAGTAATACTACTGTCACGCCATCCATATCTGATCGGGTCACTTCTTTCTACCACCATCTCCTTTCTACCCTCTGACCTTTCCTCACCACTTGCTTCACCTAATATTAAAAGGTAATATAAACCTTCTGCCATTCCCCCCTTTCTCTCTGACCTTCAGTTCTCACTCTCTTCCTTCACACCTGATACATTTTCCACCAACGCTCCTAGACTACTCCAGCTTCCAATCCCTCCTATATGACTCATTCTCCTCTCACTTCCCACTGTTTACTTTCACCCCAAGCCTCAGCATCCTCAACCATGGGTCACCCCATTCAGACACTCTCTCGGCACATATATGCGTCTGCTGGGCAAATGGAGGCCTACCCACTCACATGAGGACGGGAAACTCTACCTATCTGCCCTGATCTCTCTCAAAGTCCACACTTGATAGAGCTAAAATTGAATTCTACCTAACCTTCATTGACTTTCACTCCAACCATCCTCGCTGGCTGCAGGGCACCCTAACTCCCTCCTCACTCCTCCTAAGTCTATGACAATCAATACCACTCTCACAGCTAATGACCTAGCTGAATACTTCGCTGCAAACATTACTCCACCTACTCTACCATCATCCTCTGCTTCCATCTCCCACTTTAGCCACTCCAGTACTGATGAAGTGCTATCTCTATTGATGAAGGCTAAGCCCTCTTGTGCCCCATCAGACCCTCTGCTCCTGAGCTAATCAAGCTTATTGCCCCTATAGTGGCCCCTCACCTCACTGAACTCTTCAACCTGTCCTTCAACTCTGCTTGCTTTCCCTCTGCTTTCTAAACAGCCACGGTCATCCCTCTCCTAAAAAAGCAAGGTGCTGACCCAAACCTACCAGCTAACTTTCACCCTGTGTCTCTCCTTCTGCACTACTCTAAAGTGCTCGAAAGGGTTGTGTTCAACCGTCTTACCAATTTCTTAGACTTCCACAACCACTACAAGCAGATTTCCACTCCTGTCACTCCAAGGAAACTGCTCCCATGAATGTGTCCAACTTTATTGCCTTTGCTAAGCACTCAAACCTATCCTCTATCCTAATTCTCCTTGACTTGTCTGCAGCCTTTGACAATGTTGATCACTCTGATCTCCTTAATACTCTCTTTCTTCTTGGGATTCGAAATGCAGCTCTTGCCTGGATTGAATCCTATTTTGCACCTCGCCAATTCTCTTTCTCCTGGAGCAACAATACCTTTCAACTCACTCCTCTAACAGTTGGTGTTCCACAAGGCTCTGTCTTGGGTCTGCTCCTCTTTACACTCTACACTTCTGCACTTGAGGCACTAATCTCCTCTTTTGGGTTCTCATACCAACTCTTCATGGATGACACCCAAATCTTCTTCTCTTTTCCTGAACTCTCCTCTGATCTCCCTATCAACATTTCCAACTGTCTCTCTGCCATTAAATATTCGATGGCTTTGCACTCTCTGATGTTAATCTCTAACAAAACATAGGGACGCTCTTCTTCCTTGACAAAAGCTCTCTGTCATATCTTCCTCTGCCTATCCAGTTCCCACCTGACACTCTCCCCCAATCTTCTTCAGCTAGAAACCTCATTGTCATCTATGACCCTTCTCACACCTTCTCTACTTTTATCTCCAAAACTGGAACAGTAGCTTGCCCCAACCTCCTAAATATTGGGAAAATCAGGCACCTCCTTCCTTTCAACACTGCCAAGTATGAACTAACAACTCTTGTCTTCTCTGAAGTGGACTACTGTGCCAGCATCCTCTTTGTTCTCCCCAACTATGCTTTCTGCCCTCTCAACAAGATCATTAACTTCGCTACCAGGACTCTCTTTGAACTCTCTCACTTCACACCTACTTCCTTGGACCATCACCAGGCTGGATGGTTGATGATGCAAAACAGGGCCAAATAAAAATTTCTTCTACTAGTTCACAAATCTATCCACGGTAAGGCACCACTGTGTCTATCCTCCTCTATCCAACTCTACAAGCCTTCTCATAATCTCTGCTCTGCATCCTCAACTACCCTTGTGGCCCCTCGCCCTCCCTGTGCTTCCTCTTGCTACCACTCTTTATCTCTTCTTGCTCCACTTGCATGGAATGCTCTTCCCCCAGACATCCTAGAAACAGTCCACAAGGATTTGTTCAAAACCAAACAAAAAGCCTAACTCCTTGCCTCTGAGTTACCCTCTTAACTTACCTCTCATCTGCCTGCTAGCTAACATTGTTTCCTCATCTCTAACCTGCCTATGTCGCTCACTTCCTCTTCCTCCATTCTAGCACATCACCCATTATGGTCACGTCCCGTGCGCAGCTGGCCGTACCGCCTACCTGCACTTAAAAATGTCCAATGTTGGTTGTCCTTAATCTATGTATGCCCACGTATTGTCCCCAGTGACTGTTCCATTTACTCCCCTCTACAACCTGGTCAGAAAGTCCTTCAAAGTCACCCCATTGTAAGAAGCTTACAGTTTCCTGTCAAATATGATTTCTTATATAATGTATGTTCTTTTGTGATCATAAGAACATTGTTCCTCCTGTATATAAATAAATACATAAATAGTATGACAGAACATGAGAGGACAAGGCATATTATGATGTCATTTCATGACTTGACATGGTATTGTGGGGAGAATTAAAGGCAAATGAAGCTGGCCTGAACTCCAAGTGAGAGGTGCTGAAAAGCTGCATTGCTTCTTCAAAGGTGATGCATATGATTCAACTATTTGGAGAAATATTGCGCCAGACAACCAGTTTTTTTTAGCTGCCTTTTGTAATGGACTGCATCTAACACAAGACATGGATACTGTCTCAATGAAAAGCTAGAGGCGACAAAAGAATGCATAATTTCACTCAGTAACTGTTTCATAAGTCACTTCCTTGAGAGGCAGCACTGAAAACAGAGAATTGTACCTGCTGCACCAACTAATATGAGTAACCATAATATATTATACAGATGTATTGGTTAGAGACAGAGCAACATGTCACAATATACTACTTTTTTCCCTATAAATCATGGAACTACATCTCAAAATAGGAGATGATGGCATGAGCTACTGAACTTGTCATTTGAAGTGAGGTTTCCCTGCTGTATCTGAAAAATAAGACAAAATGTGATGTATTCCTTCCAGAATATGTATAAAAAAGTATAACAGTGACATTTTCTAAATCCATATCTGTACCTATAATAATTGTACAAGGGTTTGCACGCAAAATATTTAAAACATTCATCATCGCACATGCCTAAATTGCCAATGATAATCTCACATGACATTGGAAAATGCATATTTTGATGTGTTATTATCAGTCTGATATAGTGTTGAGTTCAAGTTGACCAGAGTTTCTTTTTTTCTTTTTTATATTTGATTTTTTTACAATAAAAAGAACAATAATATACAAATACTTACAGTGGTCATCTAAAAGCAGCAAACAGAAAAAGAAAAAGAGAAAGGAAAAAAGAGAGAAGAAAAAAAATAAAAGATAAGTTTCCAGAGGATAGTCTTATAAAACAAACTGACAAACCAATAAAATAGAATTTGTGGTCTTCTGAGAAGATGCACCTCTAGAGTGACACTTTGAACTTTGCCCTGGAGCGATGTAGAGATTATAGCTTGTTGAAGAACAATAAACACACATTACGGAGAACAATAAACAAACAACACAGAGAACTACACATGCAAACAGAAATGAAGAAGCTCTAGCTTACCACATTTAACTGAGGGCTTATAAGTGACAGGCTGGCTTTTTGTTTTGTTTTGGCACTGTCTCTGTGTGCTAATCTTACTGTGGCATTTCATGTGGAGATGTAAAATGAGATGTAGACTAGTGATATTTTCCAACAGATCCATGCTACACATATTTGATGTATAGAAAATTGTTGTATTCAGTTCTGGAAGTCTTGTGGTTTTATTTCCATATATGATAGAGGCAATGTATTTGTATTATATTACCTGATTTCGAGGTAAATGTATTAATTTTAGAAGCACTACGCCTAAAGAAAGCTTGGTTGCATTGAGTGTCAGTAGTCATTTATGTAATCATTCTAATGATAGGAAATGTGTTTTCACCTCATCATTGATGTGTTCATTTTTATGAGATTATTATAAGGTCCTACTTACCAGAAATGTGCTTTAATCTCTTGTGACGTCACTTTTTCTGCTGTGTCTTGAGCAAAAGGCCAAGCAGTTATCATTTGCTGTGATGTCACCTTTTCCTAAAAGCTGCATGGTTCACTTCCGGTAGCTTTGTGACACTTTTCAATATGCTTGAATATGCAATTTAGAATTTTGTAAGCCTTAGTCCTTTGCCAGAATGTCCCAGTGTGATGCATTGGTTGACCACGTTTGACTTTTTCCCCCTTAGCTGCCAGCTTTGGTCAATGTTCCTGGAGACTTCCCAGATGACATGGATTGGGTGGGACAATAGTGACCAAAAGCTATTGTTTTATTCACCTTTGATTTCATCAGATCTCATCTCACCAACTCAGAGTGTTAGATGACATTTTCTTAGACCCTTGTTTTCCAATGAACGGATCGATCACGAAGTGTTTTTTTTTTTGTTGCATACCACAAAAAAGTTTAAACCTTGGAAAAGTTTGGTTAGTGACATTGAAGCTGACCTCTACACCATGCAGAGTGCCATGATCATGTCTTGGCCCAACAACTGCACCCTACTATGCAGAAGCATTTTTCGCTCCATCCCAGCAGAAACTATAAGGAGTTTATGATTGTGGCTGCTCATTACGACCAATTACTTTGTATCTTGCTGCTAGTTTTCATTGATTGTTTGTATTTAGATAGCTTTTTAGGAGATTTTATTGAGGCTAATTTTATAATTTTAATTAGCATTTTGCATATCCTTAAGCCCCTTTTAATCGCTGCATCCTTATTTTCAATATTTTAACCTTTGTCGCAGCTGAAAAGTACCCTTTTGTTGCCTTGTGCATTTGCGCACCGTGGACTACACTTCCCATTGTCCTCATAGTCCACGACATGCTATGTCTTGATTGCCAGGTGCCACCACGTCAAGCCGGTCTCTGCCGGTCCATGCTGGACGTGTGTAAGTGGGTGTAGTGCAGGTCGACGTTAGTCTACCACTTCTTTGCCTCGCCCACTTTCTTCCTTGTGTCACATGCATCCCCTAGAACTAATACAAGCAGCCAGGAAAGCCATGACATGATCACATAATAATAATAGTGCTGAATGATCTGCAGCAAGGAAACAACACACAGACCTAGGGCCTCATTACGAGTTTGGAGGTAGCAATGCCTTTAATAAGGGTATGGCTGTCTCCAAACTCGGGTCCGTGTCCGGCTTCCATGAATGGGGAAATACCAGGCCATGCCGACCTTGGAGGGCCGGTATTTCCCCATTCAGGGAACCCAGACCCGGGCCATCCCCATACCCATTTGAGCCCACATAGGGCTCAACGGGAATGGGGAGCATGCTAACAACAGGCCCGTTTATGACGGGCCCGTTGTTAGCATGCTGGGCCGCTCGCGGGAGACGCTAAGGACATCTGGTAAAACCAGGCATCCAGCGTGGGTCCTGCGAGCGGACGTCATTATAGGGCAGTAAGGGCTTCGTTAACCCCGTACCGCCCACCTCGTAATGAGGCCCATAGTCTTGCGCTATGTAGCAGCGAATGATGCTCCTGCAACGTGCACAGATATCCCAAACCTTACAGATCTAACACCCCTTCAATCACTATTGGCAGATAATAACCGGTACACCACACCAGAGCATGGAAAGCAAGTACATGGGGCCTCATGGGACCTTTTACAGATGATTTATCAATTATTGACACATGTATGGGATAATGCAGAGCATACCACACTAGTAAAACCGTCTGCATCATACCTCAACAATGGTTCATAGAAAAAGGACACCAGTCGAGAATAGCAATACTTTTCTATTGTCTAACATTGAAAAGACCCTCATAATTGACAACCGTATGACTGACAGCCTTAAGATTCTATTATTCAATACTAGGTCCTTAGTAAAACAAGCTATCAAGTTGGTGGATTATATTGTGCAAAAAGACTTAGACATTTGCGCCTTGATAGAAACCTGGATGCAAGATGCGACTGGATCCTCGCTGTACATGGCCATTCCACAAGGTTATGAAATAACCTGTATGGACAGACAGGATGGCAGAGGGGGGGTATCCTTTATTTGCAAGGCAGAATTAGAATTATGGGAAGCAGAAATCGTGGGTACATTAGGCTGCCAGATAATACATGTTAAAGTCAGCATTAATGCCAACACTACAGTCAATCTTATATTAGTTTATAGATCACCTAATTCCATGCCTGACTTCGCAAATCAGTTGACTAATACTGTACTACCCATCCTCAAAGTAACCGCTAATGTGGTGCTGTTAGGAGATTTTAACCTACACTGGGCGGAGGGTTCTTATGCCAAGGTGACAGTATTAAAATCAATATTTGGGGATCTGGGACTTAATCAATTGATCTAAAATGCAACCCACGTCAAAGGTAATATCCTATATTGTGTGGCAATCCATAATTTAACAGTGGATAAGATTATCACATCAACTTGCCTGTGGTCGGATTATTTCTTTGTACTCTTTAATTTACTAATCCCTAAAACAGTAACTAGAAAACCCAAGCTCAGAAACTAGATAGCATCAAGAAACGTACGTACACTATCCACAGAGGTAAAGGATAACTGGCTCATTCCATTCGCAAACAAAGTTGCCAACATGGATATAGCCAATGCCTATCAAGAAACCCTAACCAAGACAGTAAATATAATCACCGCAATTAATAATAATAATCATAATTCCGACCAAACTATTACCACATACAAATGTTAATACATGCTACACATCTGAATTACAAAAACTTAAAGCAGGTAAAAATAAATGCTCTAAAATATGGAAAGGATGGGGTAGCCGCCTAGCAAAGTTGCAACATACTATAACTTCTGTATGTAGTTAATTATATTGAAAAATGATGGTGTATATACAGATTCAAATCTCCCGTGTTTCTCTTCTGTTCTGATCTTTCTCATAATTTTTCTTAATTTTCAGAATCCAGTTTGGAAGGTTTTTGATGATTCCCATCTTTTTTGTGGGGAGTCATAAATCAGGAGGCCCCGATGAGTTTTGAGTTCATTATCTACTCGTCTGAGACTCTTCCTGATATTTGAAGCCTACCGGTTTCAGTGGCGCAGGGACCACATTCATCAGGGCTGGACAGACACTTAAAGGTTAATGTGTCAATGTCTAGGTAGCTGGTTGGATAGTGCCAGGGGATCCCACATTTTTGTTGCGAAGGAACCACTTCAACAGGACGTGACGTAGAACGATAGCTTCTTACATGGCTGCCTGCGAGTCGTGCCATCAACGTCACGACTCGCAGGCAGCCATGTAAGAAGCTATCGTTCTACGTCACGTCCTGTTGAAGTGGTCCCTTCGCAACAAAAATGTAAACAGAAAGCAAAATAACTAAATTGTGAAAGTACATTTTTGACCAAAACTCTGCATACATCATCACTTGAGTGGTAGGATTCTTTACCAAAAGCAGCAGCGATACATTTGCTTTAAATTCAGTGTACAACTATATAGGACTTACAATCATCATTGCAAGGAAAACTGCTCCTTTCTTAAATGCAAATGTACACTATTTACAAACAATCACCACTCTGTCCTGCTTTACTTTTGCTGCAGAATTCCCCAAATGGGAAAATTATCTGTCCGAATTTCTTTTGCAATTAAAGCAAATGTATCGCTGCTGCTTTTGGTAAAGAATCCTACCACTCAAGTGATGATGTATGCAGAGTTCTGGTCAAAAATGTATTTTCACAATTTAGTTATTTTGCTTTCTGTTTACTTTATTCTTCTACATACAGAACAGGACTGAGACTTATGCTCTATTACTGTCTGTACTTTTTGCTTTTCCATTTTATCAGGACACTCTATTTTGGTTTTTGCTGTTTTGATAAAGAAAGTGGAGTGCAATAATAATAAAAATTGCACCCCCCAAAAAAAAGTGGTTTCTCGTAAATAATATAGAGCACACTCATACACTACAATTTATATTGTCTTGCCCACCCCACAAGGGGTTTAGATTACATCACTAGGATGAATCATTGGTGAATCTGTATATACTCCATCATTTTTCAATATAATTAATTACATACAGAAGTTATAGTATGTTGCAACTTTGCTAGGCGGCTACCCCTTCCTGTGACGCATTGCTTACCTCAGCCTTAGGTTCCGCCATTATGGGCTGCCCCTCTAGCGTACCTAAAATATGGAAACACACTAGATCAGAGAAAGACAAAGCAGACGATAATAGAGCTGCTAAGACTTATGCATTAGCTACCATTGAGGACAAAAAACTGTGGTGTACTGTAATACAGGAGGCAATGGTCAGCAAATTGCATAACATCAAACAGAACATAAAAGTCAAGGCTCATACTTGGAATCTAGAGGGAGAAACAGCAACAAGAGCCCAGGCATCTGAGAGGGAAGCCTCCTGCAAACCATTCAGCTTTAAATGTGTAACCAAGAATGAAATATGCGACATCATAACAAAACGTAAGCCGACGGGTTGTAAGGGAGACACATGTCCAGCTATGACAGTCATAGCCTGCCTTCCTTCCTTGCTAGATTTCATTACAACATTTGTCAACTTATTGTTCAAAGGATCGCATGTGCCGGAGGTCTTCAAAAAGCTTGGGTTACAACATTATTTTATAAAAACGACACAGATCTCTTCAGTCCTGGAAACTACCTGCCTATCTCGAACACACTGTTTCTTTCGAAAATTCTGGATAGGGTGGCCTATTAAAAAATTTCAGAATATCTAATGAACAATAGGATTCTCAATTAAAGGCCACTCAGCTTTTAGGCCTGGATACGGAACTGAGATAGCTTTGCTGGATCTCAAATCCAGAATTGTACAATATGTACACCAGTGCCTGGTGGTACTTTTGATGCTTTCGGACTTGTCTGCAGCTTTTGATTTAGTGGAACATCCGATCCTAATCGAAAGACTACAGACCTTTGCCATCTCCTCTAGAGAAGCAGTGGAATGAATCAAATCATTTTTGGGAAATTGACTCACCAAAGTGTGCACTAATAGTGCCGAGGCCACCCCTGTGCAAATGCATTACAGAGTGCTGCAAGGGGCGTGTCTCTCCTCCTCCTTCTTTAACATTTTCAAAATGATGTTGCAACCCTCAATTCAGTTTATGGACTGACACAAGTTTGGATGGTTAAAAATGGGCTAGCCTTAAACGACGGAAAGCCAGAGTTAATGATTGTTGGCACCAGTAATAAAATTAAATAAACTGAGCACAGACTACCAATTTCTATAGGTTGCAGATTACTGGATAAACGTGCAACAGGAAGTCAAGACACTGGGTGTCTCCCTTAGACCAAACGCTGAATATGCGAGCCCAGGTAAACAACCTTGTCTCGACATCAGCATATTACCTCAAATTGTTATCTCAAATCCAACATTTTCTCTAAAAAAAGAGTTGTGAAACAGTAGCTAGGGAGATCGTTACCATTATTGCAGCAGTCTCCTTATGGGCATTAGAAAGCGAGAGTGTTTGAAACTTCAAGTGATCCAAAATAGTGCCACCAGAACCATTGAAGGACTGAAGAGAAGAGACCACGTCCCGGAAGCCCGAAAAAACCTGCACTGGTTGCCAATCGAAGCAAGAATCGAATTCCGCTTGCTGGCGATAACAGATAAATATTGGATAGGGATCTGTCCGGAATATCTGAGTGAAACCCTAGAAAGGAAACCTGTGCAGATAACATTAAGGTCCAATGACCAGAATGTTCTGACTGTTCCTAACTCTAAACTTACAGTAGCCAGAAACAGTGCTCTCTACTCAGCTGCACCAAGGGCCTGGAACTCTATTCCACTGGACCTGCGTGAAATAACTTCACATGAGCAATTCAGAAAAACACTCAAAACCTTCTTGTTCCGATGAGCTTCTGGACCTGCATTTTGGGGACTAAGCACCCCATATTCTCCCCACTAACCTTCCATCTTTTGTCTTTTGTACGTCTATATCTATTTATCCTTGCCCTGCACCTTCATGCGCATTATAAATGTATTAACATAACATAACATCAAGTAGTCCCACCATGTTGGGTCCATCACGTGGCCTTCCCTGATCGGGGTTGCCGAGAGGGTGGAAGTGTTTAGATCCTGGGTGCGTAGCTCATGTGTCCAGCTATGTCTCATGCTTCATTTGTTGGTGGAAATTCTTCTGCAACTGAAAAAATAAGTAAAGCCATAATTTGTTGGTGGGAATAATATACTCAGGAAAGGTGGTTGTACTCAAAATGCTTGAAAACCACTGCCATACAGGCGCAGTGCCCTGGGTGTCACCAGTCCCCTCGTCTCAAATGCATAAAATGCAGCGCAAGGGACATACCATGCCGCAGTCATTTCGAAGAATTGTACCATTTAGGTTATCATTTCATCCAAAGGTCCCAACCCAAAATTGGTCTTTCATTTCACATATCCACAGATAGTACCAACTGAATGCCTTTTAGTATTGATTTTGAAATGAGTAGACATAAGGTGCCATTCTTGTAATGACGACCTCACGTGCATTCATCAAAGCTTTACAAGAAGTTCACTCTCTCATCTTCTCTCATTCCCTCTCCCAACAGTGACAAGATAAACACCGTGGAATTGAGTCGCGTGCATTTAATGGGTCCACGCCGCAAATAATAGGGAACTGCACATTAAGTTCCATTGTGACAAAATGAAGAGGAGTGAAATTATAAGCGTATTTGCTATTTTCCAAGATGAAGAGGAGTCTAAACCATTATAATAATTGAGCTCGTCCTGTTGATGACAAAGAATAGCATTCAAAATACAGTACGACAGTCACTGCGTCAGACATCAGTAGTTCCCACTTTTGGTGTCTGTTGGCTGCTTAGCAAACGGGTCCGCCAAGAAAGAATAAACCAAAGAACAGTAGGCTCTGTAGTTCAATGCTGGAAAATGAAAATACACTTTAAAGTTAGATATTAATAACACAGTTCCTGGTTTTACAGTACTGTGGCCTAAACTGCAGTGTGAGCAAGGAGCGTTGCATTGATATTTATTAAGGGAGCTGCAATTGCAGATTGCGCAAAACCAGCAGTGATGGTTAAGGTCACAAATGGCACCAATTTGCTCCATTTTCCGAAAGTGCATCATTCTAATGAAGGCGAAGAAAATATTTACTTCTGGACATAAATAATGTCAACATTAACAAATGCCCCCTTGCGTAAAATCGCAAAACAAAATTTATGACATAGACAAGACACATAGCACGGTACAATTTACATAGCATGTTACCAGCCCACGAATGCCATAAATCACAGCGCCTCATGAAAAGAAAACAACTGTGGAGTGTTAATCCCCAAGGCTGCCCCAGAGGCACATCTTGACAGCATGCCTAGACAGCATCTCGGGGTGCCACACCAAGCATCATGTGATGGAAAGGAGAAAGGAAAAGCGACATGTCAAAGCTTGGGCGAACGTTCACGAAAGTGATCCACGGGCCCCCACACATCTTCTGTGAGATTTGGGTAGGGTTGCAGGTTCCCACAAATCTTTCTTTTAACCTGAATCTGCCCACAACTCTTATAAAAGCGACGCATCTTTGGGAATGTTTGGGAGACGCATGGTCAGGTTCTAACTTAGGGAAAAGGAGGCGTCAGTTGATGGTAGTAAGTGGAAATAGAGTCCTGTGCACCTGTCAATGTTGTCCAAGTAGGACTGCACATTAAACTCTACAGTACGATATCTCAGTAGATTAATGCACCTATTGAAATGATCTATGTGTAACCTGCAGGTTCTAAGCTTGACTCTGGGTAGGAAGAGCTCAGCCTTTCATCCTTCCGAAGTTGTTAAAACTTGTAAATTTGAAGTGAGGAATTGTAAGATTGCATCCCAAACCAGAAGAGTCAGTCATGTAAGGCATATCTGTGTTTGCATTTCATCCTTCAGAGGTCAGCATGCTGAGAAGTATAGAGGTTTATAACATTACGATGTTGGGAATTCATAGCAAGCATGGACCTCTGAAAGGTGTATAGGGCTGGGGAAGATGTAGTCATGGGTGAAGAGTACATGATGTTTCTTTCTGCTGAGTTTCCTTTCATGAGGATTACTGGAGTTATTTAGATTATAGATGGGAATGTACGTGACTGCTGATCAATGACCTAAGAAAGGCCAGTAGGGCTGTGGCAGAGGCAGTCAAATGCTAAACTCAATTCAACCGCCAAAGCATAACTGGTGTGATACGATCAATAGAGGCGACCACTGCCTACCTACGAATAAGAACCTAGAAGTCTGCATGAGAGGCACAGAAGCAACTATGCTTGGCTAAACTCTCTGGAGAATCATGCAATAACCCAAGAAGCACCCACCAACCTACCATACACTTGCTCCAGGGACCAGAAAATGGGCCCTCCAAATCCCACTACAAAGCGTCTGGAAAAGGACTGCCCGACCAAGCTAACACAACATTCCATCACCGGGCAGTTTACCGCTCTCCGAAACCCAATACCATGAACCACCAAGACAGACACGGCCGGTGCACTGTGCTCCGAAAGCATCCCAAGTAGGGAGGCCAACCACAGATAACCTCAGACACTCATTCCTACCAATATGCTCACTCTCCACTTTGCATCCACAAACAACAGAACGCAGCTACACCCCTCTATCGATTCGGCCTACCTGCACACATAGCTACATCGCTCATAGAACACCTCAACAGCCTGGTAGAATGCAACTATACCACATGAACATATTGGTCTAGCTTCTCACATAAACTCTTAAACATGGCTCACGGCAGCCAGAATGCAGACTTGGAGACCACCCTCCTTGCTGTGCACATTACACTGATCTCTCAGATCCATCGCACCACACTTAGCATTAAAATGCAGCCAACCAGTGCAAACCACTCTGGCTGCTCACATACCAAGTGCACCCAAGCCCTTTATGCAACACTACTCTCTCAACTGATACGGACCATGGTCCCCGAGGGCATTCAACCAACAGCTCTTTGAGATCATACCAATGGTACATGAGGCACTATACAATTGCACTATAAAATAATAGAACATCACATTTATGATGTAGATTTTGACGTTTTTTAAAGAATTACCATTACTCAGGTACGACTGCAATGTTATGAGCTCTCCACCTGGGGATAACACTTACAATTGCCTGGGCTGGGAGAATAGCTCAGGGGCAATGTGCTTGTTTTAGAAGCAAGACAGCTCTGAGCCCATGGGTTTGAACCTGGTCTCACGCTTAGAGGCTGAGCCTCCAGCATGAAACATGACCTAAAAGTGCAATCTACAGGGAAAGGCCTATTCTAAAACCTCTTGTTGACACACGTGATGAGATGTCTAAGGCACCCAATCACTTGTGCACAGAAAAGATGTGCCCTATTCACAAGGTTTGTCAAAAAGTTCACTTGCACATTTCTCAAAGTCGTGCAAGTAAAAAATGCATCCTCTGCACATTTTTTTTTGCCTTACTGTTTGTGAATTTGGCACCACATTTAAAAAGTAAAAAGTACAATTATGTGTTGATCCCAAACAAAAAGTTTCGATATTTTAAAAAAGCAGCCAGA
Source organism: Ambystoma mexicanum (assembly GCF_040938575.1). Classification (NCBI taxonomy): domain Eukaryota; kingdom Metazoa; phylum Chordata; class Amphibia; order Caudata; family Ambystomatidae; genus Ambystoma; species Ambystoma mexicanum. The sequence continues at coordinate 869,699,334 of NC_090922.1, forward strand.
TGCAGGCCATTCATTATTTAGACACTTTGCTTTCCTGGCAGGAGAGGCCTGACCTATTCCACTAACTCCATACTTTTTTGCTTTGAACATGTGCTGGCAGAAACACACCTGACCTCTGCATCCTAATGTTTACAGCATCACTTCATTAGAATTAAATTGTCATGAGCTTAACCAAATCTGTCACCTGAATCTGTTAAATGTTTGAGCTAACCTGATTCACACAAATACAGTGGAAATTGGGGAGATTCTGGGTTCACTTAAATAATTCAGCACCAATGACCAATTAACCATGATCCGAGTGGATACAGGCGCCATCAAAGATGAGCAGATAACTGTAATTGGACACTATTATGTTGATAAGGTCACAGGTGGCAAGTCCAAACCTGCTTGACAGAAGGGATTCTTAGTGGATTTATTTACCAGCTCCCACTCAGCGCCAAATGGTTTTCATTTATGATCAGCAGCAAACATTCCTTATAGGTTTGCAGGTCCAGGGCATATGGAATTATTTGGCAGCAGCTAAATCGTTGTGCAAACAATCAAGACTTTGATCCCAGTCTCAGACTTCAAAACCGTGGTCCAAGTCCAAATCTTCTCCGACCTGGACAGTGGCAACGCCCTACTTTTAGTGGTCCAAACCTTCACTGAAGTTCCACTGAAAGCCATCCAGCATGCAACAACCTGCCCAAAAGGGATCAAGTAATCCCTCCCATCGCTCCAACATAAAGCTGCTATAAAACAACATTCTGATGATCCTTAGGAGAGTCACCTCCCTCCTGCATTCAAGAAAGAAATGAAGACTCTATACTTCAAAGAACAACGAAGCTTAATTTTAAGTGCTTTCTTAGCGGCTGGTGAAATAGCTGTTGGTGAAATTGGTGGACTATAACTTGCCAATTACTTAAATTTGAAAACTGCTCAGGTGAATGTATGGCTTATGTACCTCGGAAACCAGGCGTCAGCCCTATGGGGGAAATGGACCATGGTAACCAGTGCCTAGTGGACAAATTCACCAAGGTAGGCAACAAAATGAATATCAGCATTATTGACGCTTCAAGAGATATCTTAACCACAGCAGGTGCCGTCGGTTGGGCTACTTTAGTTGAGCCCAGTAAAACGGCCCTGTAAAATGGTGATGTCCTTCATCCGAACAATGGGGGTGGGAGTCTGGTGACATATTTTGCAATCCACAGTGCAGACAGCATTACACTGGCGACTGTGAATGATGTGCAGCAGAATATTGGCCTGGTGAGTGCCTAAGGAAACTGCAGTAGGTGGTGAGTTAGACATTTGTCAGTCGCCTTCTGTGGCTAATATGCAGGAGGATTACCTCCCACACCACCTCAGGAGGCAAGAGGTGCTATGCCTTGTACTTGTACCAAAGATTATAACAAAGACCAACAAGAGAAAGTTTGTTTTACTCCTATATGTGCAACGGAGTTGGCTGACCTTTGAAAGGATCCAAATTGGCCACCAACCAAACAAAAAATCAAAGGTTTCTGTGGGATTGATGGTGCAATAAGTAAGTGGTCTTAGCACAAACACTGACTTGCGACCAGCTGCCAAAGCTACACTAGGCAACGCGGGTGTTCAGAACTTCATGAGTGATCAAAGCTTGCTCGATAGGGAGACACATGGGGTAAATGAGACCAATTATGATATCAACCCAGATGACAAGGGTGGCATTGCAGATGGGGGAATTTAAATGCCCCAATTGAAGTGGATTCTTTGCCCACCTTCTTTACTGAACACCATTCTATCCTTAATTGCTCAGCCACAGGGGAGAACATCACTGGGATGCGCTCATCGCTACCAGATTTTCACCATACACGTAGAGAACTTGATAATCAAATTAGACTAACAGCCCCATGCATTTTGGCCCTGAACATGGTACTAAGTTTGTTTGTAATACTATGCGATAACATTAAACTTGAGCTGACCGCCCATACATTTATGCTACTATGAAGAATTTAACTGTAGCTGGCCCAGCCCCCAGTAACTCGCTGTAAAGTCTACTGTGATACCTATTCTGGTTAGTATGCCTCCCGTTCCTACTTTGCCCGCTTCAGTGAGTGGAGGCATGGTTCAAAAGTCCAAAAGAGTGAAGTGGAAAAGAATGTTTTGGAAGGCCGGGTCAAGAAAGTTTTTGGGAAACCTCCATTTAATGGAGGAAGCCGCCTCAGCGGCGTTTGCAAAACAGGAGGTGCCGGATTCGATGGCCTCGGGCAATGTGCTCCTCACTGAGATGGAAAGGGGGGGTGGAGGGGAAACCCATGATAGTGCTACACAGACAGAGGAAGTGAGAAATGTTCGGATGGGCTTGGAACCGAAGTCAGTGCAGTGGGCCCAGGCCCAGCTCCAGGAATTTTCATCTGGGTGGGCCAGGCTTGTGATCAGGGAGGCCCAATTTCCATTGTGTGTGAGTGTATGAGTACCCTAAAAAAAGTGCTGGCATTAATCCAGATCTCCCAGATCCGTGATCCAAAATATAAAATCTTCCCAGATCCGGACAAAAATACATTTGCACCATTCTATAAAAAACAGTACATAGCAAAAGAGAAACAAGGGAAATAGTGTTGCTACATCAATCTACCTATCTTCTCTTGCCATCTGCTCGCCACTTTCTATTATATCCGCTTCTTCACTTTTCCTTCACCTTTCACCCCAGTCACCTTCCGTCCGCTCCTTCTGACCACCATACCCATTTACCTCCACTCCCACCTACCCCAAAAACACCCACCATGTTTTTCTTGGCCTGGCTGGGGAGAATCAAGGGTGATGCTTCCTCCTCATCTGTGAGGACTGAGCAACGAGGCCTCCAGTCTTTGTTCCATCTCAGACTGTGGGCACTCAACAATGCCACCCTGAACACTGTGGCTACTCCCAGCAGGCCATGAAGAAGCTGATTGTCGTCCCGACATCTTGTTGTAAAAGACAGCCCCCCACCTCCTCCAGTATACTGAAGCAACGAATAGGGCATCTTGTTTCTTACAAAATGACATTTCGAAACACAACATTTTATTTTATTGTTGCATTTTTGAAGAACATTTTAATTGAGTTGAGTGCACGAGGGAGAGCTAGTATACAGGAGAGAGAGTCAGGGTTGAGGGGGATTGGGATCAGGAGGTAGACAGTGCATGTTGAGGGGTTTCCAGCTTCCTGATATAGCTCCTGATAGGGCTTGGCAGGGAGGAGAGGCCCTTGCTCCCCTGCCATGCCCCTGTACATCATTGTCTGGTACATACTGTTTGCATACTGGTTTTAAAATATGTAATTGTCCATGATGGCTTTTTGTTTGATGTGCTTACCTTGATTTGCTGTTGAATTTCTCCATTTTGTTCAATACATGTGACCTGATATTTTCAAAGAAAGGTGTGTGTATTCTTGGCAGGTCCTGACACATGCGCTGCCCATCCACGATTGAGGCTTTTTTGAAATAGCTTATACTGTGAACTGAATCACTTCGCAAGGCACCTCATTTTGGCAGGTAATGGACAGTGTGATTGAAAGATTTGCCCAGGATCACGCACTTTGGTTAAGCGGTAAAGCCAGAATCTGAGCCGGGCTTGAAATTTAGATACTTGACTATGCATCCTCCAAGCTCAAGTTGGTACAAATATGTGGTCAAGTTTGGTTTTGAATACCTAAAAAAAATACTCAATTTTATACAATTACTTTAAAAAGCCACATGATAAACCAGCCTGACAATGTCATCCTTGTAGAAACGTGTTGATGAAAAAGTGTAAGGGAGTCATTTTGGTTTGAATTGCACCACTCCTGTTTGCAGTTTTTTGTGAAAGGCCTCCATGCAATTGTAATTGTTTCCACCAAGTACTGGTAAAGCAAAGCATAAAACACTGGTAAATATCGCCTTTGATCTTCACTTTTCCACTATGTGTCTTATTATTGATGATTATGGGAGCCATCCACAATGGTTTCTTTTGGAATCTTCCTGCTTTTACCAGTGGGTAAAAGTCAGGTGGATTTCAGAGGAATCCATTGGCTTTGCACCAACATAAAATGACATGCTGGAAAACAAATCGGATTCGGCAGGGGATCCTGTAAGAGTAGGCAAACTTGTTAAGTCTGATCTGCTCTCCAACTTTACCTGACACATCAGACAAAATCCTGCAGTACATAAAAAGTGGTGATAAATGCTTTTAACGCCACATTTTCCACTCTGATCTGGAATATGACTCCCTATGATTGTAGCTTCATTTTCCCCATCCTGAATAAAAGCCTACAAGCTCCAGCATATAAATTAATGAGAATTTAAAAGAAATCTGATAAGACACAAGTGAAATGAAATGCATGACAAGGTCATTGTGCCACACAACTTGTTCTGCATGCCCTTAATTTCTAGTCACCCAACAGTCACGCATTATATAATTTTAAGCAAAAGGTGCCACAGCAGTGGTCGGTGCCAGTTACCATTTTGCATCTCTGATAACTTCCTGTTGTAAATAATCTGCCGCTGAGACACATTCAAACGATAAGACCTCACTGGGAGGGCCTGTGTATCTCTGGTTGTTTGTATTTGAGGGGAGAGAGACCGAGCAGGGGCATGGGGGTATGGGCATTTGTCCCTTTTCCAAATGTTAAATCCACCTCTGATTTCACTCTTTAGGACATATTTAAATACTGTTTTTTAGTTTTAAAAGCTGTACACCTTTTATGCTTTGCCCACAACATTAAAGAAAATGTTTTTCTCTTTTGTTATTTTCCAGGTGTTCATGAGTAATCTTCTGAGAGGCACATGTTTATTGGGGTGTGTGGTAACAATCCTCCCAACCCACTGGCCTCCCCATCATTGGTGGGGTCCCACAGCCAATCATTTCCATTTCCGGCACTGCCTAAACACGCAGCACCCAGGAGTTACATCATACTTTCCAAACAAGACCCACAAAACACATTTTGTATTCTGTTTGCATGCAAACTCTATTAAGTTATTCAGATCTATGTGATCACTGCGACCCTCACAACTGCGATGGCTGAAAATGCCAACCTTTTATTTTTTATTTATTATTTTAAAACCCCTTTACACCACATATATATATGCGGGGGGAGACCCCTTGCAGCTCGCCCCCATATTATTATTACATCCTATACCCCCCACATATACATGTGGTGTAAGGGGGTCTAAAAAAAGAAAGTCTGCATTTTCGGCCCTCGCAATTGTGAGGGCGACATTTTTGGCCATTACCAGTTATTCAAACTCTATGAGGTTATCAATTCAGTACTTACCAGTTTGAATCATGAAAGGTTCTGCCCAAGTAGACTATTTAGGTCTGAACCCCACTGGCAAGTATGCATGAGAAGAAGATCTGAAAGTGAGTGTATACTTGCCACCCTAGCCATGTCATTTTCATGTAGGGCATTGTTGGAGCAAACCGGTGAGGTGCAGCTGTATTCCCTAGGCATAGCAAACAAGGCAGCCACATCTGGGCATATAGACTTTCACTTAGGGAGACAAACTGAAATCAACACGCATTGGCAAAGCCAACAGCTTCAGCTTTCGATTAGACATGGATAGGCATTTGCCAGGCACTGTGCCATAAAGGTGCCACATGGCCATTAGATGGTAACAGCTGGAAAACTGTCTGAGTACCTGGGCGTATGATGTCATTGCCTGGCAAAAGTCTGTCTGATAGCTATACACAAGCCAACACTGCTGGCTTTGTAATTGCTTGTTTTATAGAGGACTCCAGTCCAAGGAACAGAGGCATTGACGCAGATATTGCTAATAAAATCAACTATTTTTATAACACCAGGCGTTCATTAACAGACGTAATTAAGTAATAACTCTCAAAAGAATGCTTAGATATAAAACTGGCAGGTCCTATACAACACAAAGTTTGGTGATACTTTGTGATAGAACCTGCTCATAGAGTTCCCAAAGGGCACGTTTTGGCGTTGAGGGGGCAGGTAGTTGGTAGTAATGCCATAGGCATTCACATAATTATGTCTAGTCATTGGGTGGGTAAATGACCAAGTGTGCCCATAGGATGTGTGTTTCTCCCCACATCCTGTCTTCATCCATCTGTGTTACACTACAAGAGTTGGGGCTTAAACTTAGTAGGAAAAACTAAAAGAGGACGGATATAAGTCTCTGAATCAATCATAACCACCGGCATTGCTCTGGTCAGCCTTCCATACCATTGTCTGCAAATCAGCCTTCGCCCTGCCACTAATGTGAGCAGCCCTCCCCAAATTGTTAGACTGCGAGAACACAATGCCTAAAATGCCTGTGGTTGCTTGTGTTCCAGTGCAGAGGGTACACAGCCAAGCTATTAAGACTAAACTGCACCTTTTGGTGGCAGAGCCAAGAGTCATTTGCTAATGGCTTGCCCCCCTCTGTAATGGCACAGACATACTAAAGAATGATGGCATGGAATGTTGTGCAGAGCAATGATAGTGGTAATGTTTAATTGAAATCCTTGTATCTATCACTTTTTGATTTTACTCCTCTCCCCTCCAGAATTACATTTGTGTTACTGCCAACCTTATTTTTTCACTTTTACAGGTTGTTTGTGTAACGTGTAAGGGCCTCCAGTCAAATAATGCACCTTCTGCAGAAATCTGTGTGCAAACACCATCATGTGTCATTTATTGTTTGATATAGTTAATCATTTTATTAAGCATGATGTGAAAAAATGCTATATTCCCACAGGAAATAAACATACTTTAGATTACAGAAACTAACTTTGTGATTTTAGGTTTGAGAAAATAGGTGTAGGCAGCCTGCTTGAGTAAGTATGCTTGAGTAACTGTGTTACCTCACTTAGGGGTGTGAATGGCCCTTCATCTCCCTGGTCGTTTGTGCTTTCAGAGCTGTGAGTCATAGATCATTGTCCAGGGCAAGCAAACAAATCCTGACTGGGCCTTCTGCAGTGCAGCCGCTAAGAATCCCTATCTTTCAGAGGTTCTTGCTGCACGTTTAGAGTGAAAAGCCCCCACCGCACTCTCCTACTCCCCCACTCCATTGGGTCCCACATTCAAGCCCTCCTTTCTAGGGGGGCCAGGGAGTGGCTTTACTTGCTGGAGCCGGGCCTGAGTGGGCCCCAATCTTTATTTCCTCTCAGATCAAGATTTGGAGTGGTGATCAGCTTCCTGGCCAAGGAGAGTCTGGGAGAATGTTGGAAGCCTCTGCAGAGAAATCAAGTCTGTGTGTGGAGATCGGTGTTCAGAGTGAGCCCGCTGTACACATTTCCTGTGGTGTACCCTAATAATGTGCTTCATCAAGGGAAAATCATTCTATAAGGGTGTCAATTGAGGTGCCCCTATCCCGGCATGACGGACTGGGGACTGTGAGTAGATTATTTATTAATTAATGTTTGCATTAGACATGAATGTGCTGTTACAACCAGTTACACTCAATTCATGATCAAGACGCAGGCTGTGAACAGCCAGGTTTTTAGTGCCTTCCTGAAGGTCCCGTAGGATTGTTCCGCTCTTAGGTGTGGTGGGAGAGAGTTCCATTGGTTGGCTGCCACAGAAGGGAAACTTGCACCCCCCTTTCTGCCCGTTTGGATTTGGGTTGGAGAAGTCTGTTGATGTAAGCCTGTCTAACAGGTCTGGTGGACTGGGTCTTCGAAAATCTTTGATGGTAGGATGGAGCGGAATTGGACAGGCATCTGTGTGTGTGATAGATAGAGTTTTAAAGAGAATCCTTTCCTTGACCAGAGGCCAGTGGGTGTTTCTTCTTGCCTCTGGTATGTGCTCTCTTTCAGGAATGTTGAGTGCTGCTCGGATACCATTGTTCTGGATCACTTGAAGCTTGCGGATGTTGTGCGCTGGTGTGTCGGCAAAGAGAGCGTTGCAATAGTCTAACCTAGCTGAAATGATGCTCTTGCAACGGTGAGACAACTGTTTGGGGCTAGGAACGGTCTGGCGGCATTCATTAACTCAGTAGTGCAAGAGCTTGAAGTTGCAATAGCGTTGACCTGGCATTGTCAGGGAGAGGGTAATATCGAGGTAAATGCCTAGGGTCTTCACAAATGCTGATACAAGTATCCGAAGCATGTCAATACTGAAGTTGGCATATTGGGGCTGGGATTCTGTATTACAGATGGGGGCTCAACCAGTAGGATCTTAGTCTTTTCTTCAATTAGACAGAGGTCATTTGCTGCCATCCAGGCTTGGATAGACAGGCAGAGCATGAGAGTCTTCAAGGTAGTTGCTGGTGAGGGGTAGAAGAATGTGTGTATCATCGGCATAGTTTGGATAAGAGATGCCGATAGAGTTCAAAATATCAAAGAGGGAAGATCAAAGAGGAGTTTGGTGAATATGTTGTATAGGGTGGGGGATACACAGGGCCCTTGGGGCACTCCACATCAGATGGGGGAAGGAGGGGCACAGGCAACTTCATGGAAAACTCGGATTGATCTGCCAGCCAGGAAGGATGCCACCCATGACGTGACTTCAGATGAGAAGTTGGTAGCCAAGGTAACGTGGTGACAATGAATTTTGTGGACAACCAAATCAAAGGCGGTGGAGATATTGAAGAGGAGATGGAGGGCAGGCTTGCTCTCATCTCTGATCACGTCAAGTTGGTTTTTGAGGTCCAACAGGGCTGATTCGGTTCCATAGCCTGGTCGGAAGCCTGACTGGTGCAATCCTAGGATCTGGTTGATTTCTAGATAATGCTGGATTTGGGTATAGGCGGCCGTGTCTAGGATTTTCAACAGGAATGGGACAGTTGTGATGGGGCAGTAATTGCTGGGAATTGCCAGGCCTAGCGTACGTTTTTTTTTATCAATGGGCGAATCCAGGCATCCTTCAGGGAAGCAGGCACTGCACCCGATGAGAAGGAGGCATTGATAAAACTGGTGATAAAAGGGATGAGAGGTTCAGCGCAATCCTTGATGATAGGGGTTGAGCAGGTGTCACCTTCAAGTCTGGATTGCTTAGGATTTTGAGTATGGCGGCCACTTCTATTTTTGAGATATGGTGGAAGTGGAATGTGGTTGGTTTGTGGGGAGAGGGGCATGAGGGGTGGATGGCGGGTTTAATCAGGGATTGCTTGGCGAGAATGTTTTCCTTTAAGGTGGCGACTTTGTCGAGCAAAGCCATTGGATGTTCGCACACCAGGTTTCATCTCTGGTGCTACCCAGAGATGGTGGGGCATGGCGCTTCCAATTCCCTAAGGATGGTGGATAGCTCTTTAGTGTTAGAGTTGTCATTGGCAATTCTGTTATTGAAGGATGTACCTTTGGCCTGTGTAAAAAGCTTGTTTGTAAGTCCTAGCAGTGCACTTGAACAGTGCCTTGTGGACATCATGATTGAGATTTATTCCTGGATGCTTCTGCCTGGTGTTTCTTCGCTCTCAACTCTTGTAGGTCACTAGTGAACCATGTGTTGGTGTGGGTCAGTAGTTTGGCCTTACAAAGTGCTAACTGGGTGAAAGTGTCCACTGTCATTGTCAGTGTCTTTAGATACATGTCTGCAAGAGCAACTGGGTTGTTGGATAGGTGGAGGAAATGGTCGGCTTTGAAATCTGTCAGCAAAGGATTGATGATGTCTTTGGTAATTTTGCGAGTGCTGTGTGCCCTGGTGGGTGGCGTGGGGTGTTGGCAAGTGAGGTGTTCAGGGGCTGTGGGATGGTGAAGGTCACGACATAGTGGTCAGACCAGGGCCATGGGGAGACATCATTCATGTCTGCCTTACTAGCCAGTCAAATGTGCAGCCTTTAACATGGGTGGGGCCATTAACACGGTGAGCAAAGCCTAGGGCACTCAGTGAATTGGCCAGGGAGGTGGCATTGTGGTCTGTAGGGTCATTGAGGCCAATGATCAAGCCCCCCAGGAGGATATTTTGGACATGGGCTAAAGGTTGGAGTTGAGTGTATGCAAGAGGTCTTCCTCGAATGTAACAGGTGGTCCTGGTGGCCTACATTGAGTAGTATTGAGCTCGTGTGAGAGGTGGTGAGTTTTGCCCATAGCAAATCACAGTTCCCTTCCATGTTAGAGAGGCACTGTTTGATTTTAAGGGAGTTTTTGTAGATCAATGCAATCCCGCCTTTTCTGGCGTCCTGTCTGTCTGATCTCAGAATGGTGAACACAAGTGGGATAGCTAGGGACAGGGCAGGGCCGGAGGCTGCAGGTAACCATGATTCATTGATGGCTAGGAGGTCTAGATCAAGGGTGATAATGAGGTCATTGTTATCCAGCGCATGGGCGGGGACAGATCTAGCGTTAATTACGGCACCCTTAATAGGGATTAGGGTAGGTTGAGTGTCACAAGGGACCTTGGCAGTTTCCTTGTGTTGTATTGGTACCCTGGGTAATGGGTGGACAGTAGTTGTGATAGGTACATTATGGCATATGGTGGTGCCGGGTGAGGGGATCCTTCAAGGGCTATTGGTGTCCAGCAAACCACATGGTTGTGTGAACGGAGGTGCAGTCTGTTAACCTGGCATTCCTAATTTGAAATAGTTGGACATAGGTTGTACGGATAGGGTGAGCTGTTCTCATGCGAAGCAGCTCATTTCTCATAATGGTAGAGGGGGGACGTGTGTGCCTAGTGCCTGTGGTTTCCATTTGTCATGTGTAGATGGTGGGTGTTCCCCTGCTGGCACTTGTGAGCTGAAAGGTTTCAGGCAGCCATAGTGTGTGGTACGGCAGCATTGGAGGATGTTCCCGATGCTCGCTTACCTTGATTCACAGCATAGGTGCCTAACTGGAGACTACTACTTATACTGATGGGACAGTTGTCTTTGTTTGTCATCGTGTGGCGGAGAGCCGCTGAGAGCACACTTGGCCTTATGACTCAGCATTGGGAAGGGGCTTACTGCACCATTCGACTTGCAGGGGCCCTTGGCATTTGTTCAGCAGTTGGCCAATTGGAAGGCTGGTTGTTTCTTTCAATGTAGCTGTGGCTTCCTGATGTTGGACCCGCGGCCATCTTAGAAGATGCCGCCTCGCTGGATACTACAGTGGCTTCTCCTTGCTGGGGGATCCGGGGGGGGGTCCCATGGTGGGCTCTAACTCAACAGATTAAGCTTGGAAGGGACCCAGCAGGGGGCCTCGAGTGTGACAATGTGTCTGGTTAGAAAGAGAGTGAACAGAGTAAGTTTGGAAATAGATCAACTGGGGGCCTCAGGGGTGTTAGGAGCTGTTAATGCAGGTCCTTCGCTATCGTCCACGAGATCTGACTTAAAGATTTTGTCACCATCAACGGGCAAACTCCCTGAAAGATTTTTGCTAGAGCAAATTATTCAATCAGATAGAGAAATTCTGCTCAATCGACGCAATGTTCTCAAATTATTTCACAAAATTCACCAATTACACATACTCACCTTGAGAGACATTGAAAGGGTGCACTTCATCGATTATGGGAGATCAGATGTGGTACAGACTTTGGGCCTCATTCCGAGTTTGGAGGTAGCCATGGCGCTGCTAGCGCCATGGCTGCCTCCAAATCCGGGTCTGGGTCCGTCTGGCAGAATGGGGACTTACCAGGTCATTCCGACCTTGGAGGACCCGGTAAGTCCCCATTCTGTAGACGATTCCCCATTCCCATTGAGCCCCGATAGGGCTCAATGGGAATGGGGAAGGCAGTAATTAAGGGCCCACAAATAGCGGGCCCGTTATTAGCACCCTGGTCCCTTATCCCCTCAGACCACACGTCCTTTGCGGGTCCTGCTAAGGGACCTCGGAATTGGGCGGTAAGGGTTTTACGGCACCGGTCTCCTTAACGGTGACCGTTAACCCTTGCCGCCCAACTTGGAATGAGGCCCTTTGTGTCGAAAGTGATAATCAATATGGTGTTGATGGAAATCTATTCTTTGTGACTAATGGGATACGACTTAACACCCATATTTAAGGATTGGAATAGAGAATGTGTGGACCCTCAACCGTCAGGGAGGGTAGATTGACTGGTCGGTGGCTAGAGAAACCATTACAATATCATGCCATTCGAATCTCCATAAAAAGAGGGTTGTAGAGGTGTTAGAAAATGAAAGAAATATTTACAAAAATCAAAATGACAACTAGTTTTGGCTTCCTCAACCATTTGCGGGTAGTTTCAGAAAATTGGGAGGAACAGGGCTTTAGTGGTTCCCAGGCATCAGCATATTTTATCTGTGCTAAACTGGAACACAAGGGGGTACAGTAGTTTTACGGGTTCACAAGAGAGGAGTGTAATTCTCCTGGAACACAATCTTATTCACTTGCAGGAGGTGTGGCTAATCAACCATACAGTTATGGATGGTTATACAGTGACTGAACAATTGCCAGTTCTGGATTTGGTGGTCGTCCTTCAGGAGGCTTAATTACCGCTATAAATAACGGAATCATAAGCAAGTATGAAATTGTCTCAGATAAGAGATATGGTTTGTTCGTGGTAAAAATATACTTAATAAATATAATTCCAGTAACATTGTTACTTCTAGTAAATATCTACTGGACTCGCCTGTGCTCCATTTGGACTATTTTCTGGTTAAACTGTCCGACTATGTGAAGGCTAGTTGGGTGAGGGGAAAGGACAGCATATTATTTTTTTGGGGGATATCAATGCGGAATGTGTCTCCCATTCTCTGGAAGGTCTCTCTGGTAAATAGAAGGGACTTAAAAGAAAGAAAAGAAACTACATTGTGGTAGAAAGTGCTTATGGTTGTGTGGAGGGCGATGTCCCGGCTCTTCGGACATGGAAAAGTCGGTCCAAGACTTCTTACATTGATCATGTAGTTATATTGCCTTCCCTTATGTATTTGTGTTCTGAGTTCAAAGTGAGGACACAATATTGAGTAACCACAATTTATGAATTTCTAAATTTGGATTTAATGTGAATGGCAAAGTGACTAGAGAGTTTGCTAATGTAGTAGTTAATCCGGGTGGTAATAGAATTGCAAGGAAGAATGGCAAGGGCGTAAGAGACCCATAAAATCTTGGGGGGACAGGGGACACCTTGGGACTTTGCTTTTTAAATGTATTTATTGTTTTAGTCACCGGGCGGCCCGTAGCTCATATAGCTGCTAGGCAGTGAGGCAGGAAGCACAGCGTGCCGGTTGACAGCTGGCAGTGAACCCATGCCACTCACAACAGCTTGCCAGCACTGGTTGTGACTTGTGAACACTGTGTGCTGGGACTTGGAGGTCCACGTTTGTAGTAGTAAATGTGAAGCTACAAATTCTAACATACATACCATCTAAAATACCAGGACTGGCTGTGGGCGCTGCCATGCGGTCGCTTAGTAGCAATGCTTACTCCACAGGTTGTGAACCTGAATTCCCATGTCAGGTGGGTCAAGCTTGGATGCCAATGGGGCACAGGAATCCCTGTGGGCGCTGTCAATGTTTCTACTATGTGCAAATAGGTGGCCAAATAAATAGGCGCCCACTGTGATAACAGCCACCTTGTCTACCATGGTGGCATCTATTGCTGGTCTTTGCCGTGCATGCAGGCCCAAACAGCAGAGATTATCATAGTGCCCAACATGATAAAACATGTCCATCACGAAAAAGGATGACCATGGCCTCTGCCTGCCCCTATCAAACACAAAAGAGCAGGCATAAGTGAAGGGATGCCTACCTCTCCAACCACACCAACATTGTGAAGCACAGAGCAGGGAACTCCCTGAGCACATGTCCTGCCCTGCATCATGCTCCATATGGTGAGTCCATAGGAAACAGAAAACCCAGAGTGTTTGTCTCTGCACGTTTTTGCAATCTCCATGCAATTTTATGGGCCCATAAAAATTGAGGTCATATGAAGGAAACCAAAAGAAAAAGGGCCAGATCTGTGAAAAACCAGATGTTTGCATTCCAATGGTTTCCAAACATGACTGACATTTGGTTCTGTGCTCACAATTACTTCGTATCTCAATGACTCCAACTCCCAGAATGCCCATGTAGCTAGGTGGTGGATGGGTGTGCTTTTGATTATATCCAATTAAGCCCTACTTTCTGAATCATTAAAATGTGCAATTTTTATGTTTCTTAGCCATGTATACTTCTGATGGAAGTCTTAGAACCGAAACATGTTAAGTTTCCATAAGTCTATCATTTGGTTTGGTGAAGCTGTTTAATTTTGAAGATGTTCAACAGTTGTTACGTTGCTAGAATCTACATTTTCTGGATATTACACAATTGAAACGAAATTGACTGGATTGAATAAAACACTTTTTGTTGAAAGAAATCATGTAATTACCACTTAAAATGTTTTGCCAGAAAACATTTACCCGTTAGAAGCACTGCTTTCAATCAAGTTTAAACCTGTATTTTCCCTTTTGTTTCCTGTGCAAGCTAAAGCCCCTTTAGGATCTTACTTATGTAGGGGAGGGCAGGACAATAGGAACCCCCTCTAGCCTACATCTCCTACCCAGGTGAAGACTCATGACTCGTCGGCAGCTCCCGCGCCCCAGGGCCCGGGAGGCGAGGTAGCTGCGGATCGACACGTGAGGCTGCACGACCACATATATGGCACAACACAGACACCATGTTGTGCTAGACAACTCCATTTTGTCAAAGGCGCTAAAACCTAACACAGGCGGAGCAACTTGCACACATAGAAAGCTACAGCCTGACCCATGCTTGACCGCGTTCACAGAGGCCTGCAATTCCCCCGGTCATGGTAGATCCGCTGAGAGCTCGTTCTCACGAGCAACCAGACACGAACAAACAACAAAATAAACACTCTATCATTTAACCTTCCGCAGTACATCATTGCCCCAGTTGTGACTGAGCTCATTACAAAGTAACCAAAACCAGCCCAATCCTGTATGCCCTGACCCTGTACCAAGCCCCCAAAGTTTGACTGTGTGGCACCCCTTACCCCCGCCCACCCCCGAGGCACCTTGTATTGTATGGTAACCATTTCTGGGATATTTGCCGCGTTGATTAACGTTTGCTGCTATTGTGTAGAAGAGTGGCCATATGATATGTGATAGCTTTTTGACAGCCCCTGTACATAATGTAATAATGAATCGCTGAAATGCATATAGGCCCATCAAGGGACTGGAGTCAGACTGTATCATGGTATAATATGTATTGCCCTCTGTTGCACACCAACCAATCTAACACTACCTCATGTTCGTATGTCAACTGCTGTTATGAAATATTGTGCTAAATGACAAAGTCACCCAGTTTATATTCTTACTAATGTAAATATATGTGCACAACCCAGAAGCCCCCAAGTGTTGTCACCCGCCCCTTGCCAATGGTACGATACGCTGCCCTGTGCATGGAGACAGGCTCAGAGCTGCAAGGTCGTCTCCCCCCTCCTCCCTCCCAGGCTCGCCGGGGATAGCTGGTGTTCGAACAGCACAGCTTCGCCTCCCCTCCCAATCTTGCTGGACCCGCTTCAAGCATCCAACTCCCCCATGTCAGAGGCTGCCACAGCCTGACTCTATGAATTACGAGCTACCTGGTCCTAAATCCCACCGTCTCCCGGGCACCGGTTACATGCCCCCCACGGCTCATTGGTATCCCCGTTCACCACTAGTTAATGGCCCTCTAAGGGGGGCGCCCACCCCTGTACCAAAAGATTGTAATACCATCCCTCACCGACAGGACGATCAAGTAACCCCTCCTGTTCCCCTGACCCCACACATGGACCCATGGGATTAACATGTTTGGACCTAAGGTGTCCTTACAACAGATGTATTGGGGTACTTCCTATTATATATGAATGTTCCTGTCTCATTCTCGATCTGAGGTCAATGTATTACAAGAGTTACAAGACAACTGAAACTGTATAGCATGATGAATGAATGTGAATGTTTGGCCACAAGGGCAAAGTATCAGATTCGCCACTTATCATCACTACAAGTCATGTCCGGCCCAGCACTCCACCCCGATGAGCCCAGCTGACCCATCCACCCCGCGTGGCACCGCACGGACGTCTGCCAATCCTGGAGCAGTAACTGTATACAATGTATACCACCTAGCCATCACCACCCAATCCCTAAGACTATGTGCCCCCTATAGCTTGTGTCATGCGTGACGTAGTTTTGTAATAAGTAGGACTGTCTTTGCTATTGTCAGACAGAGTGCTCTCTGAGTTTGCAGAGTCCTTTTCATGGCCTATATTGGTTTAGATAAAAACCCTTTTGATCTCACCCGCACTTGGTCTCATTCCCTTCTGGGGTGTTTCTGTTATTTCCTCTCACTAAGGGGGGTGCATTTTTGGGGATGCTTACATTCAGTGGTGACCCCACAGTCGTGATTTATTTTAATAATTGTCCCCTTGGCATGTGACGGCCCCGGTGGCAGTGGATACGCACGGCGAGCCCGCTCAACAGAGCCGCCCACCTACGGCAACTGGTACGCAGAGAAGTGCGCACGCAGTTAGGGCGAGAGGGTATGGGTCCCGTTTGAAAAAACCCTTAGTACCGCTCACCGGAGCCGGGTGGGGCCATTGAGTGCGAGGCCGCGCCGCTTGGACGGACCAAGTCCGAAGACTCTCGGATCAAGACGGACACGTGAGTATTAAGTGCGAGCGATACTAAAAGGGGAAATAATCGAGAGGACAAGGGGAAATAAGTTGGGGACATAGAGGGTACTTTAAATTTCCAATACTTGCTCTTTCTTTGCATATGGCCATTAGGATACAAAAGTGAAAAAGGGAAAAGAGGACGGGAACCTAACTCTGCAAGGGGGTAGAAGGCGGCGCCGAGTAGTGCTTTCTCGACTAGTGCTGGGAATAATTAAAACAATGGAAAAATAAATTGAGGGTGTTTAAGTAAAGAGACATGGTAAATACGTTAGAACTAGCCTTTCTTTCTCTTCTTCTTCTTAAAACAAGATCCACACAAGGGAACAAAAAAAAAACAAAACAAAAAAAAAATAAACAAAAGAAGTTGTGTGAGGGTTAGGGGGTGTCACTGTAGAGAAAGGCGAAGGGCCAGGCAGGGAGGGTAAATGCTATGCTTGTATGCTGAAGTATGATGAATGTCTGTCGTATGTTGTGCACATTGTGTGTTTATGATTTTTTGCAATCGATTGTCTATATATATTACTACTGATTTAAGTGATTTCCAGGTGATGTGGTCAATGTAAGTGTGACCTGGTAAGATTTAACAAAGAAAGGTTCTTGTTTGAGTAAAAGTATAAGTTGATCGTTAGGAACTGACAGTGAGTAGAGCCCCACATATACAGTTACACACGTATGGTGATAGAAGAGATTGACTCAAGTGAATAGAGTAACACAGGTGAGGGCCGAGACACCCTTAGCGCACATTTGTAGCAGTTTACTGGGACATGCAGAAAGAATAACTAAGTACCATGACCAGTGGGTCACAGAGCTGAAGTGGGAGGGTCTCCCCCAGGTTTAGCCACAAGGAGGGTCCTTTGATAAGAGCATTCTGGATATAGTGGACACCTGCATATTCCTAAAATACAAGGGAAAACATTTTCATAACAGGAGAGAAATACTAGATCTGTGACGATTATTCGAGGAAATAATCCCACCGAAGAAAATAGACACCATACTCAATCAACCTGCCCTCACTGCCACCCCATCAGCAATAGCAGAAGGTGGTAAGGAGGACGGGGGAAAGAGGGATCGGTGGAGGTAACCCGATTGTACCCACTCTTGAATAAGCCTGCACCTGCTGAAGGTTATAGTGACCCCACATATGTGCCCACCAGCACCCCTGCCCCCACAGCACGACCAACAGGACCAAAACCATATGATTGTCCCCGCACAAGTGGGCAGGTGAGTACACCATCCGTGAACATATGTAAACTAACAGAAGACTTAGATACACGACTCTCAATAGCCAGAGAAGAGCTATCAAGGATACAAACCATATGTGAACAAAGTGAGCCAGGCACGACAAGATCAGAGCGATTGTCCCGATCACACTCCCTAGATAAATCAAATGAGGAGGGGTGGAAAAAGGGGAGATGCTATTCAGGATACAGGAGGAGCCCACAAGGATAGCAGAACTGGGAGCACACAACCTTGGAGGGAGTGCAGAGGGGGAAGAAGTGGTGGACGAAGGGAGAGAAGAGCTATGGTGTGATATAGAAGAGGACGAGCAAGAAGCTGGGAGATTAGGAATGGCCACAGGGGGTGATTTAGTCGAGTTTGGGGAGACACCACTGGGAAGATCAATGGAACAAGAATGGACAGGGAGATTAAGGAACAGGATGGGAAGGATGGCCCTGGTGGGAAAGAAAAGGTCAAAGGTGAGAATTGGGAGAGGAAGCAAGGGACGCCTACAACTCCCACAGATACATCATGGGGGGGCGGGAAAACCAAATTATATACCCTGGGCACAAATGGATAAGGCTAATTTCCTAAAATCCATGCCCCGCTATCTGAAGGAGCCAGTAAGTGGATATATGCCTTCGAGAAGCATACCGCGGGAGTACCCCTGGCCATAGGAGATGTCAAGAGTTTACTTGTGTCAGCAGTAGGTGACCAATCAGACCGGGAGTGGGCAAAAGCAGGTTTCCCGGGAATAACATTGGACAGTGACAGACATGATGGCGCTGCTTTCAATACAGTGCGAGTGCGAGTTTGGGACACTGAGGGAAACATTCCCAGACACGCCAGATTTACAGTCAGTGATGCAATGCACCATGAATGATGGGGAAGAGGCTAGGGATTACATTTTCAGAGTGCAGGAGATGTGGAGAGCTGAAACGGGTACGCCGTATGACCAATCCACATCCTTATTTTACTTCATAATAAAGAGGGGGTTCCCGAAAGAAGTCCAAAAAGCGCTTGACAAAATAGCAGGGATCGAGGCAAAGGAATGGCCAGAAATACAGAGCATAATAGTTCACCATTGCAAAAGAATCAAAGAGAGGGAAAAGGAGGTGGTACAAAAAAGGCTGGCAGATGAAGCTAAACTAATACAAACGAAACTAGTGAAGGTCGCTGCAGCTGTAGCAGCACTCCCCCACGACAGAGACTCAGAGGAGGAGGAGGGACTGGTAGTGAAACAGGGGAGAATGGCTGCAAATTGGGCAGACAACGGGCAAAGACAGTGGAATGGACAGGAGGACTATGGACGGTGGCAGTGGTAAGTGTGGCACCCCAGCAACAGGAGAGGTGGGTACAGGGGGCGCCGAGGAGGTGGACAGGTATATGGAGGTAATGGTGGAAATGGGGGACCAGGACCCAGAGGGGGGCAAGGAAACTGTTGGAATTGTGGGAGGTGGGGACATTTCTCACGCAAGTGTAGAAGCAGGCCGAACCCATCTTACCAAGATGATCATTATTGTGGGTACCCCCATCCAGGGAGCCCATACGGATTGCCCCGGGACGGGGGGAGAGAACAGCCAGACCACAGAGGGCAAGAGCAATATAGGGAATGACCACATAATGTTCAACAACACCCACAAAGTAGTGAACACCTCCCCTACACACAAAACAACCCCTTCACCACGACACCGAATGGTGCACCTGGCCCATGTGGAGGAGTAGTGGTAGTGTCAGGTAATGTTTTCAGCCAAGGGGGAACGACAAGACACCCAGCATAGGACAGCCCACAGGGAGCACTTGCGTGTCCAATCCTATCGACGACCTTCAATGCAACTGAGGAACCATTGATAGGGGCAGAGATAGGGAATAAGCAATTCATCTTTATAGTAGATTCCGGAGCCGAGAAGTCATGTATACATGAAGGCCCGTTTCTGCTATCTAATTGTAAATTGGAGACGCAGGGGTTCTCTGGGGCGGTGGTCGAAGTTCCGTACACAGAAGATTTGGATGTAACAGTAGGGGGAAAAACAGTAAGGGCACCCCTATTGTATTATGAGCAATCCACTGTCAACCTACTGGGGAGGGATCTCCTCAGCAAGCTTAACATGACTATTTCATTTACCAGAAGAGGAGGGATTGTTTGCTCAACCCCAGGGATGTGCTCCATGCGTGTAATGCTAGTGATATATTTGCGAGCAACATGCCCAGAGGTGCGCGGCATACCGGTGGATCCAGATTTGTTCCTCCATGGGTTAAAAACATTGGCCTGGGTGGTCCCAGAGTTAAAAAGCTGGAGTGTAGGGTGCCAGCAGAATTTGTTTTTTGTCCAATAGCCCGCCCAGAGATAGTGCCAGGGACAGTCATGTCACTGGACATACATGCAGTACCAGTCTCGGCCAAGAGAATAGCTGTAATTGCAATGGACATACACGGGTGCGAGTGGCGTACAGTGTTATGCATAAACGCCAACATTGCACTTCAAGATTTGTCAGATGAGGAGCTTTTCACAGACTCAAATAGTGATGGAGAAATCATAATGGAGATAGCCATCCCTTGTGAAATAATGCTACAGCAGAGACAGGTGCCAGTACAGCTAATGGCGTTAGTGGGGGCCCCGCCATCGTGTTTCAATGATGACATGCAATCAGTGCCCTGCCAGTTATGGACAGCAGGTCCACATGACCTATGGCTACTACACGGGGTCACTCCAGTGAAAATTAACCTTAAGCCTGGAGCCATACTGCCCCGAGTAAAAAAATACCCCCTGTCCCGGGAAGCAGAAGAAGGGATAAAGGAAACAATCAACGCACTATTGGCACAGGGGATAATAGTAACCTCAAACTCCCCATGCAACACATGCATTTACCCCATCAAAAAAGCAAAAGGAGGGGCATGGAGGATGATCCAAGATCTACGCCCACTTAATGACATAATTCAGAAAGAGTTCCCTTTGGTTCCAAATCCTGCATCTATTCTATGCAGTATCCCAAAAGATGCATCTCACTTCACCGTGGTGGATTTGAAGAATGCATTCTTTTCAATACCACTCGCAGAACAGTGTAGATACCTGACAGCATTCACCCTAGGGGGGAGGAGGTACAAACACTGCAGATTGCCCCAGGGTTATTGTGAAAGCCCCAGCATATTCAACAGAATATTGCATGAAGATCTTGGAAACATGACAGCATACAGCGCGATAATTCAGTACGTGGATGATCTGCTGATCTGCAGTAAAAACGAAGCCAAATGTAGAAAAGACTCCATTGCCCTCTTGACATTGCTAGCCCAAAAGAGGTAGAAGGTTGACAGAGAAAAGTTGCAATACTGTCAAAGTGAAGTGCTGTACCTAGGGCAATTGATTTCAAAAGATGGCAAGAGAAAAATTCCAGACAGAGTAGCAGCCATTTCAGCTGTAGGAAGACCAAAAACAGTGAAGGACATGCAAAAATTCCTAGGGATGTGCAACTACTGCCGTGCATGGATTTTAGACTATGCTTCATACACACGCCCCTTGCTTCAGGCACTCAAAGAAGCACAGAGGAAAAATACAGAAATCCAGTGGGACTCAGAAGTGTGCGACGCATTCACCTCACTCAAAGAACTCATATCAAGTGCACCAGTACTCGCGAACCCAGTCTATAAACGCAAGTTCACCTGCTCTCACACTGCAAAGTAACGCTCATGACAGCAGTCTTAACACAAAAAACATCATTGGGGCACAAGCCTCTGGCATACTACAGTGGAACACTAGATGCAGCAATGCAGGGACACTTCGCGTGCGAACAAGCCCTCGCAGCTGCCGCATTCGCCATTGAAAAAAGCGCCACAATGGTATTGGGGTGTTCAGTGACATTGTACGTGGAACATTCCTTG
Source organism: Ambystoma mexicanum (assembly GCF_040938575.1). Classification (NCBI taxonomy): domain Eukaryota; kingdom Metazoa; phylum Chordata; class Amphibia; order Caudata; family Ambystomatidae; genus Ambystoma; species Ambystoma mexicanum. The sequence goes on from NC_090922.1 coordinate 869,720,861, forward strand.
TTTGCTATACTAGAGAGATCAAAAAACACACTGACCACACAAAGAGCCACCGCATATGAAGTAATCCTATCTAGCGCCAACACACATGTAGTGAGATGTAAGGTGGTCAACCCTGCAAGATTCATTTCAGAACCTTGCACTGTGGAGGACATACAAGCACATGATTGTGCGTCATTCCAAGGAGAGGAAAGTGGGGCAAAAATAGTGAGTGAAAACGCACTAGCTGAAGGTGAAATATTTATCATAGACGGGTCAGCTTCCATAAATTCAGAAACAGGAGAAAAACATGTAAGGGTGGCTGTCGTGCGATTGGAAGAAGGTGAGTACGAAGTGCTAATACAGCAGCGCTTGTCCGCCCATTTCTCAGCACAAGCGGCAGAGCTCATAGCATTGATTGAAGCGCTGCGTGCTGCAAAGGGGTGTGCAGTCACAATCTACACAGACTCAGTAAACATGACCACAACGGTACATGGTGGACTTGCGAGGTGGGGGAGAAGGAGATGTAATAGGGCTGATGGGTCCCCGGTGCAACATTTAGAACTCCTGAAAGAACTTATAGAGGCCTTGAAGGATCCCACTGCAGTGGCAATAGTGAAATGCCAAGCCCATACTACCAACAACGATTTCGTCTCTTTGGGAAACGCCACAGCGGACGCTGCCGCCAAAGAAGCATCCTATTTTGTAAAACAAAGGACAGGTGAGTACTTAGTGAGGAAGGAAACAGTGGAGGACCTCCCAGACGGTTACCACACTATGCCCATATCACAAATATTAGAGCTGCAAGAAGGAGCAACAGAAGAGGAAAAAGAAATGTGGGAAAAGCGGGGATGCAGCCAGTCAGCAACTGATTTATTGTGGTGACAAAACAACACAGGGAAGGTGGTCATGCCCACTAAATTATTAGAAGTGGCATTCCAGCAATTGCATTTTCCCGCACACAATGCAAAACAACACATTGCTGCAGAAATACAAGAACACTGGTTCGTCCCTGGGTTGCAAGAGCAACTTTCAAAATTGGCAATGGAATGTACAATGTGCCAGATATACAATTCAGGCATGACTCTAAGAACACTAAGAGGGACAATACTCAAGCCAATAGGCCCATTCAGAGAGCTGCATATTGACTATGCAGACATGGGGGAAAGGTGCAATGGAGCTAGGTACATGATAGTGGTAGTGTGCCCCTTCTCAAGGTGGGTCGAGGCAGGACCATGTGCACGTCCTGATGCGAAGTGTGCTGCAAAGTTTATGGTGAGAGAGGTATTCCCCCGCTGGGGAATTTGCGACGTAATTCGCTCAGACAATGGCACGCATTTCGTTGATGATCTATTTAAGGAAGTAACATCAATGTTGGGCATAAAACACAAATTGTGCTCGATTTATCACCCGCAAAGTAACGGCGTGGTGGAAAAAATAAACGGCCTGCTGCAAGGGAGACTCTCAAAGCTTTGCTTCACTCTTAAAAATAATTGGGTGCACTGTCTCCCCTTGGTCCTATTCGAGCTGAGAAATCAGCCCAGCAAGGACCACCATCTGTCACCCCATGAGATTGTGACAGGAAGACAAATGCACACAGCAAACTCACCCCTTTGCAGACATTCTGACGCCCACAGGAGCGCAACTGTACTGGGAGAAGAATTTAATGAGTATCTGACAAAACTTAGTAAAGCAGCCCGCATGATAGCAAGGCAGCTCGCACCACCATTCACAGGCGTGGGAGAATCAGACGCATCAGATAAAGAAAACAAAATACCACCAGGGCAGCTAGAGCCAGGAGACATGGTTTATGTCAGAAGCTTTGTACGTAGGTGGAATGCCCCAAGATTTGATGGCCCATATGAGGTGGTGTATTGCACGCCCACGGCTGCAAAGGTGAAGGGCCTGAGGTATTGGATACATTTGACAGACGTCCGAAGGGCTTATGACAGCATCACACAGGTGAATAGCACAGAAGGTGAAAATGTACTAGAAGCACAAGAGTAGAAAAATGACAAAATAGCCACACTGAATGTCTCCACATGATGTACAAGAATACCGAATGACAATATATAACAAGTATATTTAATGTGCGTTAAAATTTAAAAGGAAAATGTAAATAAGTGAAATCTCTCTCTCTCTCTCTCTCTCTCTCTCTCTCGCTCCTTCTCTTTCACTCTTTTTTCTATCTTCCACTCCTTACCTATACTATCAGAAATTGAGAAATGTGAATTTCAATGTATCTGTATGCTTAATATGTTTTTATGTTTTAACATGTAGGAGAAACCATGGCAATGAACAGGCAGCCTGCAATGGATAGGGATAGGGAAATTAGGAATAGAAATGTAACTTTTGATTTGGGGACTTATTCGTATGAATGTGGTTTGACTGTTTCTGCAACTCGATTTTTTACTATCATGTTTGGGCTCATAATTTACTGGGGCGTTGCATTTATCTCCGTTGAGATAAATGAGGGGGGAGGTAATGGAACCATTATGGAGAATGCAACAAAACCGTTTAAGGAGGGTAATTATTTGATATGAGATGGTTTCCAGCTGGTATGGGGGTACGGCCCTCAGCCTGACCAGGCTAAGCAGCATAATGATACCAGTAACAGCCCAACCACACTCCCAAAGCCCCAACTCAATGCAAACATTTTCAGTGTATATGATTTAAATGATCGCAATCCCTCTGCTATACCATGGCTATATGACACCACTGCTACCCTGCCCACCCCAGCAACCAGTCAACCAATAGAAAATGTTTACATCACAGATAGAATGAAAGAAAATGCAGAAATGACTAATAACTTCATGACCCTGTATGACGAGTGGAAAAAGGGGGGGGCGGGGGAAAGGGATACACTACTACGAGCATCCAGGAATGCGAAAAAATTCCTTAAAGCAGTAGAAGGAGGAGGGAAGTGGGTAGGGAAAAATATGACGAATACTCCGGCCTGGGGCTGGACACAATAGAAGATCCCAGACACCCACACCAATCAAATAAATGGTATGCAGGCATGAGCTCCACAGCTAAGCAAACAACTAACGAAAAAGTTGCTATGTGTGCTCATTGATTCCCCATGCTTCAGGCACACCTAAGGTCTTGATGCCACAAGAACTGCCTCTCACAAATGCCCAATGTCTCCTTCATCTCACTCTGTGTAGAATTAAGAACACCTACCAGGCACACACGGTATCGTTCGAAATGATTCAAAATGAGAAGACATGCTACGCAAGAGCCAAAGGAGTGGTGTGCTTAAAAGAAAAATTTTTCATCATAAAAGGAACCCTATTCTCTGAAAACAAGTGGAAGAATGACGTGATAACGTGTAAGGCTGAAGCACTGCGAGGGTTGCCAACTGAAAAGCTACAATGGGTCGAGAAAACCTGTACCACAATCTGGACAGAACACATAGCCAAACTGACGTGGGTAAGTGCCATAGAAAAACCGTTCCTGCAGAAGGAAATCTCAAATGAACTTTGCTTCCTGGGAGAAGAGAAAAATGATTTGGGAAGAAACACGAACTGCAATAAAACACTCATGATACCAGACATGAAAAAGGGGACAGCTGCCCTGATGGACACTTAATGGGTCTGTGGCAAACGGGCACACATGCACCTCCCACCATCATGGAGGGGCATGTGTTCCCTGGCAACGCTGCACTCAGCCCTAATGGTGATCCCGGAGAGCCACATCAGAGAAGGAAGCAGGACAGTTGTCCGATTAGAAGCCAACGCCCCACCTACTGAGGAGCCACCGCTGTATGCCCTGTCGGAGGGCCACATCGAAGGGGGAGTATCCCAGAAAAAAAGGTTGTGAAACTATATATCAAAAGCCTCCTCAGAACTGTTGGCACAGATCCCAGACAGGTACAGGTTATTCAGTTCAGCAGAGACCTTTTTCGCCTCTCTTGTCCCGAGCATCCAGGCATGAACGAACGCGAAGTGGCTGCAGATCACGTGCTGGGAGTTGATCCAACTGGCAAATGACACTGAAGAAGGGTTCAACGTGATCAAGGTGCAGCTAAGGGCTCTGAGACTAATGACAATGCAAAACAGGTATTTCATAGACCTGTTGACGGCGATGGATGGAGGTGTTTGCTGAAAAATTGGGAGCGCGTGTTGCACATTCGTGCCTTCTGAAGATGCTGATAATGGGACACTATCGCACATTATCACCGCAGTGCACAACTTTGGGGAACGCATGAAGAAAGAAGGCGGCGCGGAGTCAAGCACATGGTTCAACAACATCGTTTCATGGGTGCCTTCCTGGATGGGACCCGCCGTCAAAATGCTGATGCCCCTCATTGTATTTTTTCTCTTGATTTTTTGTGTGTGCCAGCTGGGTCTTCACTGCTGTGCAGGCGCAGTCCCCAATGGAGCAATGATGATGGTGACAATGGGCAACGCTAGAGTAGTGGCACGAACGCAACAGGAGGTACACATACAGACTGGTGTGAACTCTGAGCCAAAGTTCAGAATGGTGCCAATATACTATGATGGGGATATAGTAGATAGGTTATATCATACAACAATAAAAGAGCCCCTGGAACTAGAATGGTACACAGAAGTATGGGTAGACCTGGAGGGAGATGGAGGATGTATATATATGACCTGCATGCCAGATGAGTATGCTAGAAGGGGAGAAAGACTCCGGGGAGTATGTAGAGCGTGGATGCCAATAAAGGGGACACCAGCATGGGAAGAAGCAGTAATGGATGAAAAAGAACGCAAGCGGCTAGGGGAATTACGGTATTCGTTACTTAAGTAACGAAAGGGGGGAAATGTAGTGCAGGGCAGGTCAATAGGACCCCCCTCTAGCCTACATCTCCTACCCAAGACTCATGACTCGTCGGCAGCCCCCGTGCCCCAGGGCCCGGGAGGCGAGGTGGCTGCGGATCGACACGTGAGGCTGCACAACCACATATATGGCACAACACAGACACCATTTTGTACTAGACAACTCCATTTTGTCAAAGGCGCTAAAACCTAACACAGGCAGAACAACTTGCACACATAGAAAGCTATAGCCTGACCCTTGCTTGACCGCGTTCACAGAGGCCTGCACTTCCCCCGGCCTCCACCTCATGGTAGATCCACTGAGAGCTCATTCTCACGAGCAACCAGACACAAACAAACAACAAATTAAACACTGTGGGCCTCATTATGACCCTGGCGCTAAGTGTTTAACGGTCGTGAAAGACTGTGGCGCCGTTAAACACTTAGCCCCCTTACTACGAGGTCCCTTTGCGGGACCCAACCTTAATGGCTGGTCTAGACCAGCCGTTAAAGTAGGGACCCGCAAAGGGACCTTGGTGCTAAGTACGGTACCGCAATTTGCAGTACCGTACTTAGCTCCTTCCCCATTCCCATAGAGCCCTATGGGGTGAAAATGGGAATGGGGAGGGCCATGGTTCAATGGGGAATTACCGCCCCGCCAACCTTGGAATGGGGTGGTAATTCCCCATTGAATGTGCTAATGGCGCCATGGTTTAGCGCCGGTGTTGTATT